>NC_072419.2:21931500-22235500 GCF_028858775.2 Pan troglodytes
CTATGTTGCAATACAAGCAATTATCAGACTGAATTCTGTCACACACACACAAAGCATTAATGAGGAAGTAGCCACAAAATAGTCATTCAGTCTTATCCTGTAAACTTAGTGATGTTCCTCCATCTGCAAGCACGCTTGCAGGAAAACCAACGTCTTGCAGGAAAAGTTCATTTTGAGTTGCCAAACCTCTAGGCAAACCAGGCCGTGAAGTCACCCATTCAACATATGATCATGAGACCAGACAGAGCTCTGGACCTCAGCTTGGCTCCCAAGATCTTATTGCCAGAGGATCTAGATTCTAATATATCTCTCGTGCAAGAGCAATGGTGCCATACAATCTTTTTAGGCAACAACATATCTTGAACACCAATCGTTTCACCAATTGAGGCATATTTCTAATATATCGTTTGCTTGTTAGCTAACCTTATGCTATTCAATAATAATAGTGGATGATGTAGTCATCTTTGGAGGGTGAGTACCTGATTAGAATATTACATGTTAATTAATTGCCACCAGGATATGTATTTACACACACACACACACACAGAGTGAGAGAGAGAGAAAGAGATTTTTAAGCTACCAAGACAGAAATTCTTTAGAAATCGTGATTTACCTTTCCTGTCAAAATAATTTGAAATTTCCTATTGTTAATCTGAAGTTTCAGTAAAGAGAATTTTATTATTCTTCACATATAGTATTTCTGCTTTTACTGAAATGGCTTGCTTTAGGAATTTGCCAGAACAGATTTTGTCTGCCAATGGGAAAAAAAAATTAGATGTTAAAAGTCCTGTTTGTTATCCCCTCATCAAATTCCTCTTTTTGGGTAAATTTTGAAAGGTTGCATCCTGCCAGAGAGATTTTACTGAATTTTCTCATCTGTCTTTGAAAGCTATACTTTATCCTACAGATAAAACTATGATTGCATGGATTTGAACAAGTCTTATAGAATCCCTTACATATAATGTTTAGCCTAATAAGATTGGTATTGGAATTGTTCCCAAATTATTTAGCTAGTACATAATGCTATATCTATAAATTGTGATAATTTTATGTTTTGGCTACAATTGAGTTTTAGACTCTGTATGCAGCTGGGGAAAAAGTATGACCTACTGGGAAGCATCAGTGTTTTCTTGCAAGCTCATTCTTCATTTTCCAACCCATAATCCCCCTCTGCTACTCAAGGAAGCTGAAGCCCAGGATTAATCCATCGGTGCCCAAAGGCCTGCAGGAGGTCAGGCACAGATGGTTTAATCCTTGGTGCTGCTTGGAATCATGGGAATGGGTGTTGGATGGAAGTGCCTCTGATCTAGCTCTTGCTGTGGGTGTCTTGCACCTCTTGACACACCTGTGGCTGCCTGGAGGTTGTCAGCACCACCCACCACTCTCCTCCCTGCCTTCTCCGTTGTTTAGAATTCTTGCTATCTAGTGGGTGACAAAGAATGTCTGAAAAGTTCAGTTGCTAAGTGGATCAAAATTAGTTTCTCACTAGTTCTCCAAAAGGTGCAAGTGCTGTTGGAAAAAGAGCTGTAAACAATATTAGTTGTTGCTGCCAGTTGGAGCCTCATAACACCTTATAATTTTATTTCTGTTAATGAGACACATGAGGATCTGTGGAGTTCAGTGGGATATAATTTTGCATGTGCATTATTAAAAAAAAAAGAAAAGCTGACATAAGGGAGATAAAAGATCAAGAAGTGAAGAATTTCCAGCTCATTTAATAGAGACATTGAATACCCTTATGCATTGCCTTTTGACTATGCCATCTCTTGTCAAGCAATTATAAATACTTGTAACTAAAACATTAAAGCATAGAGGTTAACTAAACAAAGCATCAGCACATTGCAGGCTAAAGAAAACCCTTGTTTAAAGTGATTTCCATTTTGATTAATTTATCCAGATAAACCATCAATTTTCCAAAGTTGGAGACTCCATAGATCCAGACTTTGTTTTCTACGTGAAAACTGACAGTTCTCTGGAACTGTAGCAGAGAATATGGTACCATTTAAATTATTGAGACTGTAGGGCAAAATTTCAGGCCTCTTAAAGCCAGAAAAATGGCCCCAGTGAGCTCTCTCATGATCAGTTCATTCTTCTGGGAATCTCAGGAATTACTATGTCTAATGACTTTGCCAGTGGGTCTGGCCTGTGTAATTAAGATCTAAATATATCTCTATGTTCATTCTATAACTAAATTTCTTATCTGGACAAATGACCCATTTATGAAAGCTCATAAAATATCATAGGGAGTCATTACATACTTAAAAATCTCTCTAATAAAATGTGCCCAAAGATGGTCATATCTGCATTGCTAATAATTTTCCAAAAATATGCCTTACCATAAGTAACTAGAAAATACTGTATATTATCATTCAAGAGAAGAAAAGTAGAATAAAGATCCATTAGTATTAAAAAAGTATCTTTCTTTGCTTTAATTTAGCGAAAATACTTGCATTTTTCTTCTGCTCTTTCAATTCCTGGATGTGCTAGCAGAGCCACCATCACATCAACATAATCTTGCAAGCTTGTGCATTCACTGCAGAAGGCAAAATGTCATGGCATTTCTTTATGAAAATATAAAACTTTTTTTTTTGACGGGCCAAGTTTCACTTCACATCAAAGGTAAATGAGAATCAAGGTTGAAATTGCAGGCACTTCAGAATTCTGAATGGAAGACTGGAGTGACCAGACTAAAGGAAATACACCGTATGTAAAGGAAACATTAACTCTGGTATTTTATTCCCCCTTAGTAACTTCCGAAGTTATTGATTAGTAGCTCTAATCTTATGAAAATGGTTCATTGTGTCTCATTAAGGATGACTTCATCTTACCAAATCATAACAAGGAAGGAGTGGAGGTAGAGATGGCAGAGGAGGACAAAGGAAGGGAGGGTTCCCCTCAGTTAGAAACTACACAAGGGGGAAAAGTTATATGTGATTGGGGAGTGTTATTTAATGTTTACTGAGAGTTCCAAGAATCTTTAGTGGGATTTTAAAAAAATTGTAAGTTATCTGGTGATTTATGGTTCAACCTGAAGGCAGGAGACAAAATTCATATGTTTGTGGGATTTTTTAAAGTTCATAATGGTCTATGCCTTCTAATAATGACAAAATTCTTGGAAGCCTCTCAGATCACTGAATCATAGTCTTTAGAGGTAGTTCTCAGAAATCACTCTATACAGCTCTCAACCTAAGAAGAGCCACTTGCAATTCTGACAAGAAACGATACCTTAGCTTTTGTCTTAGCTCACACAAAAAATCACCTGACCAATTGACTTCCTCACCGGGTAGCATGCCCATGCTATTATATATGTATATATTGTTAACGTACATGTGGTTTATATCATCCAAGTAACCGAAGTCAAATGGTCATTTAATATAGAATTGGAGGCACCATAGAGCAGCTGAGTCAAGCCTAAACTGAGGTTATATATATCATTGGATTTTTTTAAGTACCAAAGACTAAAAGTGCATTTCTTTCACTTTTACTGCCACTTGGAGTTAAGTTTCCTGTAATTTGCAGCATAGGACACTTTACTGATATAAGGGTCACCATCAGTAGAGGGATCAGAATTGTGAAAGTTCTTAGTTTGAAGAATCAGTAGTCTAAAACTCTTGCTACTCAGACTGTAATCCCAAGACTGTCAGTAGTGGTATCATCTGGGAGCATGTTAATAATACAGAATCTCAGACCCCAACCCAGACTCACTGAATTAGAATTTTCATTTTAACCAGATCCTCTGGTGGCTTGTCTGCACATTTATGTTTGATAATTATTCTGGCTCCAATTTTTGGAATATATTGACTGTGGTCTAAGCTGTAGACGTGTCATGGACAGGTAGAAACCGATAAAATTGCCCCACTAGGAAACAATTGAGTCTGTGATAATGACACTTTATGTGAACAGAAGGACGCATGTGCTTATCAGGATGAGAGGAGTTAGGTATTTAAAAAGGGCAGTATTGTTACAAGGTACAAGTATAGAGCACACGCTTCATCATCCAGCCTCTTCCTGGTTATCCTTAACCTTTGTGTAGCTTTTGAAGATCTGCCACTTCAGGTATCCATATACGTGAAAATAATAATCCCCTACTCCTTGCCTTCCCAAGGTTGGGATTAGTGCAATGATATCATGAAAGTAGAGCCTGAAGTAGAATTATTTTCTATTTACTTGCTTCTAAATATGTCCACAGATCAGTAACATTAGCATCACCTGGGACCCTGTTAGAAACATAATTTCAGCCTGCCCCAGAGAAACGGAATCAGAATTTGCATTTTAGCAATATGCCTAAATGATTGGATACACATTGACTTTTGACAAGTGCTGGTCCATGGCACTTTGTGAACCAGGGAACTCCCTGTACCTGGAGAAGTTTAGATGATGCTTGGGTGAGTCCCATCAAAAATGGTGGAGAGGGGAGCCATGTATGGTGCATGCGGGAGTTAGAACAAATAACTACAGGGGCAGTCGCAATTCTGAGTTAGATATGTGTTCTTCTAGAAAAACACTGAAACAAAGTTTAAAGTGATCTGGAGTGGTCAAAGGAATAATTTACAGATTTTGCAGCTGGATGTGAGCTAGAGATCCCATGAAGATATGTTAGTTCCAAAAGGAACACATTTTGTAGGGTGGGGAAACTTTGGGCAGTTCTTTGGAGCTTGTGGGAAATACATCTAGTGAAGAAGTCTTGTCTAATCATTGGCTTCTTACTTGTCCTCAAAAATGTTCCTCAATTACATTAAGTGATGTTTGTTACTAACAAAACTGTCATTTTCCATGTTGAAGGATGTGTCCCACTTTCAGAGAATCCCAAAAATTAAAAACAGTGAAGGGAGAGGAAAAGTGATGGGCAGAAATCCTTCCACACACTTTAAAGGAATATAACACTTGGCTGTAGTAAGTTTTATCTGAGATAGAGTTACAATCTGCTATGGATAATTTTTATTTTGTTCATCCTTAATCAAGATGCAATCATAAGATTGTGATGAAAAATTAAATTCATCACTTTGTGAAATTAAACTTTTGATGAAGTCAAAGTCTAGCAGAACTAGTGGTGGCTAAATGTATTCATCAAGTCAATACTTGCTCCATCCGTTCAGCTATCCATTCCTCCTTCCATCTTTTCTTCCATCCATCATCCATATATCCATGCAATAAGTGACCTTATTACCTTTCTAATAAGAATGACAATCTAGTGTATGGACTAAGTTAACTCCCTAAGAGTAGAAAGAAATTCACTCTCTACTCTTAGTGAATTTTAGGTTTGTCACATTTTGCAAAACCAAATCTGCTCATCTTTATGGTTTGCTCATCTCCCAGTGTGGGAGCCAACCCTGGCCCGCAGAGCATTTAGTGAATGGCCAGCTGCTTGCTCCCCTCCTTGTGGTTGCTGGTTGGATTAATGCAGTGAACACTGAGAAATGTGGAGAAATAACCTACCTCCTGGGGCCTGAGCTGTCATATCTCCTTGCAGACTGGCTGCTCCCCATCTTGTTCTTTTTGCTCATTTCCATAATAGACTCTGGTTGATAAAACTCTTCACAGTGATTGATGGTCCACAAAGCACAGCCATTTTCAGGCCACGAGTAGCAATTTTTAACTTGGGAAATATGACTACAATCAATTTCTTTCTCCTTTTCTTTTCTTGCTTTCTTTTATTTCAGTCATTTCTACAGGGTGTGTCCTTTAGACATCTCTTTCTTGGTCATTATTCCCTAATTAATTCCCTTGTTAAATATAAAGTGTGCATTAGCCTTGACTAATGTCTTCCTTTGTGACTAAGGAAAGAAGAATTTATTACCTTTACGTATTGAATCAAGCTGCATAATCACAATTCATTTGTTTAAAACCCTCATTCTTCATAAACCATACTAGAGTTTAGGCCCCCTGCAGCTGCCAAGAGGATCTCACCTGACTTTCATAAATATGATATGGAGTCAGGTGTTTGCACATGTAATTGGTTTAAAAAGTGGCTGTATTGGCTGGGCAAGGTGGCTCACGCCTGTAATCCCAGCACTTTGGGAGGCCGAGGCAGTCGGATCATGAGGTCAGGAGATCGAGACCATCCTGGCTAACACGGTGATACCCCATCTCTACTAAAAATACAAAAAATTAGCGGGGCGGTGGGGGGGTGCCGGTAGTCCCAGCTACTCGGGAGGCTGAGGCAGGAGAATGGCGTGAACCCGGGAGGCAGAGCTTGCAGTGAGCCAAGATCGCGCCACTGCACTCCAGCCTGGGCGACAGAGCGAGACTCCATCTCAAAAAAAAAAAAAAAAAAAAAAAAAAAGAAGTGGCTGTACTCACATGGAAACCCATCTCTTCATTTATGTAATGATTTCAAGTTCACACCATGAAATCATGGAGGGGATGAAATGGAATTGCCCAGTTTGTTGAGAGAACATGCTGACATTTCAAGGGATAAAACAGAGGTGTCAAAAATCTGCAGGCATAAAATCTGCATATGTGTTGGTAAACTAGCAATCTGCTCCTTCTCCAATTATGTGGTTCTGTGACATTAGTAAACACAGAAAAGAACCTTAGCTCATCCCAGGGAAGAGAGACTGTGCTGGTTATGAGAAGGATGCAGTCTGGGCTACAATTATCTGGTGTAGCTGTACAAAAAAAGGGAAAAAAGCTTTGATTAGAAATGGATAGAGTAATGGTTCGCAAAGTGTGGTCCTGGGCGAGATATGGGGGTTCACGCTTGTAATCCCAGCACTTTGGAAGGCCGAGGCAGGAGGATTGCTTGAGCTCAGGAGTTTGAGACCAACCTGGACAACACAGCAAGACCTCATCCCTATGAATAATAATAATAATAAATATTAGATGGGTATGCTGGTGTGTGCCTGTAGTTCCCAACTACTGGGGAGGCTGAGATGGGAGAATCACTTGAGTCCCAGCAGTCAAAGCTGCAGTGATGCATGATCACACCACTGTCCTCCAGCCCAGGTGACAGAGTGAAACCCTGTCTCAAAAAAAAAAAAAAAGAAAAGAAAGAAAGAAAGAAAAGAAAAGAAAAGAAAAAAGAAAAAAAAAGTGTGGTCCTGGGAGCCAGCAACAGCAATATCAACTAGGAGGCTGTTAGAAATGCAAATTCTTGGGCTCCACCGCAGACCTTCTGGATGAGAAACTGGTAGTTAGGCCCTCCAGGTGATTCTGATGCAGCTAAAGTTTGAGAAATACTATAACGGAGGATATTTTTCTTCTGTTTTTTGGGAGAAAGTCACACTAATCTTCAGTTTGAAGACATGTTTAAGGCTGTTAAGATCTGGTAGGTGGCACATAGAACGGTTTTCACACTGTGGATGCTGAACAAGAATTCTCATCTCTAACCAGTTCTTTCTCAAGGACCGAGGATGCTCAAGATGAATTCTTCTCTTTCCCTTCTTCCCTTGACCTCACTGACTCTGTTCTGCAGTGGAAAGTGCTTAGAATTCTGAGTCAAAGGATCAGGGCTTCTGTCTAAGCTTTTCTTCTTAACCACTGTGTGACTCTGGGGAGGTTACTCACCCAGTCTGGGGATAAGAATAATAATAATGCCTTCTGTCAGTCTTACTTGGTTATTATGAAAGACAATGAAGCCCGTGGAAGCTGTAGAATTTACAAGGTGGTATCTTTCTTCCTACTTGTTAAGCTTTAACAGGGGAAGAGACTGATAGCTGAAGCTCCTGAGTATTCTGTCCATTTCTATGATCTTCCAGTAAATATTGTTGAATGTGTATTCTCTCTCCCTTCTAACAACTGTTCAGTTTATTAGCAGCCTGTCAGTCAGTCCTGGAAGAGGATTTGAGGCCAAGTTAGGTGAGAAATGGTTGATTGCTCTATCCATAGCACCTGGCCCATAGGTTCTTTAGAACCTCACCACTGGAGCCTGTTAAGGGTTGGGAACTATTTCTCTCTGAGACCGTCTGTGTTGCTTTGTGATTGGTTGGTTGTTGTGAATGGATTTTCTTAAAAGCTTCTCCTGGAAGTTAGACCTTCAACTTCCTAATTAAGAGATACTGGAAGGTACAACTTATTAAGAAAACCAGGGATTGACTCAAAACCAAGAATCCATAATAACCTCCACTTGGATTTGTTTAAAAAACCTTCAGAGGCACTGGACACATGAAAGACAGAATCCCAAGGAACACTGCCTTCTTCTTAAGGGGCCTCTCACTGAATCCTTTCCCAGTTGTTTGTCCTTTGCAGCCCCTCCTGGGTTTTAATCCAGGTCTCAGGGGGGCCTTTCTTCCTTCTTGTGGCTTTATAAAGATTTACCTGCTTTTGCTTCTTCTTACCAAGACTAGCTGGTTATAAGCAAGTGCTCTGTTTCCTCTGAGGTTCTGCCAAAATAACCCTGCAGGTTTATTTTGCTTTAAAAGCTCTACTGCCAGCCACACCGAGGGAAACAACAATATCCAATGTCTTAGGTTGGTTTCCTCAGAAGCAGACTCTGAGATAAGGATTTGGGGGAAAGAGATTTATGATGAAGTGGTCCCAGGAAACACAACAGGTGAGATGTGAAGAAGCGAGAGTGAAAGGAAGAGTGGGTATTGGGTCAAATCCCAGGTGATTGCCCAAGGCCACGGGGTTGCTCTCCAGATGGTGAAGGTCACCCTTCAACATTGTCCCCACCAGGGCAAGGGCAAGGAATTTGCACCCTCCCATTCCTCACCCATCAGTCACTGGTAAAGGGCTGCCCCTGGGGAACATTTGATTCCCGAGCTCTATGTGCACTATAAAAGTTAGTTCCAGCATCCAGGGGCAGTCCTCTGGCAGTTGCTGTGAGGGGGGCGTATCATGGACAGGGGTGAATGGGCTTGGAGAAGGATGAGGCACCAACTGTGTCCCTTGGAGCTATGCTGAGGAATGCTCCCAGGTGTATCTGTCCTCCAGAGCTCCTGCAATTAGCCCTGTGTTCTTGTCCCCAATTCCTGTGTGCAAGAGACTTCTTCTTGTCATTTAAACCTCTTCAGCCCAGGAGGCCCCCCTCTCAGGGTCAGTTAGGCCTAGCAATGGCCATGAGCTGTGGGCCTTTTAGTCTCAAGTGGGTAATTTACTTCTCAGGGGATTTGAAAAGATTGCCTCTTATGTCAATTTTCCTCGGGCTCTGCACCAGCAAAGTCACCTAAGGGCGTCCCCCTGCACTTCCCGCCTCTTAGTGCCAGGTATGCAGAATGTGCCTGATACATGTTCCTTAATTATGAGGAAGATGGAGAGGGGATACTTACAAAATTAGAGGTGATTAAGGTCATTGAAGGGTCACCATTTGGGGAACATTTTCTTCCAGTAGAAGCTTTCATATTGCCCAACTGATTTGCTGTTAATATGAGCAGGGATTTTGTTTTGCTTTGTTTTTAATCTGTGTTTCTTCCCTTTGCTTCTATATAAAGGGAGTTTATAGATGTAAACATTCTAGAACAGGATGCACATTCTCTTGGGTTCAGCAGGTTTATGGAGACCTGTTCTCCTTTTCACATATGTATAATTTACAGTTAAACATTCCTACAAGTCACACAAGCAAGCTCAGGCAAAAATCAAGTTCTTCCATTTGCTGGTTCCAACATTTTGCATCCTAATAAATTCATGGTGAAACTAATCCAGCTGTCTTCTCGGAAAATAAAAAGTTTGAAAGAGGGCTGCTACTATTCATGGCCATGTAATAGTTTGTTTTATACTGCATGGAGTCGAATAGTTATAAACATGAAAGCAGCTGGCAATAAATGACTTTATGACAGCTATTTCAAAGGTATAATGAAGAAAACAAAAAGAAACCAAGTTATTACTTATAATTATAGTGCCTCAGTGAGTTCGCACACCACACTCCAAACACTTCACTGGCCGTTTCTATGTGATCTCATGCACAGTCTCCTACAAAGGACCTTGGCCTTTGAGTCAGTTAGCCTTGTGGGTGGGATGGGCACTGTAATAGTGTTTGCACTTTTGAATGCAGTTTTTGAAGGAGACGCCATCCTTTTACTATATTCACCCATGCGATGGGGAAAAAAATTGAATTATTGACTATTCTCCACTGTTAAAGAGATTTTATATTGAAAAAAACTTTAAGAGGAGAAATTTGGTAATATTTTTAAAATTTTAAATGTGCTTCTTCTTTAACCTAATGGTTAAGTGGGTTAATTTTATTTCTAGGAATAGATCCTACCAGAATATATTAGGTAGAAACATCTAGAGTGTTGGTTGTAACGCTGGATATGGGAGTTCTTGCCTGGAATCCCAGCACTTTGGCAGGCCGAGGCAGGAGGATTACTTGATGCTAGGAGTTGGAGACTAGCCTAGACAGCATAGTGAGACCCTCGTCTTTCCGAAAACTTAAAAACATTAACCAGGCATAGTGGTGCGTGCCTATGGTCCCAGCTACTTGAAAGGCTGAGGTGGGAAAAGTTTAATAGTTTCAGTTTGAGGCCAAAGTGAGCTGTGATAGTACCACTGCATTTCAGCCTGGGCAATAGAGTGCCATCCTTCCTCTAAAAAAACACAAGGGTGCGGTGGCTCATGCCTATAATCCCAGCATTTTGGGAGGCTGAGACAGGTGGATTGCTTGAATCCAGAAGTTAGAGACCAGCCTGGCCAGCATAGTGAGACCTTGTTTCTACAAAACATGCAAAAATTAACCAGGTGTGGTGGCATGCACCTGTAGTCCCAGCTATTCAGGAGGCTGAGGTGAGAGGATCACCTCAGCCCAGGGAGGTTGAGGCTGCAGTGAGCCATAATCCTGCCACTGCACTCCAACCTAGGTGACAGAGTGAGACTCTGTCTCAAAACCAAAACAAAACAAAAAGAATATGGGTTGCCAGGTTGCATGTTACAGCAAAATTTACACACAGCCTACATATTCATCAATGTGGCAGTAGTTAAATAAACATAGTATAATCATACCATAGACTAGAATACGCTATTAGAAACATATGAGGTAGATCAATATACACTGACATTGAATGATCTCCTAAGACCTACTACATGAAAAAAGGCAAGTTCCAGAACATAAAAACCAATGTAAGCTCCAATTTGTATAGAACAAAAATATGGCTATGCTTGTATAGATCTTATAACTTAATCATTTATTCATTTATCCACGCAACAGATATTTATTGAGTTCCAGACACCATTCTAGGTGCTGGTGATACAGCAATAAACAAAGCAAAGGTCTTCCTGGGAGTTTGCAACTCAGGAAAGAGGGAATTGATGTTGGGGAGACTGTGAACAAGCAAACAACTGTGTGTCAGGTGGTGATGGGAGTTGTAAAGAGATACAAAGCAGGCTAAGCAATAGAGAGTAATTTAGCTGGAGGCTAGGAAGACCTCTTCGAGGAGGTGACATTTGATCAAAGATCTAAAAGGAACAAGGGAGTAAACCAGGGAGTATTTGGGAAATGGAGTATGCCAGACAGAGGTGACAACAAGATCAGTGGCCCTGGAGTAGAATCATGCTTTGTGCACTTGAAGAACAAAAGGAGACCAATGTGGCTGGAACTCAAGAGCAAGGAAAAAGTGGAAGGGAGGGGCTAAGGAAGCGAGGATTGGAGGTTATGGTTGTGATTTTGAATTTTATTAAAGTATGATGGGAGGTGATTACAGGGTTGAGTTGAGGAAGAGGACATGACACTATTTAGTCTTTAAAATGTAAATGAATGCAGCGGAAGGATTCTCACTCTACTCTTGGCAGTGATGGCCTCAAGGAGGGTGTTCTCAGTGAATTAGAGGGGAGAAAGCGTGTGGCTGTAAGAGAACTGTTCTCACTGAGATCTGCCTATACCTGTCTTGTTTTAGCCTTGTATTCATGTGTTATTTGTGTAATTAAAAAATAGAATCAATTACTCTTTATACGAGATAAAGAAATCCTTTAGTATTCCTTTCTGTGACCTTGGACAAGTTTTCTTTCTTAGCTTTTCTCTTCTCCATGTTTATAGAAAGTGGGCAATCTGTTTTTGATCACAGGCTTGTTCATGGGAATGAATCAGATAATGCACATAGAGCTCTGAGCCCAGTGCTCAGCACATTTCGGTAATTCAAGAAATGACAACAATTATTGCTGCAGTGCTGCTGCCTCCCATGTCCAAACACTGTGAGGCATTCAGGATACTATAAAATTGCCTGTCTCTCTATCACCTTTATCTTGAGCTATAGAGAAGGATAAGAGGCTGTTTCATAGCATCACAGAATTTAATAGCCAAATAAGCCATCTAGCCCAGCTCTGCTCCTTTTATAGATGGGGATAGAGAGGTGCTGAGGGGATATACTGTTGGCTCCCAGACCTGTAGCTAGTGAGTGACCCCTGCTTGTGCTTTCCATGTCAAATCTTTATTTCCTGCATTGGTATTTTCCTAACTTTGGTCATTTACATTCCATCTTCTGGTTTACCTAATATTCTAATTGACTCTTTAAGCAATTTTATTTTCAAAGGAAACTTTGTATCATTGTCATAAATGGAAAACAAGCATTACTTGTTATGATAGATTATAATAACTTATAGTGTTAGCATAGTTATATCATTGCCATTACTACAGTAATGCTATATAACCAGCACTCAAAAACTCAGTAATGTGCAATAGTAAGCATTTCTTGCTTACATGGCTATGGGTTGGTTGGGGCACAGCTGATCTGAGACTGAGTTTACTACATCTACTCCACTTGTCTGTCAGCCTCCCTGGACCAGTAGCTACATGAGGTGTGTTCTTATGGTATAGTCTTCTCATTGTTCTCCTCCAAAGACAGGAATTTAAAAGTTGAAACCTAAATGTCACGTCCATTATTATCCCATTGGCCAAATCAAGTCACATGCTCAAGTCTATCATCAGCGGGATGAAGAAAAATATATCCCCTCTGTCTTAGTCAGCTCAGGCTGCTACAACAAATACCATGGTCTGAGTGGCTTAAACAACTTATATTTCTCACAGTTCTGGAGGCTGGGAAGTCCAAGGTCAAGGTGCCAGCAGGTTTGGTGTCTGTCAAGAGCTCTTTTCTTGGTGTGTAGACTGCTGTCTTCTTTCTGTGGCCTCATATAGTGGAGAAAGAGATAATCTTCCTCGCGTCTCTTCTTATAAGAGCACTGATCCCATTCATGAGGGAAGGGCTCCACCCTTATCCCCTAATTACCTCCCAAAGGCTCCACCTCCTAATGCCATCATATTGGGAATTAGGTTTCAGCGTATGGATTTAGGGGATGGACACAACATTGCATTCATACTACTCCCCTCGTGGAGTGTCTTACTCGGTTCAGGATGCATAACAAATTACTATAGACTGTGATTTAAACAACAAGCATTTATTTCTTACAGTTCTGGGAGGCTGGGAATCTAAGATCAGGGTGCCAGCATAGTCAGATTATGGTGAGAGCCCTCTTTCAGGGCTCAAGTTGCAGACAGCCAACTTATCCTTGTATTCTCATGTGGTGGAAAGAAGAGCTAGGTAGCTCTCTGACCTCTAATGTCCTCTAGTGGCACTAATCCCACTCATGAGGCCTCCACCCTCATGACCTAATCACCTCCCAAAGGCCCCACCTCCAAGCACCATCACAGTGGGACCAGAGCTTCACCACGTGAATCTTGTGGGGGACACAAACATTCAGTCTATTGCAGAGGAACTGCAAAATTATATGGTAAAGGGTATGTGTAGAAGGAGGGATGAAGACTTGGGAAAAATGTAAATATCACATTTAAATGGGTAATGTCCATCTGTTTACCACCTCAAAATATCTTTCATACTCCTAGAGTTAGGCATACCATGGTTTGAAAATGCTGAAGTATATACTGCACCCTAGTTAACAGCATGATGGCACAACCCACTCTGCTGATAACCAACATGTAGAGAAAAGAGTGGGGCCAAGCACAGTGGCTCATGCCTGGAATCCTGGCACTTTGGGAGGCCAAGGCAGGAGGATCAGTTGAAGCCAGGAGTTTGACACTAGCCTGGGAAACATAGTGAGACCTCGTCTCTACAAAAAATAAAAACAAATTAGCCAGATGTGGTGATGAATGCCTGTAGTCCCAGCTACTTAGGAGGCTGAGGAGGGAGAATGGCTTGAGCACAGGACTTTGAGGCTGCAGTATGATAGGACTGCACCACTGTACTCCAGCCTGGGCAACAGAGTGAGACCCTGTCTCTGAGAAAAGAAAAAGAAGGGAAAGAATGGTATTCTGAATTTCATTGTTTCTAAGATGCACATGTTCTCATATTCTAACTTATTTGAACTAGGATAACTCTTATATTTGAGGTGTTTTACAATCACACATAGTTGTGATGAAGCTTCTCTGCCTATACACATGCACACTTGGTCATCATTTCTGGCGGATTGGCTGGGCAACTGCCATCCCTTGACTTTCAGCTAACCAACCAATTAGGGGCCGCCTGAGGAGGAGGTATGTGTCTTGACTGTTGTCTGAAACCCTTTGTTGGAAGCTCTGGCATGAAAAAAGAAAGAGCTACCCACAAAACTTTCAGAGAGGGTGGCAGCGGTTTGGAAGAAAAGTGCAGAGCCAACAGTGGGTCAGTCATTAAGGACTGGAGCAACACCATCATTCTTGAGGGTATGAGGATAAAACTGTGGAAAACTCCTATCTATGACTCTGAGTTGAAAAGTGATTCATAAGTACTGGATCCTGAATGTGAGGAAGTTTTAGGAAACAAACAATTTATCTCCTTTTTATCCATGCTGTAGAGGAAGATGTGCTTAAAAATTATCTACATAAATCAACAATAGCAATTTCAATGAGTATGCAATGAAAATCCTAAATGATAAGAAAGCATGTGTTATATTTTAACTGGTGGAGCTTTCTCTTCTTAGTGGTCCACAAAGTAACACAAAATAATGGTGTTTCTTACAATTGACAGCTTGCTTGAGTCAGTGAAATGTGATATATAATTAAAAATACTTAAATGGAAGGTATATCAGGTAGCAGGGTTTTGCTTGCAAATAATGGGAAATCTAACTAAAACTGACTAAACAGTAAGGAATGTGTTGGCTAAGCAATTGAAAAATTCTAGAGGTTAAGAGCACTTTACAGTTAATTTACAACAACAGGTCAATGGTGGTCAATAAACTCTTCATCTTTCTATTCTTGTGGCTATGGAGGGGAAGGTATGCTGCTTATTTAGGTCAGTCAGCCCCTTCCGATGGAGCTGAAGGTGGAGTCATTTCTACCCAGACTGCAAGACTGCTGTGTAAGAGTGGATGGGATGACGATGGATGAGCAAGAGAGAAAGAAATTCCCACTTTGCAAGAATGCCTAAACTGAGAATCCAGGGTCAGAGAGAAGCAAGTGGTAGGGATGATGGCTTAGGGTTTATTGTGTATGTTTTGAGACACTGTTAGGGTCAGAGAAGGCGGAGGTGCATTTCCTTCCTTACTCTTAAATTACTTAGACAGAAAGGGAAGAAATGAAGACGGACTTTCAAGGGAATGGGAGACAGAGTCTACAGCCTTAAGGATTTCAGTGTTTTTGCAAATCTGCTTGATATCAACATGTTGGGCTATAAAAGTATTTCCCACTTGGTGGCCCAACCTATAATTTCACATAAGAAAAAATTCTCCACTCTTAAGTCAAATTTATTTTTATTTTTATGTTTTAAGACACGGTCTCACTCCTGTGGCCCAGGCTGGAGTGTAGTGGTGGAATCATGGCTCACTGCAGCCTCAACATCCTGGGCTCAGGTGATTCTGCCACCTCGGCCTCCTGAGTAGCTGGGACTACAGGCATGTGCCACCATGCCCGGCTAATTTTTTGTATTTTTAGTAGAGGCAGGGTTTCACCATGTTGCCCAGGCTGGTCTCTAACTCCTGCTCTAAAGCGATTTGTCTGCCTCGGCCTCAAATGATTTTTTTTTTTGTTTTTTTTTTGTCTTCCTAGAATTTCTGATGGCTGGGTGCTCAGGCCTGATTAGCATGGAGACATATTGCTCCTGAAGTTTGCTGAAAGGAGAATCTGGAGGCTCACAAATTTGGTTGCTAATGTCATTCTCCAAATTCTAGAGGTGATTGCTGAGTTATGTGCAACACCTGGCATGGGTTTTGGTACAATTTATCATTCCTCCATAGGATAGTATTTGCATGGAAGGTGGTTATATTAAATGCAGCTTTGAAATAAAGAAATCTCATGCTACTCACTTCTGATGGCCCCATCAGAAGTTTATTATGGCAGAGAACACAAACTATGTGCTGCAAAAGTTGTTAGTTTGCTTGTTCACTTGCTCTTTCTCAATCTCTCTCTCCCTGTCTCTCTCTGTCTGTCTGTCTCTCTCTCTCTCTGAGTAATAAAAAATGATTAATGGAGTAGGCTTAGTTTAGACGAATTCTGTGCAAAGTTATTTTACATAAAATGAATTTTTTTCCACAATACTCTATTTCCATCTCTGCTTTATCATTGCCTTTTTGTTTGAATTAATGCAATAATATTACCAAAGTCATCCTCCATTACACTACCATTTGCTCTCACATTCAAGGCAACGATGTCACTTCCAGATGAAACTATTTGTCCTTGTTAAAACAGACAAGGCAGTTGGTACATTCAGACTCAATTACTAAGTTGCATGATTGATTCCAAGATAGAACTGAGAGCTAAGGCAAATGAAACTTGTCATTAACTGTGCAGTATGTTTTTCTTCTGCTAGATCTGATAGGAGAAAGATTCACATAGCTGGATCTAAGAGGGAAGCGAAAGGGAGTTAGCCCAGATCAGTTCCCAGAAAACAGACTCTAAGACAGAGTTTAGAATGCTAGATGTTTATTAAGGAGTGCCCTTAAATTAGTACCTGGGGAAGAGAGAGAGAGGAAGCAGGAGTAGGCTGAAGGAGAAGGTGAGCTGGATGTAGACCCAGTGATGGACCCTACAGACACAGTGAGGAACTCTGAAGCTGGAAGGACCCTTCAGTGTTGTACTGATGAGCCAAGGTGGCCAGGCCTTATACCACTTTATTGATCAGTTACGGGTGTGAACTGTCCTGAGCAGGAGCATGATTCTGGGTGAGGTGGCTTTTTATAGCTGAGGCAGTCCTTGAAAATGTTGATAGTTGAAGGCTGTCTGCTGGGTTCTAGGTCCTAGACTCCAGGTCAGTGATTCTCAACAAGGGGTGATTTTTTCCCCCTGGGAACATTTGACAATGTCTAGAAATATTTCTGATTAGCACAACTGGAGAGATGCTACTGATATCTAGCTGGTAGCATCCAGGGGTGCTGCTAAACTTACCACAATGCACATACCCTCCAAGAACAAAGAATTATCTGGTCCAAAATATCAATAGTGCTGAGGTTGGGAAGCCTTGCTCTGGAGCAACAGAACCTGGTGGACATCACAGCATCCATGCCAGGAGTCATCACTAATCAAGATATTACTACTTCTCAGACACAATGCTCATGTTCTTTATTTCTCTTACTCCTTCTACAAACCCTTTGAGGCAGGCCTCAGAGTTTCCATTTACTAAAGAAAAAAGCAGTGCTCAGAGTAGTTCAGTAAACTGACCCACGTTATGAATTGGAAGGACACCAAGATGTGAATTAAAGTGGGCCATCTTGTTGAAAACATTTTGCTATCTTCTGGCTTTCCCTTTGAAAGAGTTCAGAACATACAACCCAAAAATATGCCCCTCTAGCACATTGACTATTTTGAGTCAAAGGCACGTAAAAAAAGGGCAGGTGCAAGAAGAACACTCTTGCAGTCCTTTTTAAAAGCAGGAGATAAAATTTCAACGTGAAATATATCCTCCCTGTACTAGAAGAAAAGTGTCATTCTTATCATCAAGGATGGGAAGTTGAGGTCACTGGAAATCTGTCCAAACACACCTCGTTAAACTAACTCTTGTCTTTCTTATCACTTCACCCAATTAACTACCCTAGCCCAAGCCCCTTTACCTTGTCACATCTTCATAATCTACTACTCTTTGTCCAATTTAGTATATGTGTTTAACTTTAACTGCGTCTTTCAGTCATCATTTTCTTATGAAGCCTCCAATGCCACATACAACTTGAATTAAATACATTTGTATTGTATTTTTTTTCTTGTTGATCTGTCTTGTGTCAATTTAATTATCAGCCACAACTGAAAAACTCTAAGAAGGTAGAGGTAAAATCTTGCCCTCCCTACACCTTGAGGGCTCAATGCAGAGGTTCTCAAACATTTTTTTTTCTCTCCAGACATGAGATACATGATGCTCACATGTTCAGTTTGCTCCCATGGAATTCCTGGGGCTCAAGCTGTAAACTCACTTTTATCCTGCTTAAAAGGTACAGTGGAACATGACTGGCATGGCACAAATATGGGGATGAATCTGAATCCTCTCTGATTTGTATTTTTAAGTAGACTGTTCCTGAACTCTGAGTCCTTTCTAATCGTAACAAATATATAGTAAGCTTGCAGTTGATTTTCATACGGAGAGTAACACCTATTGATAGTGTTGGTGAATGCCTGTAAAGAGACTACATCACTTTCAGAATTTGTGTTACACTGTTGCTTCATGATCTGTATCACTGAATGATTAAGTCATTTAAGAACATTCTTCAGATGTTATTGGCACCTCAAGAACCGTCAGAATCAAAGCATTGACTCATAAATTTAATTTAAAAAGAGCAGCTACTATGTTCCACAAACTGTTCTACTTTCTCATTATAAACAGCAGAATTTACTATTAATAGTAAAGGCTTCCACAGGAGCAGAAAAAAGCATATATCATTTTACAGACATACAGTTGAGCTTAACAAAGTCAATTTGTACTCTCTCTGAAACAAAATCACATAAATTTTGACGTTTTTAATAGAGCATCATGCAAAGGGAATAAACAAACATAGGCTATGCAATAGTGTTAATAGAAATAAAAGGCAGTACACATTTAGCCAAAAGATATAAACAAAAAGGACTTAGATCTTTTATTATTATTGACCTCAATAGTAATGTTAGTTATTATGGTCCATAGCAGCTGCAGTTTTTAGATTCTAGCATAGTGCCAGTAACTTAAAAAAAAATTCTGTCATTAATTCCAACAGCACATTTCTTTTTTCACTTTTTATTTTATAGATTTAGGGGGTACAAGTGCACTGTTGTTACATGAATATACTGTGTAATGGTGAAGACTAGGCTTTTAGTGTAACCGTCACTCTAACAGTGTACATATACTGTACCCTTCAGGTAGTTTCTCACCCCTTGCCTCCTTCCACCTTTCTGAGTCTTCAATGCATTATTCTACTCTCTATGTCCATGTGTACTCATTTTTTAGCTACCACTAAAATGAGAACATGCAGTATTTGTCTTTCTGTGACTGAGTTATTTCACTTAAAATAATGGTCTCTAGTTCCATCTATATTGCTGCAAAACACATGATTTCATTCTTTTTTGTGGCTGAGTAGTATTCCACCTACCATCTTTTCTTTATCCAGTTCTCCACTGATGGACACTTAGGTTGACTCCATATTGTTACTATTGTGAATTTGTATTGTATTTTTTTTCTTGTTATAGATAGCACTGTGATAAATGTAGGAATAGAGGTTTTTAAAAAAAATAATAATTTCTTTTCCTTTGAGGAGATACTGAGCAGTGAGATTGTTGGATGGAATGGTAGTTCTGTCTTTAGTTCTTTGAGAAATCTCCGTGCTGTTTTCTGTAGAGGTTGTACTAATTTACATTCCCACCAATAGTCCACAACACATTTCTGTATGGTGGGCATTATCTTCCTTTTACAATTGAAAAATACAGACCAGAAAGAGTAAAACAACTTGGTTGAATTTACACAGAAATCCCTTGGCAGAGAAAGTTGCCATACCCAGACCACTTTCTATAGCTAGAAAGCCTAATTTAGAGTAAAATGTACATTTATATTTGTCAATTCATTTTTTTTCAATCAAATTCTCTGAACACTGCTAAGCAAAATATGGCATAAGCAGTACTATGCTGGTAAATGTTTAAAGACTGGCTGTCAAAAAAGGGGTATATATTATATAAGATTCTTTTAAATTGTACTGACATAAAGAACATGTAGCACACAATTTACATATAATAATAAATAATACATGTAATACTCTTTATTATACATTCTAAATAGTTTTTTGATTTTCACAGAATGCTTTTGTTGAATTTTACCTAAAATGTGTATCAATAGCCAGTCTGTGGTTTTAACTGTCCCACAATATGGGTCATGAATGTTAATTGATGTTTTCAGATTTTAAGCAACTGATGTGACATCAGGTACCATGGAGCTGGAAAGAGAGACTTGTGTAGTATTTTACCATACACATACGACAGACACACATAATCTCAAGAGCACAGGTAATAGTCAAATGTGCAATTAGAGAGGGATGAGTTCTGACTATTGGTTATCTGTGTTTTGATATAATTTATTTCATTGTAGGTTTATATAATTTAATTTCTTAATAATAACTTTAACAATTGCCTCACAAGATTCCTGAAAACTTAGCAGTTGGTTCTTGTGAGCTGATGTAACTGCTGATAGGGAACAGTTACCAGTTAATCAAATATCCCCATTTCCAGTGTCCCCTACTCCAACTCATAGCTCTGAATATGTAAGTAGAGGGCATCCCATTATCAAACAAAATAGAAGTTGAGAAAGATGATGTTGAGTAGAGTTGTTTCTTTAATATTCATTGTTATTTTTGTGGTTTATTCACAGGCATTTCCCTGCATCTCAACAGGCATTTATGGTAAGTGATACAGCTTTTGATGATGTTTGTATTTCTTTATTTTGCTGTTAAATGCAGAGATTCAGTGAAAAAATAAGAGGTTCTCTGATGAATATATTTTGCTGTGATTTAGAGACTAAAAATGCTCGTCAAATCCCATTAAAGAATGTCATGAGGCTATTCAGATTCTTTTGGGTTCTTGAATTTGGTTATATCGGGTATCACATGAAATTATTTGATACATTGTGGCTTGATGTCTTTTGTTAAACAAAAAATTTGGTTCCAGTAGGATTGACTTCTAATATTGCTTTGTTTAATGAAATCAAATTTCTTCTCAGTAGAAAGCATAATGTACATAGAGTTTAGCAGTATCATTATTTTGTTGCTATTTACAAAATAATAGAAAAATTAAAATGCATACGTATGCATATATCTGTGTTTTCAAATTTTAAAAAAGTCCAAAGAAGTGACTTTTACTAAATATGAAGAATTTTAATAAACTGCAATTTTTTTTTCTGCTTAGTGATGGATTGTTTTAAGTAGTGAATGCTTCACTTACAGATGGAAGCAAAATGTTTTTTAATCACTTGCTTTCACTAGCCTAAAGCTCTCTAAATATTCTTCCACCTACCTACAAGAACGTTTTTTATACTTTTTTTCAGACCATTAATAAGTCTGTTTTATAATGTTAAAGATTTTCTGATCTAAGTAAAATAGATTACATTCTTTCTGAACTTAAACTTCTCACATGGAAGCTGTCAGCTGAAGCACAAAATATGTAAAAATCTAACATATATGTATATATTTTAAATTCATTATTACAATGAAGGACTACCTAGATTGATGTCAAAGGTAGGAGCTTTACTTTTTTTCTTCATCTGGTATTTCTTTTGAAGTTCTTGAGCAAAATAAAATGAGAAATGTAGGCCTGAACCAAATTAAGTGGGAAAGGATTTTGTCACACTATTTAAAAATTTAAGGTTTCCTCCTTCAATTTAAGCCTTCTTCCTCTCCAGATTCCCCTACAGCCTGTCTTTGTGGAAACAGGATGAGCACTGGGCTGGAGGGGGCTAAACTAGACCATCTGCACAATTATCCCCATCATGGCCATTCTTTCTGCCTCACAAATGCCCAATAACAAACCTTAAATACTTGCTTAAAGGAAGTATTATGTACAAAGTTATGCCTGGCAAATACCCTAACTCTTTATTTCGCCTTATGTAGAGTCAAACCAAACTTCATTGCAGAAATGGTTTTTATTATGAAAATGTTCTTTCATTGCAATCTTGATTTTCCTTGCCAAAAAAACAAACAAAAACCTAATGCCTACACCAATACTATATACATCATTTTCTATGTTTATTACCTTGTCAGAGAGTTGAAGTATGTTTTACTTCTGAGAATCTTATGGTAATGTGTTAAGAGCTTCAAAAAGGGAATTGATGTAATATATATGGTATACTATAAGTAGGGGGGTGGTGGGAAAGGAAAACAGAAAAGCAAAAGAAAATAGGGAAGGACCATAAAATTAGAGGCTCCAATATGATCATTTCAATAGATGCAGAAAAAGCAGTTGATAAAATCCAGCATCCTTTATGATAAAAACCCTCAACAAAATAGGCATAGAAGGGACTTACATTAAAGTAATAAAAGCCATATATGACAAACCAACAACCAGCATCATACTGAATGGGGAAAAGTTAAAAGCATTCCCCGTGAGAACTGGAACAAGACAAGGATGCCCATTTTCACCACTTGTTTTCAACATAGCACTGGAAATTTTAGCCAGAGCAATCAGACGAGAGAAAGAAATAAAAGGCATCCAAGTCAAAAAAGCAGAAGTTAGACTGTTGCTGTTCTCTATAATATGATCATTTACCTAGAAAACCCTAAAACTCACACAAAAAGCTCCTCAATCTGATAAACGAATTCAGGAAAGTCTCAGGATACCAAATCCATGTACAGAAATCAGTAGCACTGCTATAAACCAACAACAACCAAGTTGAGAATCAAATCAGGAACTCAATCCCTTTCACAAGAGCTGCAAAAAAAAAAAAAAAAAAAAAAGATAAAATATTTAGGATTATACTTAACCAAGGAGGTGAAACATCTCTACAAGACAAACTATGAAACACTGCTGAAAGTACTCAGAGATGACACAAACAAATGGAAATATATCCCATGCTCATGGATGGGTGGAATCAGTATTGTGAAAATGACCACACTTCCTACGGATTCCCATCAAAATACCATCATCATTCTTCACAGAACTAGGAAAAAAAAGCTGAAAATTCATATGGAACCAAAAAAACAGCCTGCATAGCCAAAGTAATATTAAGCAAAAAAAAAATCTGGAGGCATGACATTACTCAACTTCAAATTATACTGCAGGTCTATAACTAACAAAACAGCGTGGTACTCCTATAAAGCAGGCACATAGACCAACAGAACAGAATAAAGAATCCAGATATAAAGCCAAATACTTACAGCAAACTGATCTTCAACAAAGCATACAAAAACATAAATTGGGGAAAGGATATCCTATTCAATAAATGGTGCTGGGAAACCTGGCAAGCCACAAGTAGAATGAAACTAGATCCTCATTTCTCACCTCACACAAAAATCAACTCAAGATGGAGCAAAGACTTAAATCTAAGACCTGAAACCATACAAATTCTGGAAGAAAACTCTTCTAGACACTGGCTTAGGCAAAGAATTCATGACTAAGACCTCAAAAGCGGATGCAACAAAAACAAAAATAAATAATTGGGACCTAAATTAACTAAAAAGCTTCTGCACAGCAAAATAAATAATCAGCAAGCAGACAATCCACAGAGTGGGAGAAAATATTTGCAAACTATGCATCTGACCAAGAACAAATACCCAGAATCTATAAGGAACTCAAACATATCAGCAAGAAAAAAAAATCCCATAAAAAATGGGCAAAGGACATAGACAATTCTCAAAAGAAGATATGCAAACAGCCAACAAACATATGAAAAAATGCTCAACATCACTAATTATCAGGGAAATGCAAGTTAAAACCATGATGAGATACCACCTTACTCCTGCAAGAATGTCCATAATTAAAAAGTCAAAAAACAATAGATGTTGGGGTGGATGTGGTGGAAAGGGAACACATTTACACTGCTGGCGGGAATGTAAATTAGTACAACCATTATGGAAAATGGTATGGAGATTCCTTAAAGAGCTCAAAATAGAACTACTATTCCATCCAGCAATCCACTACTGAGTAATTATCCAGAGGAAAAGAAGTTGTTATATGAAAAAGACACTTGCACATGCAAGTTTATAGCAGCACAATTCACAATTGCAAAGATATGGAACCGACCTAAATGCCCATCAACCAATGAGTAGATAAAGAAAATGTTGTATGTATATACCCCATGGAATACTACTCAGCCATGAAAAGGAATGAAATAATGTCTTTTGCAGCAATGTGGATGGAGCTGGAGGCCATTATTCTAAGTGAAGTAACTTAGAAATGGGAAGCCAAGTATTGTATGTTCTCGCTTTGATGTTAGAACTAAGCTATGAGGATGCAAAGGCATAAGAATGATATCATGGACTTTGGCGACTTGAGGGTGACGGGTGGGAGGGGTTTGAGGGATGTAAAACTGTCTATTGGATGCAGTGTACACTGCTTGGGTGACAGGTATGCCAGTATCTCAGAAGTTACCCCAAAGGATTTATGCATGTAACCAAAAACCACATGTACCCCCAAAAATGTTGAAATAAAAATACAGTTTAAAAAAGTTTAAAAAGGCATTTTACTTAATCATTATAATACAAAAAAGCAGAAGAAAACACATTTTCCAATACAGTAGCCATAACTTAAAAATATTCAAGTATCTCATGAGATCTATGGTATATTTATGTATCTATAATTCATTAACAATTCATCTTTCACTTAATAATAATATTTATTTGTTCCACACACAATGTAATAATTTAAACACACACACAAAAGAATTGTTAGATCATATTATGTGGACATGTTTAACTGTATTGTGAAATACCAAACTGTTTTCTAAAGTGATTGAATCAATTTGTACTCCTACCCACTCTACCCACTCCATTTGAAGATCACCATGTTCCCTGTCCTCCCCAGTGTTTGGTATTGCCAGTCTCTAAAATTGTTGCCAATTTACTGAGTGTGAAATGTTATCCCATTGTGGTTTAAATTTGCATTTTCTTGATTATTAATAAAGTAAACTTTTTAAATATCAAAAACAAAAGAGTCTCCAGAGTGGACAGTAAGAACTAACTAAAATCTAGAGTGGATCATGGTCCATTTTAATCTGTGAAGAATAGGGATTTCACCCTAGAGAGAGTAATGTGGTTCAAAATATAATAACTGATTCAGTACACCATTGTGGCGAATGGGAGGGAAATAGTGAAGATTGTCAGGCGTGGCATTAATAGTGTGAGTCACATTAGCTGGCTTGGAGGGCTGTCACCAGGCAAGTTTAGTCATTTTCACAACGCTAGGTCAAAGAAAATACTTCTTCAGTCCTGGCTACTTGTCTCTTTCCCCTCTGTTTTTTGGTAAATTTAAAAGTGAGACTGATATACACAAAGGTTGCCTGCCATATTGCTTTTGGTTAGTCCCCCTGGGGTTGAAACCTAACTTTCCTTTTAGCTTCATAACCTTCTGTTTCAGTAACTTTAGATTGCTATGTGTCTGTGGTTTATAGACCATTCAGCATTATGCAACTTGAAAATTACTTCATATGTCCTGCATTAGTCTGTTTTCATGCTGCCGATAAAGAAATACCTGAGACTCCGCAATTCACAAAAGAAAGAGGTAATTGGACTCACAGTTCCACATGGCTGGGGAGGCCTCACAATCATGGTGGAAGGCAAGGAAGAGCAAGTCACGTCTTACATGGATGGCAGCAGACAGAAAGAGAGCTTGTGCAGAGAAACTCCTCTTTTCAAAACCATCACATCTCATGAGACCCATTCACTATCACAACAACGGCAAAGGGAAGACCCACCCACATGATTCACTCATCTCCCGCTTAGTCCCTCCCACAATATGTGGGAATTATGGGAGCTACAAGAGGAGATTTGGGTGGGGACACAGAGCCAAACCATACCATTTATGGTTTATAGACCATTCAGCATTATGCAACTTGAAAATTATTTCATATGTCCCTGGTGAAGTTACAGCTTTCTTAGTCCTTGCTTCTTTCCCAGGATCTGTGTATTACAGACTAGTTTTCTTGCTCTTATTTGAAGCCCTACTCCTCCTTCATTAACCAGATAAGTTTTCTTTCATCTTTTTTTATTAGGGTTTGAGGTAATATTCTATTTAAAGAAAGTGGTCCATAGCTGAAAAGAAAAATTTTACAAAGCAAACACAACTCCCAACATTTTTGTAAGTCATACTAGAATGGAGGTAGAGAAGGTTTTTAGAATCATTTCCTGGTGGCACTCTTTTTCTTTCTTGTTCCATATTCCAAATCTCACTAGAATTGTTTTTCTAAAATACCACTTTGTGCATGCTTCCCATCTGCCCAGGAGCCTTTGCTCATATTCTATTGCTTGTAGATTGATGTTCACTCCTCCTAGCCTGAACAATGGGCACTTTCTATATCTCCGTAAACCAGTGCTTTCAAAATGTGTGAGAGGGAGGGAAATTGGTGTGCTAAGGATGTAAATTGGTGTGCTAAGAAATTTATATATGCCTTTTCCTTTGCATCTTTAAAAGGGGGATTTAATTTGCGGCAGCTCTTAAAGTTATTTGATGATAGAAACTAGTATATCCTCAACCTTTCTCTGGACTATGTTTTCTTCAGAATATAGTTTGAGAAATTTCTTGGTACCCATTCATCATGGTTATATCTTCTGTGACCCACATGTACATGATCTGATGAATATAAGAACTTGCCATTGCACAGTGAGGTCCAATCTTGGGTCCCTTCCTGAAACTTACTCCTTAACACCTCTTCCCCAATGCACACACACCAAATTCGCACATACCATCGCCACCAGTGTTGTCTATCTCATGCCCCAAACAGAAACATGCCAAGCACATTTAAGCAGACTGAAACATTTTTAAAAAGTTTTATTTTAGGTTTGGGGGTACATGTGAAGGTTTGTCACATAGGTGAACTTGTGACACAAGGGTTTGCTGTACAGATTAGTTCATCACCCAGATATTGAGCCCAGTGCCCATTACCTTTTTCTGCTCCCCTCCTTCCTCTCACCCTCCACCCTCGAGTAGACCCCAGAATCTGTAGTTCCCTTCTTTGTGTTCATGAGTTCTCATTATTTAGCTTTCACTTATAAGTGAGAACATACACTATTTGGTTTTCTTTTCCTCTGTTAGTTTGCTAAGGATAATAGCTTCCAGCTGCATCCGTATTCCTGCAAAAGACATAATCCCCTTTTTTTTTTATGGCTGCATGGTATTCCATGGTGTATATGTACCACATTTCCTTTATCCACTCTGTCACTGATGGGCATTTAGGTTGATTTCATGTCTTTGCTATTGTGAATAGTGCTGCAATGAACAGTCACATGCATGTGTCTGTATAGTGGAACGTTTTATATTCCAACAAAAATTAGCCATGGTAGTGGGCATCTATAATCCCAGCTACTCAGGAAGCTGAAGCAGGAGGATTGCTGGAACCCGGGAGGTGGAAGTTGCAGTGAGCCAAGATCACACCATTGCACTCCAGCCTGGGCAAGAAGAACAAAACTCCATTAAAAAAAAAAGAATGATTTATATTCCTCTGGGTATATAACTAGTAATAGAATTGCTAGGTCAAGTGATAGTTCTGCTTTGAGCTCTTTGAGGAATCGCCATACTACTTTCCACAATGGTTGAACTAATTCACACTCCGACCAACAGTGTGTAAGTGTTCCCTTTTCTCTGCAACCTTGCCAGCATCAGTTATTTTTTGACTTTTTAAGAATAGCCATTCTGACTGGTGTGAGATGGTATCTCACCGTGGTTTTGATTTGCATTTGTCTAATGATGAGTGCATTGAGCTTTTTTTCATTGACTTGTTGGCCACATGTATGTCTTCTTTTGAGAAGTGTCTGTTCATGTCCTTTGCCCACTTTATAATGGGGTTGTTCGTTTATCTCATGTAAATTTGTTTAACAGGCTGAAACTTGATCTGCAGGAAGTCTTCCTTAGGTATGCCAACCCTTGGTGGTCATTATACTTTCTGAAATTTTTTAGCATTTGTGTCAGGACAATTATCAACTGCTTCCTCATGTTGCTCCATAGATTTCTGTTTATATATTCTGTGCTCACAGCCAGTTTGGAATTTAAAGAGCAGGAATTCACTTCTGCATATCCTTTGCACACCCAGTGCCTAGCAAAGCACTGTGTCTCTAGGAGAAGCTCAGCAAATATTTGGTTCATGACAGCAGTGATTGTAATCCAAATTGTTGCCTAACTGAAGATATAGAAATCAGAATTCTTGATTGGCAAAATAACAGGTAAAAAAAGCTACCCAGTTGGTATTTTCTTAATGGGCAAACATTTCTATTCTAGGAAAAACAAATGTGTTTTTAAAAGGCATTCTCAAGCTGGAAGTTTGTATTTGTAGGTATGGCAGTGTCCACCCTGTCAAGGTAAAATGGAAACTCAAGAACTTATTCAGTTAGAGAGCCAAACTAAATACAGCATTTTACTTCAGTTAAAATAGAACCCCTTTGTGGTTTATTACAGCCCATGGAACAATGGTCACTCAGGAACATACAGGTCAGCTGGCCATCCAGGAGGCCCTGTTCTGACTTCTCCCAATGTACCCCAGACCCAGCCCATCTCTCCAGTAGCTGCAATTTCTCACACACCTGTTTGCTTTGGAGTTACCTTCACTTTTAGATTTATGCCCCAAAAGTCCACTGTAATCCTAGTTCTGCTATAACGAAATTTTGAGGATGGCAGAGCTACCTTTCAAATGGATTTTGTTATTTAATCACTGAGATTATTTTATAACAGGATAATTTCAAGAGTGAGCATACCCATTTCCTGGAAACTCGGACCTCAGCATCACACTCACAGTGTGTCTGGAGGACCTGGCCAGGCGCCAGTACTTTGGGGGTGCTCAGGACCCTGGCAGCTCTCCTAGCTTTCTCTCCCTCTGCAGCCCTATAGCCACAAACCATCAATTGCAGTGAAACCACCTGAGCCTTTTTGTAAGGCACAGCCTGAGGAATATCCTCCATGTGATTAACCTGATTTAAGGAGGAGACAGGATGAGAGCAGACACTGCCTTCTTTGAAGTTCCCCTGGAAGAGGCCAGACTTTTCCACTCTGACATTCAGTGAGCACTGTTGCTACTCCAACGTGATGTTTCCAGGATGGTTCCACAGGGCACCAGACCACCTGCTTACACTCAGGATGAAAAGCCTCGTTTGGTCAAATACCAAAGAAAGCCCTGTGCTACTTTTGGAAAAATAGATCCAGATGAGGCTTTCAGGGCTTGAAATCCCTAGATTCCTGTTAAAATTTTGCACTGGCCTCTAAAGCAGTCTCTAAACAGATCTGAACCTTCCTGATGGACATTTCAGATCTCATGCATGCTTTCTGCCCTTTGAGCCCTATTTGGACACTCTAATACTAATAAGTTTAACAAAAGAGGCTAGACATAATACATGGCAATGGAATTTTTACTGAGAAGTGAATGGCAAAAATGATTTTAGTCAATTTTATGAGAGTCAATATAGTTAACAGAAATCGACTCCTGGCTGAAAACTGTATTCCGTGAGTACTTAAAAATTTGGAAAATATTTTCCCTGGAAAAAAAGAAAAACTTTGAAGTTTGCTTTCCAGGTATGACGTGGCATATGTAGAGAGGAAGGAATTTCAGACATTGAGTTATTGGCTGTAAATGTGACGAAAAATTGAAGTGCAGCATAGCTTAGCTGAAGCAGCTCTCGTGTTTATCCAATACAGTTTTGTTATCAACATGGAGTGCCTGTTTCTATCAGATCACCTGGTCTCTTTCTGCTATCCACCACATGCTGGCAGGCTGCAACTTTCTAATTGAATCCCTCATTTGCATTCAAGTTTGCTCTGCTTCTAACTGGTAAAAAGGAGACCAGCGCAATGTTATGTTAACCTTATATCTACTTGGCAAATATTTTTATCAGTGCATCTGTCTAGATTCACAGACATGACTTGGAAAAAAATTAGGACATTCTCCAATGGCAATGCCAAGGGCATGCCCTTCATCAGCTTTAAATGCTGACAGATTTGAGAAGGTGTGACAATCATTGCTGTGCATATTTACAGAGGAAGGAAGAGTTCTCTTATGTAATGCATTGGGAACCAGAGCAAAACTGACAAAATTATGCACCCCTTCCTTTTATCCCCCTAATGGCTCTCCTCCTTCCTTTGGCTTTTTTCTCTTCCCTTTGATATTTCCATTTGCTTTAAAAACTTACTCTCAGGTGGTCTAATGATGACTCTTTTCACTGTCATAAAATCTCTGCTCTGGCAACCTAAGTTTTTTATCTTGTCAAATTATTCCCACTGTAAGAAATGTTATCATTCTTGGCAAAGCAAAGTAACATTAGAATCAGTGTAACTTACTTCCCTTGGGAAAATGCAGTGCTGGGGCCAAGCCCATCTGTATCATAGCTCATTTGAATATCACTTTATGAGCTAACACTTTTGAGACAGTGGAGAGACAACTTGACAGACAGCAAAATTCTGGCTATTCAATTGTTTCTAACCCTGAGTGTCTATCATTTGGACAGACAAGTTTAGCTAACATTCTCATTCACAGAAACATTGATACATACATCCCAGAAAATATGGTACAGACTCCTCTCGTGCTCTCCATACCCTACCTACGTCTTTAATATTAAAATGACATCAAACTAAGAACCCAAAGGACTAACTTCACTCTGGAAAGTAGTCTCAAGTGACAAACTACAAAATATGCTAGTTCAGTGTACATAAAAATGGCAGTGAAACCCATGGGCAGGATTCCTCTAGGGGACCTGACAAAAGAGATGAAAATCCTGGAAACTTAGTTTTTCTGGAATGCAGAGGCAGTGAGAAACCAGTGTCAGTCTTCCTGATGTTCTGTTCCAGATGAACAATTTTGGGACTTAATTAAAAGATTAAGTGTTTGACTATGCAATATATGCATGGAAGAAACTTGTATGTGGGCCCTCTAATTATATAAAAATAAATAATTAAAAAAGAAAACAAAAATTAAAAATAATTAAGTGATTCAAAAAGTAATAAAGATCACAACTGTCTGACTGTTTCTGGGGTTTGGATGTGCACTCCCTTGTAGTTGTGTCAAGGTAAAAGTGATCGAAGCCTGGAAGGCATCACTGAATTCCCACCCACCACTTCCTCAGATGTATCACTTATTGTTATGCTGTAATTTTTAAAAAATGATTTTCTGAATAGACGAAACATTGAAACAGTAAGCCTTTTAAGGAAATAGAAACTATGCTAGGAAATTACAGAGCCAATCCATTGAGCAGTAACTCTGCGAATATCTTTCAGGTACCTTGAAAAATAGGAGCACTATTAAGAAGCTCCTTCTAAAGAACTGTTTTGGAGGGTTGAAGAATTGTCCACACTTGGACTTTGATCACTGAAATAATTTCTACGTCCTTGCTTGTTTTTCTCATCTAGTCTTGAATGACATTCCTTTTCCTTGCTCCTTGTACATACTTGTGTCTAAAGGGTAAACGTAAATAAACATAGCCCTCTTCAAAAAGAACTTCAAAAATAATTTGACAGGTCTTAGAGAAGTCAAATGTGTTTAGCTCCTTAGGACAATGACTTTTATGTCAAATCCTTTTTGGTCAATGATACTCTTTTAAAAATGTATTGTGAAATGTATGTGAACAAGACCGTATTAGTTAGGGTAAAGTTAAACTGTTCTAACAAAAAGACTCCGAAATAGACTGGCTTATTGAATATCATGTTTATTTACCACTCTGCTAACAGGAAGCATTCTGCTTGTGGAGGATTTGTTCCACTCTGTCATTCAAGGAGCCAGGAATCTACCACGGTGTCAATGCCTTCCCGAAGGTATTGGTCTCATTTACTTACCTGCCCTGGTGCTGGCAAAAGATGTGTATATGGCAAGCACACCCTCTATCTAATGGTCCCTCTACTCGAAGTAGCATTCATCACTTCTACTCACCTTCCATTTAAGAGAAATTGGTCTTGTGACCAATGTCTGCAAAGGAGGTTGGAAAATTTAGTCTAGCTTGGGGTCTACACATCTGACTACAATTCTATTACATGGAAAGAAGGGAATATCACATTTTGATGGACTTCCAGATATTTACCACCCAAAGAGAAAAGAAAAACAAATTAAATCAACAGGTTGCTCGTAGATAAATTAGTTTAGGGGCAGTGTCAGCCACCCATAATGGGTACTTGCTTTGCAATAATATTTGGTAATTTTGATAGCATATACTTTATTAAAATGTCTTTATAATGCTGAGTGCTTACAAATTTGAAAGTATGAAATTTTTAAGGCATAAGGACAGTGATCTATCTTTAGTTGTCAGACACTATATTTAGATATTTAGACCTCACCTCAATTGTTTACATTTTTTGGTACCAAAACTCCTTGCAAAATTTTCAGATACATCAGTGGAAACTAAAATCAATACATTGAGAATGAATACATAATTGCATTATTTATTACATTCTAATTCTGGCCCATTTCCATAGAAATCCTTGGAGGCATCAATCGCAATTTGTTTCTGCAACACTCTAAGGCTGTGGGGCCACAGTCATCCATAAACATACCAGGAGTCCTGAGCAGATATGGATTTACATACTGTGTACCTAGGAACTCTGGGGAAATGTGAGTTTAGGGCAGAGTCTGATCATAGTTGAGTGGAAATATTACAGAGAAAGAGAGAGAAAATGATAATATGAATATGAATCTAAATCTCCTGGGTAGTCAAAGGAAGTCTCCTTAGAATCTTTAGAGCTGAAGATAATAGTTCATACCTGTTTCCCATTTCAGCCATGAACAACAGGGAGAGTTTCCTACAAGTGACTGCAAATTGAACTGAAATTAACAAAATCGACATGAAATTGCCTCACTTTGTACTTTATTGACCTGACTTCATTTCTAAATGTTTTAAGTGAATCCAGTTTTACCAAAATGTTCCTAGATCTTCTTAAGCAATTGCATTTTTGGTAAAATGCACTTTCCCTTTACTTGAGATTTCCATTCTGGTAATTGTGACTTAGCTTATGAAACTGGGCTCTAAGTTCTGTCACTGTTATATTCCAGCACCTAGCTCAGAGCAGGATGCAGAGTAAATCTTAATAAATATCTGTTTCATGGCTAAAAAATACATAAGCAGCTCTCCAATGTAAGGAGGCTACTGGCCTGTTCTGTCCACTCTAGAGACCATACTCTGGATTCAATAATTACTGAGTCTATGACACCCTGGTTTCTATTTTTTTACTTACTCTAAGGAATGATTTCATTCAGATTTTAAGACGATAACAGGAGAGTCAGTTAATAAAAATAGAGCCTAATCTTTTAGATGTGGTTAATTTTTAAAGCGGTTTTATTAAACTGTAATTCACAGAGTTGCACAACCACCATCATAATCTATGTTCATCATGCCCAAAAGAAATCCCACATTAGCTGTCACTCCGTCCCCTCTCTCTCAACCTTGGGCAACTGCTAATCTACACTTGGTCTCTATAGATTTGCCTATTTTGGGTATTTCATGTAAATGGAATCATAAACTATGTAATCTTTTGTGACTACTTTCCTTCATGTAGCAAAATATATTCAAAGTTCGTCCATGTCATAGCATCTGTAATTAATCTCTTTTTATTAGTGTTCCTTTCTATCAATGTTCCACATTTTGTCTGTTCATTCAGGATATTTGCACTGTTTCTACTTTTTGGCTGTTGTGAACGATGTTTAGATGCAGTTCATTTAAGCATAATTACATCGCTAAATATACGCACTATAAATGTAAAACAGTGGTGTTCTGTAGTTAATTTTTAGTCTTCCTTGCTGTTTCCATTCTTTGGTCCCCTAGTTTCTCTCAGGCCTCTCCAAAGCTACTTTTGCTTGATGGCTCTGGTGTCCTGCTGGCCTATGCAGTGATGTAGGTTTCTTGAAACATGGTCTGTATCTCTGTGTGTAGTCAGTCTGTACACATCGCCTCAGAGTTCTCTTAGAGTACCAAAGAACATCGTGGAAGGAGAGCATGTATCAAAGTGGCTTTGGGCATGGATTTCAGGCTCCGATAGATCTAGGTTCAAATTCTGAGTCTCTTATTAGCTGTGTGGCCTCATGCAAATTGCTTAATCTTCCTAGGCCTTAATAACCTCAATTCTAAAATGAGGTTAATAATGGTATAATTATTGAGGTTTTTTAATATGAGGTTAATAATGTAAAATGAGGTTAATAATGAAGTTCATATAGGTAATAATGCCTATATCATGGAATCGTTGCGAAGATTAAATTAGATAATGCATTAAAATGCTTATCATAGTATCAGATATATAAACACAAACATTTAACAATTATTATTACTATTATTTTTAATAGTAACATTATTCTTGTAACTACTGCTGTCATTATTGCCCTGCCACTAGATTCTGAGTTCTTTTAGGGCAGGGACTTTGATTATTTTGTTCACTGCTATCACTTAGATTCTAGAACTCTGTCTATACTATTGAACAAATACTTCACTATTTGAAGAAGGCTTTACTTTTGTTCTGGATGATACCAGTCAGTGGTCCCTTATCATGAGAGCCACCTTGCTTTCTGTTTGCTTGAATTTGCTGCTTTTATGAAATCCAGGTGTCTCATCTCAGCCACCTCTGAGTCCTGTGGTATAGCCTGTGAGTTCAGCTGTCTGGAAATGAAGTCTGTTTGTAACATTATCATACCACGCTTTATACATAACCACTGTAGCCAATTGTTTAAAAAATAGTCAACTTGCTTAAGCACTTCCAAGCTCCCTAAAATTTAACTAAGTCCTAAGAATAAAAAGGAAACATTTTGTTTTGACTGTAAATAAATACAAGCTTTCCATAAGAGAGAGAGAGAGAGTAATTATAGTTATTTGTGGTCTGAAATGTGAAGTTATGTGTTGTAAGACAGCAGATTCTTACGGACAAAACCAAATCATGTTTCTGTACATAGATTTTAAATGCTTCCTTCCAACCCAGGGGACCCAGGGGAGTAGATAACAGTTGCCACTTAGCTTACAGAGGGAAAAAGTCCAATGCTTGCGTTTCGTTGGCCCAAAATATCCGGAAAGCTTGCACAGTTTTTCATTTCTAAGGTCATAGGCTCTTGGAACTGAAAGGCATTTTGGAAATCATACTTGTCCTAGATCCTTATTTTCCTGGCTGGGAAAAATGAGACCCAGAGTTGCTGAGTGACTTGCCTAGCAACATCCAACTAGTTCATATCAGAACCAAGACCAATGCCCTGTCCAGCCAATAGGGTGAAATAGCAAGGGGAGAGGTCTGGGAATCAGACAATCATGAACCCCAGGATGGTCCACTTGCTGACCTCTTCTTTGAACTGTAGTTCCAAGCTTCCTCATATGTTAGATGGGAACAGCATTAATATACACCTTCTGCTATTAGAAGAAAAGAAAGGATTTGAATTGAGGCTCTTCCAGAACTGAGTAGAGTCCCAAAGATTTGTGTCAATAAATGTCATGATGGCAATACTTTCTCTAGGTCCCCATTCTCTCCTCTGTGTCTTCGTCTACCCAAACTGCTGCTTCTAGCCAAATCCTGTTTGTATGGACTACCCCACCTTCAGCCATTGGGTTCATCATCAGTGACTTCTGAAGACTGAGTTAATATAGAAAATACCTGCACACCCATCCTTCTATGCATCATATCATTGTTTCTTCCTCTTTATCATGAAAAATCCTTTATAGTTTAAGGTGATGCATCTGTATCCTCAGGGTACCAAGGCATAGACAGCCTGTGCAAGGGAGGATTTTTGTTCTTGTTGAAATAAAACATTATATTCTAAAGCAGAGGCGTTTTGCAACCTCATTCTTAAAACAAAATGCTTAACATTATTCACTAGTTAAGTAATTTTATGGCCCTCCCCCAATAAATCTTGTACATGAACCCTCAGGAAAGTGCACATCCCGTGGTTTATGGTGCCTCTGGCACACTGCCAACACCACAGTTTGAAAAGCCAGGCATTCAACCAACCTTGTGAATGCCAGCCCTTGCATATAATTACAGGAACCTGTGAAAATGATCACCAGCAGCTCAGGGGCTCCAAGCTTCCGCAAATTCTGAATCCCTTAGCAAGCCGGAAAGATCTGCCGGCGCTGCCGTAGGGAAAGGTTAGCATCCTAAATTATGGCCTTTCAATTTTTTTTTCAACTTTGCAAATATTTTATCTTCTCATCCTTAGTGAAAAAGATAGAAGTGCACAGTTGCTGTTTTCCCATGCTGTTTATAGAAGGAAAGGAGGTCTCATCAGCTTTTTCCATCCTTCATAAAACAATGAAAATGTGCCTCATGGCCAGGATAAAACAGTGATATGCATCGAGTGATCCAGGAAATGTAAAAATACTTGACTTGAAAGGCTTTTTAAAGATATCACTGCACATGTTAAAGGCAGTGGCAGTACTGGGACCTAAGAGTGTGTGTGTGTGTGTGTGTGTGTGTGTGTGTGTGTGTGTGTGTGTGTGTGTTGTATAGGAAGTATCCCAGTGCAGTTCTTCTCCCTACAGGCCTCACTCCCAACTACCTGTCCAGCCTAGGAAGAGGTAAAAAATAGGAATTGTGGTGAGCATGGGAAGGTGGTGAAGGAGACGAGCAACAAGAGACAGAAATGCCAAGAAGCTAAAGCAAGCCGGCTGCAAGCTATGGCAGGGCAACCATTCCTGGGCAGGCAGAGCCTGGCTAGCAGAGGAGCTGGGGCCTGCAGATTGGTCTGTGCCTTTGCTTTCCTGCTGTTTCCACTTCGTGTTCTTTGCCTCCTCTTCACACTACCAACTCCTTCCACTTCACACATTCTATCTCAAGTGAGACAGTGCCCATCTCAAAGGGGCCACAGTGTTAGAGCTGCTAAAAGCAACTAGGTAAGTGGGAAGATGGGGTTCCCTTATTTTCCTATCAGGCTCTCCAGCCCCAGGGCTGCCATGGCCACTTCTCCAGCCCCCATCTCACTTCCTACCCTAGGCCTGCCATAATCTCCACCCAGCTTTCTTTCCAGGAGTGAAGTCCAGTGTCCAATCGAGTTGCCATGCTGGACAAACTGACCTTGACCTTTTCTATCCCAGTGTGTTATCTTGTCTCTAGCAGTAGCCATCCTTAGGAAACCCCAGGAAATGCTATGTTTGCTTAGGACACTGGAAACATGGGGTAAAATCAATGAAGCTGTTTTGTGTTCTGCCGCGGGGTGAAGCAGGAAAGAAATCTAATGGGGGAGTGACTCATGGTAAGAGATAGTGGCCCTGTCTCTCATGCTATTAGAAGGTACCAAAGAGGTGAATAGAGACTGGTTCAGGCCTGTGTAAAGCCCAAGTATTTATCCTTGTAAGAGGCCATGACATTTTTCCTCCAGTTCCCCACCCTAGAACCTACACTCTTCTAATCCCCATCCCATCTCTGCCTCCCCTTTCCTTGGAATACAATGTTACAGGCTATGGAATTCACCATTAGTAATGTCGAGTTGTGGAATTTCCATTCCTTCTGCTTGGAAGGTAGAAGGCAGGAGAGTTCCCTAGGAGTGGAGATGAGATTCTAGAAGCCCAATCCAAAATTCCAAGCACATTTTTCTTAGGATGAAGACTACCAGCATGGCTTTCAAGCCCTAGAGTGGTCTTACCTTCTGCCTGACTCTCTTTCAGTCTGTTCTAGCAGGCATTTTCTCTGCTGTTTGCATCCTCAGCCTGCAGAACTCTTACTGCCCATCTTCAGCTGGTTAATGGTGGTTAACAAGCAGGGCCCCTGGAGGGATGCTTTTCCTGGTGTCCCTGAGCAGATCAAACCTCCTTATTACCAGCTCTCATGGTGTTACATGGCTGTCCTTCATAGCCCTTAATACAATCAAAGCTTTATATTTATTAGGGTGATTATTTTATCAATGTCAGTGTCTGGTTTTCCTCACCCTTATGTCCCCTGCTCCCAGCACAGTGTTTGACAAATGGTAGAGAGTCAGTAAAATCTTGTTAAATAAATGCATACATGTTCCTGTAAAAAAAGAAGCACTATGGTCTATCTTCATTATAAATTAAGTCACTTTTGGGCTTGTCCTGACAACAAAATTATAATGCACAGTATTATCTTGTGAGAATATGAATTATAAGTTTCAAATAATCAAGGGGGAACAAACAGTTTTTAACATGAACAACATGTAAGTTAGAGTTCTTATATTTAATTCTAGGGATACGTTTATCTTCTTTTCTTATAGGACATACAACCAAATAAGTGTTTTGTCTTACTATAAAGATCCAGGATTTTGATGTTTGCATTGATTATCCTTACAGTCATCCTAGGCTAACAGTTCTGCAAATGGTCATCTTTTCTCTTAGGGACCATCCCTAAGACCTTGAATAACTCAGAGCAGATAATCTAACTGTCTAATGATCACTGAGATCATTTATGCATCAGTATTTATCAATAAAAAATAAACCCTTTGAGGTTCTAATTGATTTTTTTATTCCCATCCCCAAAATGGCAGCTCATTAGTGTCTAGTCACCAGAAAACTGGGGACCATGTGGCATCCCTGTCCCCTCACCATCTAATATGGCACCTGTTCCATGGAACATACTGAATAAATACTCATGGCATTGAAATGAATCACACCTGTTCCTCACTGAGCCTTGGCTAATAATTGATCAGAGAGTTCATGATCACCACCCATCCTTGAGAGGGCTCCTATTAAAAACAGCAGCAACAACGACATATGACTAGAGCATCTGAAGGCTTATGTAGCACTGACATTAACAAGGATAATAGGAGCTTGAGGGGCATTTTTAAAAGGAGTGCTTTTAATTATTAAAGTGAGATATGCATATGCTAAAAAACAGTAAAGCAATATAAAAAGTCATCAAATGGTAAAAATATCTTCCCAATTAAAAATGCCAGTATCCCTCTTAAGAGGCAGCCACTGTTGAGTTTCTTATGCATTTTCCAAAAAAAAAATATTCACTTCATATATAAGCCTATAAATATAACCAAATTTTCAGTCTTTTTATTTTCATGGTTTCCAACTTAGAAAGGCCTTCTATTTCAAGATTATTTTTAAAAATTAACCCAGGTTTCTTCTAGTGATCTAGTAACATTTTAAACATGCACAGAGGCTGGACATGGTGTCTCATGCCCGTAATCCCAGCACTTTGGGAGGCCAAGGTGGGCGGATCACCTGAGGTCAGGAGTTTGAGACCAGCCTGACCAACATAGTGAAAACCCGTCTCTACTAAAAATACAAAAATTAGCTGGGCATGGTGGCATATGCCTATAGTCTCAGCTACTCAGGAGGCTGAGGCAGGAGAATTGCTTGAACCTGGGAGGCAGAGGTTTCAGTGAGAGCAAAGATTGCGCCACTGCACTCCAACCTGGGTGACAGAGTGAGACTTCGTCTCAAAAAATAAATAAACATATAAAAATAAAATAAACACACACAACAGATATTAAGCCATTTATGTATATATGCATATATACACACACATATACAGGTATACATAGATATCACACATATATACCTGTATGTCTATACAAGCATACATATACATTATATACACTGTATATTATATATAGTATGTTTACTTGTCTGTGTGTATACACATACCTATAGTGAAGTATATACCTAAACTACTAAATGAGAAATTTTATATATATTATAAAAAGTTATAAACGCATGCTCTTACCTATGTATATTGGTTTGAAGAAAAATATAAAATACTTAAAAAAGATTTTAGGGGTATACATAACTTTAAAGAAACATATAATTACTGCCCGTTTCTTTCCCAAATGATACCTATTTTTATAAATTTTTTTAGACTCAATAATTATAAGGTAATTTTTTGTTATTACCTTTTATTTATAGAGATATATATTATAGTTTTAAATGTTTATATGTACACACGTATTATATACAATAAAAAATGTATTACCTATTTTGTGTGTATATTTTTGTGTATGAATGTGAGAGAATGTGGTGTGTGTGTTTCTATATGTCAAACAGTTTTAATATAGTCTCCAGGCAGATTTTAGGACTTTATGACTTTCTTTTTTAACCTTCTTTCTATGGAATAATTGTGTTCATTGTTTCATCTATTTGTTGCAAAATAGCGACAATGAGTTTTCTCCCACTGACTAAAACCAGACCTGTTCCACCCATTCCCACCCCACAAATGAGCAAGTCATGTAACATGAGAATAAATTAATAGTGAAGCCCTTTGACAGTTGTACCTCAGGTCCTTCTCATGTGCAATGACATCTCTCAGAATTAAACCTACCATTGTCAGTTTGTCAACGATTTTCTACAAGTACAAAATGGAATTGCGGCCATCTCACTCAGATTTGGAAGCAAGTCTGATTATGGGACATACTGGGCTTGACAAGCTAAAGACAGATACAGACATTTTCTCATTTATGAATCTATTCCTTTGGGACATTGTTAAAATTTTAAAAAGGTCATATCTTCTAGGAGGGCATAAGTAACATAAGTTATTTTGCAATAGCTATCAATGTGAAATTTTGTATTGTCTTTTGGAAGTCAGAGGAAGAAAGATGGGCTGCCTCGGTGCATTTTCCATTTGCCCGTGATTAGCATGTTCTGAACATCTCAGTGGGAGTCAGAGGTATGCTTCTCTTTGGGTTTTTTCAGTGCGAAGGATGGAAGGAACTCTTTCACACCTTTCATTTGCACTGTTAAGACTTACATGAGAAGTACAAAGCATTTTAAACTGACAGAATAAAAAGCAAACTTCAGAGCAACTTTCCTGCCTATGGTGCTTTCCAAGGATCTAAGACACATGAGCAAATCTCCTGAAGGGTGGTAAAAAAAAAAAAAAAAAAAGAGTCACCTTTGACCCTTTCTTCATCTTTGAAATACACTCGAGAATGGGCTCTCTCCCTCTGAGGCTAAATCCAGTGTGCTCTGGAGCTGTCAGACCTGCAGAAAGGCCCTTTTTGCCAAGCAGTCTGAGAGAAGACTAGAGGTAATTGGCAATCCAGTTCTCCATTTCCATTGTACAGCCATCCCTGACAAATTAATCACAATCAAATGTTGGCTGCAGCAAGGGGCACCCTACACAGCAGGAAAGAAAAATGAGGCCTCACGCTGATCTGACAGCCGAATCTTTCAACTCACCCCATTAGACTGAACAAGGGGACGCTGTGGTTTGCCTGTCACTACCACTACCCATAAACAAACTGCTTGCTCTGCATCTCAGGACTTGGTGGATCCAGTAAGGCCTTCCTTGGGGCCCACCAGGTATCTGAACAATCAGTGCTTCAGAGAAAGGGGAAGGGCCTCATCCTGGTGAGAAAGAGACGCTAGATAGTGGCATAGTGGCATAGGAGACTGGTGAGGACACCATGGCCCAACAGAATCCTGAAGTGATGAATCTCAGGTTTGACAGTGGGTTGAGATCTGCTGCAGGCTGTAATGGAGTGTCTGTCTGTGCGCTTACTGCTCACCTGTTGTCTATCAGCCATCAGTCAGGTAGTGAGAAATCCAGCCCTTTCCATCCACTGTTTAGAGTTCACTTATTTGGCAAGCTTCTTTGTTCAACATAAAACCAAGAATCTGAAAATACCTTAAAATGTTATTTGTATATTTGCCCAGTCTCTGTAGTAAAGTTTATAAGCCTTAGTCACAGAAGAGAGTCTCAGGCCCTCACTCTTATTTTAGGCATAATTTTAACAAGTGTGTCACAGCCTATAGCAAATTAGAAGATGGCAGGAAGATCCTGAGAGGTAGATGCTGACAATAAACAGTGGGATAATACTGAAAGGTGACCCAAAAAAAGATAGATAAGTTTGTTTCCCTGCCTGCCAGTAGAATATAAGAGAAAATCATATTTTGAAACGCTTGGTCTTTTTTAAAAGACAAATGCTTGCTCTTTGTAAAAGCTGTGTAATGAAATGTCCCCGTGATGTTAGATCTGAAGTGGAAGAGTCTCTCTTCTCTCCCATCTCCTCTATAATATTCAAGATGTGATATATAACTGAATCACATCAAGCAAGAATAATAACGCTGCCTCTGTTCTGATCAAGTTTACTCTTACTGCTTATAACTGTGGGCAGTGGCATTCACGGCTCTGCCATCTGGCTCTCACAAAACTCAGGGCCAGGGGCTTGTGGGTAGGTGGTGGAATGTTCTAATTCCCGGAGAAGATATTATTGTTCAGACTGTATAACTGAATAGCATCAGTTTCTCTAAGTTTTTCCATTTCACCTCTCCCAGTCAACTGAGTATAAGGAAGTATAATTAAAATGTTGGCTTTCATAAATGTTAAAGCCACATTTAAAACGTTTCTCATCTCTAATACTAACTCAGAAAGCTACTTTTCTCCCTATATATTTAGGACTAGAGATTTTGTCAATAAAAATAATGGAGAGGATTTGAGGTCCAAATTAAAGCAATGTATTTCCCAGAACTAAACTGAGTGTGTCAGTGGCTTGTCCAAAGTCTTGTAGAAGCCAGACCATGAACACTGCATCAGGACCTGCTGTTTAGTCTTTATTCAGAGGCACATAATTTGGTGTTCTTCTGATGACTGGGTTGTTTTTGTGGGAATAAAAAGAATACAGTTGAAGGGATGTACCTGAATTGCTGTTTTCCCCTTTCTCTCTCTCTCTCCCTGAGAAAGATATATAATAACTTTCTAAACCTGCTCCAGCAGTCTAAAGATTCCAGTGCTCATTGGATCATAGATTTCTCATTTTAACCTTTCTGTTTCTCCCTCCCTAACCCCTCCAACCTCCTATTCAAATGTGATCTTACCAGAAAATGCAATTAATTTAATCATTCCTAACGTTCCATTATTTTGATTTGTTTTTAAAATTATGTTTACATCATGATCCAGTTCAGGTTAAAATGCTTGTACACTGACTGAATTGACGCCTACCTTTAAGTTAACAACATTAGTTACTATGTCCTGGAAACCTATAATTGTGCCTGAAACCTTATGTGTTATTTGTAATTCTCACAACAATCTTGATAGATCAGTATCATTTTCCCTATTGTACAAATGAGAAATCGAAGACCCTGAGAGGTGACATAAGTAGCTTAGGAAGGGGCTGAGGTGGGACAAGGACACCACCTGACTTCAGAGGTGTCTGAAAACAGTCCTTCTCTGGGATAAAGAATACCGCCCAGAGAAACATTCTCCTGTCCTAAAAAGCACCATGCATGTTCACCAAAGCCTACCCAGCAAGTGTCTGGTCTGAAGAATTCTCCTTTTCTAGGGTCTATGCCAGTGCTTCTAGTTATCTCATGGCGAGAGAAGCTTGTAGCCCCCAGAGTGGGAGGTCTCTAGGCAGCTGTGAGATTTGTGCTGGAGTGTGGATATTAGACCCAAAGCCATGGGCTTTTTAACATTGGCCTGTGTCTCCCACGCAATCCGGGCTTTATGCACCAGATCGTTACTCTGCTGTGAAAATGAATATTGGGTTTATGGAGAAAGCTAAACGGTTGGGAAGGTGTGTCCCTAGCCAATTGTCAATAGAGGCTGTGAGCTTTAGAGGAGGCAATTGTAATAGGTTTTCAATTGACACAGTTATGACCAAAGCCTTTGAATCATTTTTGTGTGCTTTAACTATTGTGTGCTTGTTCAGCTGTATCTTTAATAAGAACAGAGCATTATTAGCAGCTTTTAAATCATTCTTTGCTGTAGGTTATAAGCATCTTGCTGCGGTATTCTTTTCAAATTATTGGAATCTCTCTTTCCCTGCCTTACATCCTGCCCTAACACTGCCTTCCCCTCTCATGTTCCCCTAACAAATGCTATATCCCTCTCATTTGACATATTCAAACACACACACACAAACACACACACACACACACACACACACACCCTTATTATACAACTTAGTTTCCAGACTGCAACAGTTGTCTAGATGTTTCTGAGTTAGGAAACTTGTTGAATTGATATGAAGGTCTTCTCTCTGTTTAGGTCTCATTTACCCATCACACATATATTTATCAAATATATTCTCAAGGTTTCCTTCTCCAATTTCATGAGACACAGCCTAACATTCCAGGCCAAGTTTCCAGCACTGCAAAAGATATACTTTGAACTGTGGAGCCGACCTAGCTGTGGAGAGGAATTGATTAATTAGCAGTGATGGTGGATACTTATTAAGCACCACGTTGTGCCTTTTGCCTTGTGCTGTGTTAGATGTTTGGTGTATATTAACCCCTTTACTGTCCAAGGCCATCTGTGTGATAAACATTTACTCTCATTGATGAGGAAAGCTGGCTTATGGTCACACAGAGACCACAAGTACCAGAATAGTGGTTGGACCAAGGCATCCCAACTTCAGATTTCACCCACTTGGCCAACAGCAAGAATTACATCCTACCAATGTTTAGAGACTTTCTTCCTGTGCATCTTCAGAGACACTGGGCTTGCAGGCAGTAGAGAAGTATTTCACCTGTCACCAATGGGCCCATTTAATAGAAAAACAGCAGAACACTCAGCATTCCTTTTTAACCAACTATGTCAGCCATGATTTAGATAATGAGTGTGCATATTGGTCCTACCTCTGTGTCATCTGGTTTAATGGAGATTCCAGTTAGTGGCAGCTTATCCAGTTACTTTAGAGACTGATTAATGAGTTGTCACTGTTTTATTGGATATCGGTCATCAGAGGCAGGAATACAAGTGTCTCTAGCATCTGAGCAACCCAGAACATTCAACAAGTAATAAATGAAAACGTCAGGGCCCTTTAGATGTGTGATTTATGTACATACCCTTGGGGTACTACACTTACTATAAAACCTACAGTGCAATCCTTATCCAAAATACTGATGGTTTTAATGTTTAAATATTCTGCTTGTGAAATATCATATGGCTTTGAGCAAATAACTGTCAGGCCTGTCGAAATCTTTTCGTAATGGGAAGACTGTGAAATTATAGTTGTGAAATTTGATGATTTTGAAGAATTAATTACTGAAGTTTTTACAGCAGATTCACTTTCATTACCCATTTTTCTTTCTATTGTAACCTCTGTGCTCAGTTTTCCTACATGGATTACAACCTTCTAGATGCTGACTGACCTCTCATTTCAGCTCATTTTTTTAAGATGGGAATTGATTGACATTTTCACCAGTCACACTGGCTCTCTTCATAAATCTGTAAAATAAAAATGAGCTTTCTCCTTTGTGAAATCTCTTTTTTATAAGCTTAATAGAGACCTAGACAAGCCTGAGGGATAGTTCTGTTGACCTCATCAAGTTTCTTGCAGCAGGATGTCTCTGCAAAAGTGGGCTTTTAACCATTTCCTTTTAAGGAACTCTGTGTGTTAATGATAATTGTGGTATCTTGACAGTAATTGCTGGGACAACTGGAAACCTAAAGGCAAATACTGGTAGTCACAGAACTGTTTGAGTGCCTGAAAGAGAAAAGAATCTCTTTGAACTACCTGATCCAACTCTCCTGACATCATCCATGCCCCAGACTCTAGAATGACTGACTCTTCCTAAAACACGTCCTTTGCTTCAGTTCCTCTGGGCCTTTGCATACACAGTTCCTTCCCCTGGGAGAATCTTTCTGCAGATGCTATCTCTTCCATGCAAGCAGTTTGGAGTTCTCTTCTGCTGATCATCACACCCGTTAATGACTCTTCCTTGTAGTCCCTTTGCTGTTTGCTATTTGGATAGACAAGAGTGACTGCCTTCACTGCATTCAGGCACAACTATTTATGATTAGGAATCACACCGTGCACCTGCACACAAACTCCCTGAAGGCAAGTAGATAGTCTTTGCACCTGGTAAATAAAATTAAGTGCTTCTGGTGTGAACTGAGTCTTCAGGGAAGGCTATTAATTCTTACTGCCAAATTCAGCTAGCTTTCATGGAACCTAGAAGCAGCTGCCGGGGAAGTTGTGACTTTGGCTTCTCTTTCACTCATTTTCCCTAGAGCAGTAGTTTTCAATCTCAGCTTCCCTTTGGAATCACCTGGAGAGCTTAAGAAATACCAATGCCTGGGTCTTACCCCTCAAAATTCTGAGGTACAGTGGAATTGTTCCTTGTGGTGACCTAGACATAGGATTTGTATTGTCTCCCGGCATATTCTAATGTACAGCCAGGGCTGCGATCTTCTGAGCTGGTGAATGTGAAGTTTGGCTGTCCCTTCATGGGCTTTATAGTTTTATTTGCAGGCCTCACTTTTTATGGGCAGTTGACCTCACCTCACTTCATTTTGTGTGATCTTGGCCAGACAGGCTAGCACCTGCAAAGACTGAGATATGAAAAGGGAATGCTATTCATTTTTCTTTCCTTTCTTCTTCTTTTTTTTTAAAGCATTTGACTTTTGAATATCACTTGAGCTGGATGTATGAATTAACTAAAATTATTATGGTTGTCTTATATTTACTGTATATATTCTGAAATTCTAGTGCTCAAATTGTTTCTTCTGTTAACTTTTGACAGTATTAGAAGATGTAGAATTTGATAAGGATTTCCTGCCTTGACTATTCTGCATCTTAGATGTTTCTATTTTGAGGAGCTAAAATTGTATAATGATAGATCTGGAAGTTATAAAACCTTTTGCTGTTCAAATTGACCATACCAAATTGACCATTATCTCCTTGTTCTTTCTGAGAGTTAGATGCATAATCAGGCATAATCTCACAATGTTACCAATTTATTTCATGTGTTTGGGTCCAAGAGTTACAGAGTAACTGAAATATCCCAGGTGGAAATATAAGGCAACTGGATTTGCCTGCCCAGACAATGAGGAGACTCATTCACTTGTTGGAAATGCAGTTTTATCTGAGCTTTACTCCAGTACCGTCCATGATGACTGCAAGCCAGAATATAACTTGACTCTTTTCATGTTGTTGGCAGAATTTGTTACCAAATTCCTCTGCCTTTAGTTGTATAAATCTCTCCCTTTAGTTACTTCCCTGTTTTATGGCTAATGCTCTGAGTTATTTACCCATTTGAGGACATAATGCTCTAGTTGAAGTTTAAATAAATCTTGAGTCCCTAGGAGATGCCTGGTGTCCTATAATGATTCAATCTTTTAGAGTTGCTTAGACTGGGACTTGCATCTTATCTCTTGTTCTAATGATTTCATCTCCGTGAACTGTGGTTTCCCTTCTTCCATAAAATGGAGATAACATAATATAACCTAACAGGGTTGTTCTTTCTGCACCTTAAATGAAAAAAAAAAGAAAAAAAAACAAGTCTAAGTACCTAGGGCCGCATCTGATTCATAAGGAACCCTTCCATAGTACATCGTAGGTATTATTTAGTTGTGTTTTTCTAAACTCTCAATTTCCAGTTACATTTTTCTAATTATTTCCTCCAGTAAAAGGAAATTTGGGCTATAAATATGAATTATGCTATATAGTGCTTGGTTTCAAACTGTTCTGAGCATTTCCAAAGATGTGTTGGATAATAAAGCATGCATGTGTTTTCATATACCATTGCCTTGCAGATCAAGGATGACTATTCCATTCACACAAATCACATAGGAACCAACTCATAAAAAGGAAATGGACTCCACCTTTTTCTCCATAGGAAGTTCCCTATAATAGTGAGATCACAGCCTCATTTTTATGGTCAAACTCAGGACGATATTTGGATTCCCCAGGGAAGTTAACTTTGCTTTCATGAAGCTGCTGAAATATAATCCAAGAGTCACCATCAGTGATAAAATCATGGGCTTAGAATTGAAAAGCTGGAGTTAACACTCCAGGTATTTAACAGCCAGTTAAATACCAACATTCTTATTGACAAATTTAGCACTGAATCAGAGAACAGCCCTAAGCTTATAAAGATTATAAGATTCTTTGGGACAGATAAAGGCAATGAACTGTTTTTTTTTAAAAAAAAAAAAAAAAAAAAGATTGTGCCATTTATTCAGTAGGTGTCCACTCAGTACTACCTGAGATTGTCATTGGTGATATTCATTTAGTTCTTTCAAAGTTCCATGGGTATTTCCAGAGTTTCTGCCTCATCGTATACAATGGCTCTTCTGGACCTGGCAGATTTGGGCCAGGATGCCTGGAGGAGGACAGCATTGGGCAAATGCAGAGAAGTACCCCTTCACCTGTACCTGGCCTTTATAATTTTAACCCCTCAGTGGTGCGTACTGTGTGAGCAGTGGAGAGTCCTTAGGCTTTCAGCAGACGTTCAAGGTCTGCTTGGCATTTTGAAGGACAAGTGAATGTTGCAGTTGTGAGCCTGATACAGACATTTCAGGGAGTTCCTAGAGTCGCCAGTGTCTGTTTGATTGAAAGGATGGAAGTTGAAATATTATCAGAAGGCCACTTGGAGATCTGAGGAAATCAGAGTGGAAACATTTCTTGAGGGCATAATATCTCAAAAATGTTACTAATATTTAAAGCTGGGAAATTTGCCTTTGTAAAAATTTTTCCATGATAAAAATTTGTAGAGAGAGAATAACATCTTTAAGCTGCAGCCTCTTCTTCATTACTATCTATGCATTATCGCTGCTATTCGCCCAAGTCTCTCCTATCTCCTGCCCCCTCCCTGCTCTTCCCATTAGAGTACTGAAGTATTATGGATGCTCATTTGGTGTTAGGATGTAATTATCCAAGGTGAAGAAATTTAGCAGGAGCTGTGTGCTGCCTATTTAACATCTGAAACAGCTTCTTAATACCTGCCATATTAATGGCAGCCTTTTTCCCCCCACTATCCTTGTATAGAAGCTTCCTTGATCTTTCCAGGAAGCTAAATGCTCTCCATCCTGATCATTAACTAATAATTATCCAAGAAGGTTTCAGTCTTGATTTTTTGAACTGACTAAAGAATTATGGCTGCCTGCTAAGTTTCTAAGAATGATGGAAGAAGCTGGGCGAGGGGAATGGGAAGTGAAGTATGAAGTTAGTAGGGATCTTCTGAGTTCAAAAGGCTTCTTGCTCCTTTTCTAGACAGTTTTCCTCTCCCGGGAGCCTATGGGAACAGTAAGAACTCAGATTATGATTAGGATACAAAGACAGTCCTTGTGGTAGATATTTGTTTCCATTTCTCAGCATTTGTCCTTGTCTTTTTTCTGTTTTCACATTATTGCACCAAATTTTCTTTTGGGGGCCACCCTTCTCCACCCTCAGTCCAAGTGGTTCTTATGAGTTTCTATCTCTAGCCACAAAGATGTAGTTTGTGACCCAAAACTGGCCATAGTAACAGATCCAGGAACACGCCTATGACAGAAATCTGGTCAACAGGTTGATTCTAGACTTCTAGCTACAGAGATTGTTTCAGAGATGGGCGCATTGATTCCCCTAGAGTGATGTTTTGGGTAACTACTGGAAAAAGACACGACTATTGTTTCTGCTGTAATTGAACCCAGGAGAACGAAGGTTTGTAGTTGTTTTCAGCCATTCTACTCCCGTTTGAACCCAAGAGTGATGTCAACATGGATAAAACAAGACCCCAGAAACTTTTCAGAAGAAGGAGGTGCAGATAACACATCCTTTTTCAGTGTTTCTATTATTTCCTGTTTACTTCCTGTTTCTGCCAGGACCAATTGGCAACATCCTTCACCCTGGCAGTGGCAGTTGGTTCCAGATTCCACCCTCCAACCCCTGTAGCACCTGAGAACCAGGCTTGAGTTTCTTCTCAAAAATATTAGCACCAGCAGGCAGCACAGTTTCCACAGAGGTCTTGGTCCCAGCTCCTTGGGGACCTCTTTCAAGTTCTAGAGCCTCCAATGCCAACTGAACGGTGCTCCTTCCTCAGTGGTCTGGGTTTCTACTGTGTGGGGACACTCCTCTAGGTTGCAATGATCAAAACTTCTTCCCTTTGATCCACCAGCCCTTAGAATGGTAGCTGCTTCCTGCTTTGACTGCCTGTTAGCTCAAGGCTCCCCTTATGCCTTTTCAGTCCTTCAAAACCTATGTAAACAATTCCTTCTATTACATTTTCTTTTAAAATAACTGTGGTGGTTTCTGTTTGCCTTTCTTGACCTGACTGACACAGCCCTGAAAAGAAGGAACTACCAATTCTATCAAATTCCCATGGCCTCATAGACATTTGTGTATGATTGGTGATCTTTTCTATGAAATCAACTATTTTCAGAATGAGCTCTGCACACCCTAGAGAAAACCTAAGTGTGATGGAGAAGTGAGGGTAGATGTGGAGAAGATGAATGAGTCCACTTTTCTTCATTATAAATAGCTTCCCTTTAATTCTCTCTCTCTCTCCATATATATATATATATTTTTTTTTTTAATAGATGGGGTCTTGCTGTGTTGCCCTGGCTGGATTGCAGTGAGCTATGAGCATGACCATAGTTCACTGCAATCTTGAACTCTTGGGCTCAAGTGAGTCTCCTGCCTCAGCCTGCAGAGTAGCTGGGACTATAGGCACATGCCACCATGCCTGGCTCTGTATTGTATGTTTTGGTAAGATTTCATGTTAAAAGTGTTCCAAGGATGTTCTCTTTGGATATTTATTTATTTTTAAAAAGTATTCATTTACTTTAGGAGAATGTGTTAAAGTAACATTGTCTAGCTATTTGATTGAAGTTGTCTCTTTCAACTCCTGCCAGAAATAAATTCTCCCTACTGTATGTGTCAATAAACTATGTTTATCTTAGTCTTAACACATTCTGTTTAATATGAGGGTTATATGTTACATTTTTCTTCCCTACTCGACTGTCCTCTCCAGGAAGGCAAGAAACTGGTCTGTATCATTAATAAGCACTTAACAAGGACATAAAAGTCCTTAGAATGAGTCTTTACATACAAGCTGGAGTACAGTGGACAAGTTAGTTAACTCTCTTTTAGCCTATTGGTTTATTTTAATACAAGGATAATAATACCTACTTTATACAAATTGTATGATCATTTGAAACTTAAATGAAATATTAATTATTCTTATTATTAGTTGTTCTGCAAAACTTCTCATTGTCGACATTCCAGCACTTCCACTCACTTGGTCCTCAGAAAATATCTATTGAATAAAATGAACTCTTGCTGTTACTTTGCCACATGACAAGCCACCCAGAAACTTGGTGGCTTAAAATAGCAACCTTAGGATTCTTCCTGAATTGCTATACATTTTGTTTATGCATTCAAGGTGTAAATGAAGCCTTTTCTATGTGAAAACAACCAAGCTGTAGACTTCTTTGTGTAAATTTACTGTGTAAAAATAAGATTTTTTTTTCTTTACAATTAGGTCAACTAGCCTCATTTACATCTTTTATTAAACATACTCACAACTGGTGGTATTTTTTTCCTTTATGAACAAAGCAAAATTATAGATTCCACCCAAATCATGTTGGAATCCTGCTAGGTGAAAATTATACGTCTGTAAGAGCTACATGAAATCTAGTTTCCAGATGGAATTCCCTTCTTGCCAATTTTGGGAATATTCTACAAAGTTTCCCCTTAGAAACCATTTACATGAAGTGAAAAATTTACTCTAGGAAAATGATTGGAGAGAATGCTTGTGAAATGTGAAGGCATGACTTTCATATGGACAGTATACACATTCATAGATATTTTACCCGTGCCGTTGAGATAGCTAGTAATAATGTGTGTTCTCATTGTGTTTGCTCTTGTCTGTAGAGACCACCAGAAACTGATTTAGCCTGAGGAATAGATTTCAAACTGAAATTTTTATTGTAAAGTAATTGCAAATAACGTGTAATTAAAAGTGATGAGAACCCCTTACATTTGTATAGCATGTTTACTTTCCAAAGCACGTCATGACCTCTTGCTTTTATAATTCTAAAAAATTCTTGAAAGATAGGAAAGGCAAGTTCTATTAATATTATATTTGGACAAAGAGGCAAATAGATATTACAGCTGAGTATTCTTAAATATGCAAGTGATATTTTGTTTTGTTGACACCTTGGTTTGTTGATTTGAAAGCCCAGTGCTTTTGATTTAGCTTCAGGTTTGGTAAAAAAGGAGAACAGTATTTACTGAATGAATAAACTTCCCCTTTGTAACATATTTGTGTCACAACTCTGCAATTATACAGAGAGACTGATGTCTGCCTTGTGGGTGCTATAATTGCCACTTGGACAAGTTTCATGTGGTTGACATTAATAGACCATGCTGATTATGACTGACAACCAGAGGTTCTTAAACTTGTCCAGTAAAAGGGTGTTTTCCCCTAATATCAAATTCACAAGCCACTATTCTATAGTAATAAAAAGGCAACTATGAATTTGGTAACGTTTAAAAAGTTATTTGCATTTTATTAACTACAACTAATGTATACATTTGTAAAGTAGTAACAGATGTATGCATGAAAGATGCTATTCATGATAAAAGCTAGTCTTCATACACATAGGAATTCTCAAAACTCTTGAACTAACCCAGTGTTCCCCTAGGAGATCATGGTTAATGAGTTGGGAAGCTTTGGCATAACTAGAGATAGCCATTACACTACATTCCATGTGTCAGTGCCAACAGGAGGAATGACCGCCTGAAGAGGTGTGTTGAAAAGGATTCTGAGAGCTAGTTTGGGTTCACAGCAAAGAGTACTGTCATTAATTAGTGATGTTTGCCAGAGGAGGAGGAAGCAATGGGTGGGAAGAGCCAAACATTTGCCTTACCTGACTTAGACTATGTGGACCACTTGACTCCAGCAAAGGACAGTGGAGATGACCACTAATATCTAGATATAACAAAGGATTAATCTAAGAAGTCAATTAAAATATACTTTTAGGCCAGGTGTGGTGGCTCACACCTGTAATCCCAGCACTTTGGGAGGCCAAGGTGGGTGGATCACTTGAGGTCGGGAGTTCAAGACCAGCCTGGCCAACATGGTGAAACCCCGTCTCTACTAAAAATGCAAAACTAGCTGGGTGTGGTGGTGCAGGCCTGTACTCCCAGCTACTTGAGAAGCTGAGGCAGGAGAATCATGTGAACCCGGGAGGCAGAGGTTGCAGTGAGCCAAGATTGTGCCACTGCACTCCAGCCTGGGCAACAGAGCAAGACTCCATCTCAAAAAACAAACAAACAAAAAACTTTAAAAACTACTGTAAAATATAAAGTTTATTTTAAAATAAGCACATTTAAAAACAGGTTACATTTACTGAATATTTTATTCCAAACTTACCCTGCTATTAAGCACCTTGTTCTTGATCCTACAGCTTGAGGAAAACCTGTTTTTCTCTCAAGACAAATTGATGATTGAAGTATCCTAGTGCCTTCTATGATTTTAGCCATTCGATGAAGGACCTTTGCTACCCATCAGTTGATACTCCCTCATGGTGCAGCCATCTCACATAGCTTGTAGTTTTTGTTTGTTTGTTTGTTTCCAGAAACAAGGTCTCACCCTGTCACCCAAGCTGGAATGTAGTGGCACAATCACGACTCACTGCAACCTTGAGCTCCCAAGCTCAAGCAATCCGCATGTGCCACCATGCCTGGCTAATTTTTAAATTTTTTGGTAGAGATGGGGTTCTCCCTGTGTTGCCCAGGCTAGTCTTGAGCTCCTGGGTTCAAATGATCCTCCTGCTTCAGCCTCCCAACGTGCTGGGATTACAGGCACGAGCCACCATGCCTGACCCATCTAACTGGCTGTTCTTTTCACGAAAGACAAGTCATTCCCTGACACCATTTACTCAGAAATGGGAGGGAGTGGGGATATGGAGAAAAGTATCTGGTGATGACTTTGCTCTATCTGTGCAATATCACTGTTTATAGACATGCATTTCCCTAATAATTTAAGTCACTTGCCCTATGAACTAGCCAACCTGCTTCCTCACTGGTTTTTGAAATATCTTTAGAGAAAAAATATTCCAGTGATATGTTTAATTTATATGTTAACCATTCTTGGAATCTCCCAGTCCCTTCTAAAACTCTTTTGCCTTAGCTTTATCCCACTCTGACTGTATTGAAGATAATTAAATGTAATCACATCATCTGACCCTTATGTACCTGTTCAGATGGCAATTGTCTTTCAGAACTCCTTCTTAAGACAGCACGTTCTTAGCTGTCCCTGGAAATTAATTGCTCTGCCTCTAGATCGGCTTTGTTTCTATCTTCATTATTGCTCTGCCTGAAAAGTCTATTTTTCTTTTGGGCTTTTTGAGGTGAGGATACATGTCTTAGTCATCCCTGTATCTCCAATGCCTCGAGCTGTGAATGGCTCCTGGTAAATGGGCATAAACACTGGGTAGGACTGACACTCCTATGAGGCACTTACCTCCCATGGAGGGAGACCTGATTTGATTTTTTACTCTCTTTCTGCCCTCAGCATATTCCCCAGTAAAAGCTAGCTTGTACCTTTTTCTTTACTTGATATACTCCCTCCCTATGTTTTTGGAGATTATATCACTTTTTCAATACTCTATATAGGTAGAGTCATAAATAAAGATAACTAAGGTGAATGAGATTTGCCACATTTATATGTAGGAATTTCTAAACACCTTAGAATGAAGTGCCTTTATAAGAAGAATGAGGCCTACTTTCACGGGATATTTAAAGTATAAATGCTATTTTTTTATTTTGTTTTTAAAAAGATGTATCTACCATGACACGTCATAACTTTAGAATAGTTTTTGACTTTTAACATGAAAATGAAAACCAGCATTTAGCCACTCAAGCCATGTTCCTGAAGGGGAGCCAGGCAAGGTGGAGAGTGATGATGGGGCACAGCTCTGTCCGTGTTAAGAGCTTTCAGGTGTCCTGGCTTCAGCAAGGTTCTGGCCCAGGCCGTGGGACAAATGCTTGGCAATCTCGGGATGGAGTTTGCAGAGCAGGCAGAATTTTCTCCTCTTAACTTTAGAACAGATGAATACATATTTCCTAGATTCCTTGAGGGGAGCGCCAGCTCAGGGCTATCCATAGTCCACAATCAGGCAGGGTGTTGGGCTTCAATTCTTCTCTAAGCTTGTGAGGCATGAGAAAACGGGGCAACCCTGCAGGTCGGGAGGAAGGGGTAGACATGTGGCTGGGGCTCCACAAGAGCGACGGTCATTTCATCAACATCCAAAGACCTTGCATGAAGATCTAACCTCCATCACTGTACCCACAAGTGCTCCCATGTGCCCACCTTACCTTTGGAGGCATCTCTTCTTTCGTACCCTGTGGAGGAAGGTGACTTCCATGGCCACACCTCTTATACCATCCATATTTACTGAGCCCATGCTTAATGTATCAGACAGGGTCCTCAGCTCCGTGGACACAGTGATAAGCAAGTAACACATGGCTCCAGCTGCCATAGAGTTTTTACCCTAGTGAAGGGAAAGTAAACAAGTAAGTGATGTATTTTGTTAAGTTCTGTGTACTGTAAAGGAAATGAAACAGAGTTATGTAATAGAGAAGGACATTATGGAATGAGGGTGGTGGCAGGGGGTTACTTTAAGTTTGAGCCAAGACTTTCTTGATCAGAAAAAGTCATGGCTGGGCATTCTACACAAGTCTTTGCATCTGTGTGCTTATTCTTTCATTCATTTGTTCATTCATTCATTCTTTCATTCATTCCATAACCATAAATGCTTTGATCTATTTAGCTCATTGCCTGGCATTGTTATAATATACAGATTAGGCAGGCTTCCAAATTATTTTAGCCCTGAGGATATATTAATTCATTCAATTAAAGTAATTATTCAAGTACTATGTTGACAATCTCACCTGCATACAGCCATTGGTATGGGGCAAAGGCTGGTAAAAGAACACAGGATGGTGTGATTCATTTAGGGTCTGACAAGTGAACAGTGGCATTTTTATGAACTGGATCAGAATCTAACGAAATGCCCAGAATTGTTAAGCTCCTCACACTGTGATTTGTCCTATGGGCATGTCACTGGAACCAGTGGTCTCATCATTCTTTGCTATTCCTTCCCTCTATTTTTCTATATCATAACAATTCCAGTCTGATTTCTCTCTAACATACTTCCTGTGAAAACCTTTAAAACAAGGGTTTGGAGAGATACTAAGAAGAAAAAAGACTGTATTATAATTACAAAGTGAATTATATTTATTTAAACTGATTATGTGACAGTTGCTACTCTGTAAGCAGCCCTCCAAAATTATTTTTGTCCTCTGAAAGAAGATATTTCGTGGCTAGAGAAGCTCCTAAAGACTCTTTAAGGTTTCCCTAGAGCCTATAAACATTGAAATCTTTTGTTTTACTCCTGAGGAGGAACATTCCTTAGAGGCCCGCAAGTCTTTCTAGATGCAATCATAATTTGCAGCTATTTATTGCAAATGCACTGGGTGCTGAAGTTGGGCATTGCAGCAGATACTGTTGCTGTCCTGCCCATGGTCCTCCTGTCTATGCTCACCACGTCCATACAGCCTGACATCCACTCAGGAGAAAGTGTGTTGCTCTATGAAGGCATTCTCTGGCTGCTGGAACCTGCTCTGCTGACCAGGCAAGTCCAGAATGCCAAGGAATTGACATCCACTACATCCCAGCTGTCCTAGATCCACGAGTGATGGGATTGGTGGATAAGTACCCATCTCCTTTGCTCCTCAGACAAGACAACTCCGAAGTGTATGTTCTATACCATTTCCCAAAGTTTCCCAGTGGGCTGTAGCCCTAGCTGTCCACAGTGGCAACTGCTTTGTCCTTCAAATATATTTGTTTGCATTATCCTCCAAATAAATTACTTGTGCTGAAATCTCTGCCTGAAGGTCAGCTTGTGGGAGAGCCAACTAAGACAGGTACATTGCATACATTATCTCAGTTAATCTTTCCTACCTCTCCAAGGCAAAACATTGCACTCCCTGTTTTATAGATGAGAAAACTGGGATTCAGGAGGTTATTTTTTTCTCTCTCTCTCATTCCAAATATTCTCTGTCTCTCCTCTCTCTCTTATTCCAAATCTCCTTTTCTTTATATTTTATTGTGAAGAAACTGGCCACAGTATATGGTCTTTTAGGAAGGTGCAGCCATGTGGTTAATGAATTTTGCAGCAGAAGAATAAATCAAATATTTATTGATTCAAATTGGTGTAGGCATGGTAAAAAATGTGAAAAGTAGAATTTTGTTTATTCATTCCACAAATGTTTATTTTCTGCTACCAAGTGTCAGGTACTCTGTTTCTTCCTGAGTGTATAGTGGCAAGGGACAGGATGTCCTCTGAGGACAGCAGACTGCATTCTAATTTGTATGAAGTTCTTACTGAAATGAAAGTTTCTGTGATGTTAAGATTGTATGCTGCTATTCAATAAATGTCTAGAAAAGGCAATCTGATTTCCAAGCATCTACCATGATGCCAGTTAGGTGGCTATATGTCAGAAAGCAGAGTCCAGTTTCTCTCTTTTTACTTTCTGGATAGACCTTTACTCTTTAGATGGCAAATTTTATGTTTTCCTCCCACTAGAGTATAAATGTCTTTTGTAGGTAATGAATATGTCTGCCGCTGCATTGAATTTGAATAAGGACTAATGGCCAGTATCAGAACATAATTAAATGCAGGATCCACATCAACTAACAAAATTAGATGCAGGACCCCTTTCAAAAGTACTTGTGCTGAGGAAGTACTGAACATGTTAAGAGGATATTTCCTCCATACTTCTATTCAATTAAAAAAAAAAAGAAAGAGAGAAAGAAGCTATTGATTTCACTTAGTGGGAAGAAATTGGTGTTTAGCCTTGATGGTGTCTTAACTACAAACCAAACCAATATCCTGGTGTTGTTCCTGTTCCATTCCTCATGCTCTGATGATTTCACAGTTGACTAGTGATTTGCACCTTGCTTCAAATTACTTAGGATGTATTATGGCATTATCTATGAAAACAGTTTGACTCAAGAAAAAAAGACAGCTTGTAGACAAAGAGAGAAGCTCAGTGGCTGTGCAGTCACAGAGCAGAGAGGGCTTAAAAGGTTGTCTGGACATGGAAGCACCATCTTTGTGTCAATAAGGTGAGTTTGTTCCACACACTTTGCCTTTTGTGTGCTTCTTTTATTTTTTCTATTATCCATCTTCTGCTGTTCTTGCATCCTTTCTCCTCAGATATATCTTCCGTATCAAAAGGCCATGCTCTAAGCCATCTTCCCTTCTCTTCCTCCTCCCTGTCAGCAATCTCAATCTCCATGCAAAGTATCACTCTGTCATGCAATAAGACATTGTCCCCACCTTGGGAACATTTTTGCTCTCTTAGAAGTATTAGAAGATGGAAAAATATTCAAGACCCAAAGGATGAACCCATAATAATGGAATTTCTGTTCACTTTGCAAGACCTCCAAGAATGGAAGGGGGGATATTTTTGAAACACATTTCTATATAGTTCCTATCATTTTCACTGAGATCACTAGAATATAGAAGATATTTAGGAGCTCATGTAGTGAACACTAAAGCCAATGTCTGACAACCACTGATTGACAACTATGCATTCAACACTGACATACATTCTGTGGGGAATTAAGAAATTAAAAAGAAGAAAAAGTAATACATGGTCCTGATCCTATAAGAGATTACTGCTGGCTAGGAAATGTATATAATATGCACAAAAAAGGATTGATGTTAAAATCTGTTGATTGGCATAGTCAGAGAGGAGCAAAAGAAAGGAGGTGGGAAATGGGGATGATCTGAAATGAAAGGTAGAATTCATTTGCAGGAAGAAAAGAAGGTAGCACAGGTGAGGGCATGGAAACTGGAACAAACAGGGTACACATGGAATACTGGGATGTGGCTGAACTGAAAGTCCATGTTGGGGAGTTGTGAAATACGAGTGGGTAGTGAGATCAATGTGAAGCTACGGAGGGCCTGGGATCCACAAAGATGATGGAGCTTATGGGAAGCAGGGCCCCAGTGTGTCCTTAGGCAGGGTCATGCCTGGCAGTTGGGTACAAAAGGGGCTGGAAGCAGAGGAGAGGGAGAGAAATCGAAGTAAGGAGACCGACTGAGCAAGAATCCAGTCCACAAGAAAGGGGCCTTGGGCCTGGGCGATGCCAGTGGGAATGTAAGGAGCCATCCAAAGAGCATGTCCAGAAGACAACAGGATACATTCAAGATGGAGAATGCATTAGAATGGATTAAGGGGGTTTATGCAAATGGCCCCAGACACCTCATCCCAATATTACTCCTAGCAGTAATGTACCAAGCACCGACTCCATACCAGGCCCTATTCTAAAGGTTTTCTTTTTTTAACTTATTTTACCCTCATAATGATATGAGGTCTCTTTATTTCCACTTTCTAGAGGCACAGGTAAGTTAAGCAATTTGCTCTAGGCCTCACCTAAAAATTAGTTGAAAACAACTTAGTTGTCAACTTGACAATTCTATAGTTTTCCCATATTTCTCAGAAGTAAGTCTATTTATCTTTCTGTACCATTTTTATTTTATTTTATTTTATTTTTTTGAGACAGAGTCTTGCTCTGTCACCCAGATTGGAGTATAATGGTGCAATCTCAGCTCACTGCAACCTCCACCTGCCGGGTTCAAGCAATTCTCCTGCCTCAGTCTCCCAAGTAGCTAAGATTACAGGCGCCCGCCACCACACCCAGCTAATTTTTTGTATTTTTAGTAGAGACGGGGTTTCACCATGTTAGCTAGGATGGTCTCGATCTCCTGACCCCATGATCTGCCCACCTATGCCTCCTAAAGTGCTGGGATTACAGGCATGAGCCACTGCGCCCAGCCCTTTCTGTACAATTTTGAATAAACTTCCCTTCTTCTCAGCCTCTTGGATGTTTGTTTCACCTTGTCACTGTAAAACTGAAGCCTGGCTTTCCCCTGAGGTCATCTCCTCCTAACCTTCAACAGGGGTTGGAGGGGGAAGCTACTCCTTTGTATGTCATCTCCCTGCCACCTGCGGAGTACGGAGGAAGAGCCAGGGCATCCCTTGCACTTCCGGGCCACTTTCTTGTCCTGCAGAGATACCACCAATCCCATCTTGGCTCGTGTCCACAACCCTCGTGGGTCTCTCCCTTTCCACCCTCACTGCCTCCATCTGTGGTGGTCCAGGGCTGTTTCTCAGTGGCAGGACACTGGCCACCTTCTTGCCTATTCTTCTCTGCCATTGTTTCTGGGGATATTACATCCTGATGTAGCAGTTCCTGTATTCTTCTGCCTCTATTTCAGCCGCCATCCCAGACCTTGCCTCACCTACAGCTTCTGCATCACTGTGATTCTGAACATAGAACTCCTCTCTGCCACCTTTGATCTCTTGTCCTCCCTCACTTCCTTCTTTGCCTTCTCTCAGTCCTTGGCTTTGCTGATGCTCTGTTCCCTGGCATGCTTCCTGGTCTCCCAACTCATCTCTATTCTTGGGCTTATAAAAAGTTTTTTCCACCTCCTTCATCCATCTTGGATCCTATGGTTGATTATATCAACAATGGTCTTGTATGTGCCCCTTTCTCCTCTTTGTTTTTTGTCCTTTCCCTTCTTTATTAGTTACTTAGTTCTCATCCTTGGGGAAATACTGCTACTCATATTTTCCAATTCTCTTCCAAAACTATCAACATAGGGATGACAGGCCAGCTGTATTTTCCCATCACACATGCTGTCCTTCCACACTTGAACTTCTGTTGCTTCTCAGCTGGGCCCTTACCACTTATCAGTACTCCTAGGGATCATCTCTAATCACTTGCCTACTACATCCTTCCCTGCATTCAATCCCAGTGTTCCCTGCTCCACTCAAGGAATGGCAGGTCAGGAAAGAGTACTCATTATACCACCCATTGTGCTAAGCATTTGATATGATTGCATATATTCAAACCTCAACCGGGTGTAGGTAGTGTTATTCTCATTTTTTTCATATGATAACTCTGGGACTGAGACAGTAACTTACACAGAACTCAAAAAAAACTTTATATTTCATGTCTGTTTGATTCCCACACCTGTGGGTTTTCAGGTCGTAATAAAGCCTCCACTGCTGACCTGACCTTCTGCCAAGTTTACTCTGTAGATTACTTAGTTTCTTTCTTAAATGAGATAAATGAACCTGTAACATGGGACTTTCCAGTTCCTTCTTCTTTTCCACCACATTTTTTTTGTATCTTCATCCATTTCCTTCTCCTTCTTTTCTGTCTAAAAGAAGGAATTATCCCCCAATCTTCCTTACAGTCAGCTCCTCTGCCTTTGTTATGGATTCCAACTCTTCTACCTCTTTCTCCAGATTGATGATCTGTCAGTTATCCTCCTCTTTCTGATCCCTTTTCATTCCCCCTTCCAAACTAAATATTTTTCTTTCACAGCAAACAAATCTGTCCTCTTACTTAAAAACAAACAAACAAAAAACTACTTTTCCTGAACAAGCTTATCTTCTACCTTTCCTAAAACTCCTTGAATAAAGAGACTACATTTACTGTTTTTACCATCTCCCCGCAATGATCCCAAATCATTTTCAATGTGGCATCTTCCTCTTTCCTGATCCCAAACCATTTCCTTAAAGTATATACCAACAACCACATAGGAACAGAGCCAACTTCTGTATTCTGGGTGCTCATTTTTCTTAAGTTTTCTGTAGCTTTGAGTGCTTCAACACTATCTCTTCTTTTTTGAAAAAGGCTTTCTCTTGACTTTTCTATGTTTTCTTGGTTCTTTTTTCACCTATTGGCCCACATCTTTCCCAGGTGCTCTTTCCTAGCTAATCTTCTTCCTTTATTTCCATTTTGTCTCTCTTTACTCTTTCCTTTAAGTAATGTGTCTTACTTAACTGCAGGCTTAGAAGACTATACCCTTCTCTAACTTTGACTTTTCAAGTGAATTCAGTTTGGACATCTCCTTCATTTGTTTCACTGGCCTCAGATTTACTTTGTCTAATACTAAATCTATCATCTTATTTTTCTTTCCCTTCCTGTTTTTTTTCTATTAATAACACCATTATTCAAGCCTTAAATCCCGTTGCTCATAACTATGTCTTTCACCTTGTTCCCACGTGTAATTTGTTGTCAATTATTTTCCAGTCTTTTTTCTCTCCACATCTGTTGAATATTTCCCGCCTTTTCCCCTCTTGCTATCATCCAAGTTTATTCTATTTCCTATCATTTCAGTACTTGTTTTATTAACTAGTTTCTTACCTTATGTCCCAATGTTCTTTCCCATAACTAAACTTGGTGCTGTAAAGTCCATGCCTTATGCTTTTCGGGCCCTGTACCTATGCTCACAGTACCTCTATAGAATCTTGTTTTCTATTTCTTGTTTAAATCCCATTATTCTAGGGAGTTTGCCATAAATACATTTCTTCCAGGAAATTTTTCTGGTCTTCTGTTCTCTGCTTTTTATCCCTAATCTGGTAAGAATCTTTCTTGCCCCTAAACTCCTAAAACATCTTTTTCTCATACTTCTAGTTTATTGTCTTAATCCTAATAGAAAACAATAGCAAGAATGAACTTTTGAGCCCCTCCACCCAAATTGACTCATCTTTATCACTTACTAGCTGTGTGGCCTTAAACTAGTTATTTCACATCTCTGAGCTTCATATTACTCATCCAAGTAACTAAAATAATAAGGCCTGGCCTTTAGGTATATTGGGAAGATTAGAAACAATATATGGCATGGTCCTTAACAGTGTGTTTGGCCCAGAACCACCATTCAATAGATGTTGAGCGAAACACTTTCTCTAGGTAGAGTATGGGGTGCTGAAGAGTGTGTACAGACTAGGGTATAGAGTAGGCATTCAAAAATATTTGCACAGTGAAAGGGCTGGAATTATAAGAGGCAAACATCTACCATCAATCCTCTGTCAGTTTTAAAATCTGTCCACCAGAAATCAGAGAAGAATAAAATTAGACTGGGTGAATGTCTGACCCATTTATCATCTATCAGGGAGTAACTTTTGCCTGAAGACATCCCCCCAGGACAATAGAAACCAGCATTCTAACATTGAATTTCAACTGTTTGTAGTGAGGACAGCCATCCCTGGTCCCATTTTCTGAGCTGAGTATTAAATTTACTGTTTCCTAAGCTTGAAGGAATTCTACACTTGCATGCGTTTTAAAAAATAATAGCTATTGGTTGTGCTACAGTGACTTTGCCAATTCCCTTAGTTTCCAACTCTGCTAATATCCATCCTGCTCTTAACAGCTTCCTGACTTGTTTCCTTTCTCTAGTCCCAGTTTGCTTTTCTCTTCACAAGTGATATCCACGTGGGTTTACTAATCAGATTTGCATGTTTTTCAATAGCATACTCCTCAAAGTGTCCGTTTTCTATCAGCTAAAAGAAGCAAAATTAAGATCTTTTGTTTTCCAACATAGAAGTGTGTCTGCATGTTCCAGAGTGTGGTTTAGGAGTTCAGACTGCCTAGATTTGAATCCTGGCTCAAGCCCCTGTTAGCTCTGTGAGTCTAGGCAAACTCATGCCATTGCGGACCTCAGTTTGTTTCTCCATAAAATAGGAACGAGAATTAATTATGTCTAATCTGAAATAGTATCATTGGGAGAACTTAAATGAAATAAGGCAATTGAAAACTCTTAAGATAGTGCATATCTCATTGTAAGAGCTCGATATACATTAGCTGTTAATAACAACATTTTATCATAAATCACTTATAACTAGCAACTTCATGGTTGATTTATGCTTTAGCTTTCCAAATTGTATTTCTATTTATTCATTCTACGTTTGTGGATTTTTTTTTTGTTGTTGGTTTGTTTTTATTATCCCTTAGGATGAAATTTCACTTAATGAGTGAGGCTTCATGTTGTCCCAACTACCCACCTTGCACAGCGTTGACATCTGAGCGGGGATAGTGTGAGCAAAAGATAATCGACTAGAAAGCATCTCACGCTCTACAGTGGAGATCTTCTCTCAACCTCTAATTTGATGGTTCTCATCTTTCTTTGCTTTTTCCTGCTTCAGAATGCCTAATGTACTCCCATCAATATCAGTAGCTGGCTGATTTTCATGAAGTACAGATTAAAAATGAGCAATCGGAAAACTGACTGAGTTCCAGGGTGCCTGCCAGCATACACAGTAACTTCATACAAATCAGAGAAAAACCACCCTTTGGGAACAGAGGCAACCCCATAGGTGCATGGCTTGACAGTTTAATTGCTTTTGTGCAAGAGAAAGTAGTTCGTTCTTAGGGGTCAGAGTGGGGAGGTTGTCACCCTTGAACTTGAACACAGACCTTGGCAGCTGACCCTGGCTGGATGTCAGCCCTATCCACTCCTTGACTTAGCACAACCTGCATGGAGGCCTTGTCCTGTAGGCATATGTCTCCCCACACCGGGTAGGAATCACCGTTGTACTTGGAGGCAGGATCGCTTCCCCCTCGCCCCTACGGTCAGCTCTCTGCATCTGGGGAATCCGCATCTGCAGATTCAACAATTGCTGATTGAAAATATTCAGAAAAAAATAAATAAATAACAATACAGCAATTAAAAAATAATGCAAATAAAGAATATAGTATAGCAACTATTAACATCACATTTACATTTTATTAGGTATTATAAGTAATCTAGGGCCTATTTTAAATGTTTAAGAGGATGTGCATAGGTTGTATGCAAATACGATTCCATTTTTTATCAGAGACTTGAGCATCTGTGGTTTCACTGTCTGTGGGAGGTCCTGGAACCAATTCCCTTAGGATACTAAGGTAGGACTGTATAGTAACATCTGCTCTGCACCTCACCATCCCACCACTACAAGGTACCTCTTTGTTGCTTTTCATGGATGATGAATCTGCAAGAAAGTTTGAAAGCCACGCTGATGAAAGTTTTTCTGCTGGCATTAAAGACGTGGCAAGCTTTCTTTTAGGTAGGAATGGAAGGTGGGGACAAATTATTTTCCTTGGCAACTGCATGAGAGTGTCCAGGAAAATCGCATTCAGATGGGAGATCATTTAATGCAGCCCATGGAGGGTGAAAACAGAACTACATTTGTCAGCATTTACAGCCATCATTGTGTTCCCTCAGCAAACCTCCCCATGCTGCAGCAGCCACACCCAGCAGTCATCCATCATGCTGGCTGAAGAGCCCTGGCCGCCTGCCACACACGTGCCAAGGGGAAGCCCCATGCCCCGTTAGTGTCAGCATGTGCTGTGACTTGTAACAAAGACAGGAATGAGTCCTCGTCCAGATAGCCATGTAATCCTCAGAGAAGAGTGCACTGTGGCTGCTGCAGGCTTGCCCAGAAAGTCTCCTACCATCTGAAGGGTAATTCTGATGGCAGAAAACATTCAATCCCACTATTCTTAGCCTGACTTTCTACTTCTAGCTTTTTCAGGCTCATCAAACCCTCTAAAATCATTTGAGGAGAAGAAAATGTTCTTCGTTGCATTCTATAAGGGAAATATATTGCAAAAAAAGGAACCATAGGCGAACAAAGAAAGGGAGGAGATGGGGCCACCCCTATTCTTCCATTAAATTTATGTCACTCAGCCTTGAGAGTCAAGCAAAATGTTTGAGGCCAAATACATCTTTTATTAAGTTGTAATACAAAGATAAGTTATCTAGATTTTTGACTGATTTGGCACTTCACAATGTTATACTTTTTCGAATCCCAAATTCTAGCAACTATAAGATGCCACTGTACTTTTGTATACCTTTAGAATACATTAAATATGATACAATGCCTTATTACCCCTTAAAATTTGTATTTTATATTTATCAAAAGAGCACTTTTAGATTCATTTTAGACACAGGCTTTTGTGACATATCACTCTTTCACACACAGAAAAGGAAAATGAAAGTGAAATAAGGAGAATGAGGTATTCCTTAGCCTTCATAAAGCTGGAATCTTCTGAATCACTGTGCTGCTCAAAGTCATTGATAGTCAACTTTTCTTTCGGCATAGGATTTGCCTCTGTGACATCAGAAAGTACTGATGATGTGGCCTCTCCTAAAAACAAAACAAAACAAACATACAGGCTTGGTTTTCCAATTTTAAAACTATATTGTTGTTTTGCCTCCCCGGTAAGTCTGTCAACTGAGCACAGTGTAGTTTTTACATCCTAATTTTGCTGTTTCCCTGAGCTGGTAGAGTTGTATTTGAGACAAAATAACTATTCATTCAATTGCATTGCTGCATTCTACTTCAGTAACAGAGAAGAAAAACCAGCAAGATATCCCTGTAAAGCGTTGCTGTGGTTTTGGAATCCTGCAGATAAAATGGAATGTCTTCAGGTGTTTGAAAATCTGGGTCATATGTCTCTACTTGGGAACTTGAAAAATTTTTGATAAATGTGTTTGATTTCAAGATGATGGTGTTTCTTTTGGTTTGTCAGAAACTGGCTCTGATACATATTTGTAAGAAAGAGGAAAAATCTCGAATTACTCATTAGACTATCAACAATATGCCCATTCTTTGAAGTCTGACTGAAATCCTTTCTTCTCTATGGCATCTTCTAGATTTCCGCTTGGACTGATCTCCACTGTATCTGAATTTCTACAGTGTTTTTGCTCCCCTTTTCCATTCCTTTTCTCTATTTTTAGTTTTTTTTTTTTTTTTTTTTTGAGACAGGGCCTCACTCTGTCACCCGTGCTGGACTACAGTGGCATAATCACAGCAAACTGCAGCCTTGAATTTCTGGGCTCAAGTGATCCTCCTGCCTCAGCCTCCCAAGTAGCTGGGACTACAGGCACGCACCACCATAGCAGGCAAACTTCTGTTGTATACATAGGACATCACTATATTGCCCAGGTTGGCCTTGAACTCCTGGCCTCAAGTGATCCTTCTACACATATTTTACAGCCGTGAACCTCCATGCCCAGCCTGGTGTATTATTTTTTAAATCAGACTTTTAAATCAGATTTTTAATGAGTTTTTTTTCATCAGATTCTGTCTTTGGATACCTGTTATATTATTTTTAAAATTTGACGGGTATGTGCGAGTTTTAAAATTTGAGACAAAAAGTTAGATAAAAGACATCTGAGAGGCAATCCCTTTCAGCTGGACAGGGAGAAAGGAGGGAGAGAGGAGGGGAGTAAAGCCAATGAAGGGTACATTAACAAATGGGTTATTGCTGTGGCAACAAGGGTTCATTTTTGTTGGAGACTGTGGTAGCCGGAACTATGGCCTCAGAAAGAGATCCGCGTCCTAGTTCACAGAACCTATGAATATGTTTCCTCGCATGGCAAAAGAGACTTTACAGATACTGATGAAGTTCAGGATATTGGGATGGGAGGATTCTGGATGATCCACATGGGCCCAATGTGATCGCAATGGTCCTTATATGAGGAAGGCAGGAGGGTCAGAGTCAGAGAAGACAGTGCACCGTAACAGCAGAAGCAGAGGGAGGGAAGGAGATGTGATAGTGGAATCAGATGTTGCAGTGACGTGAGGAAAAAGCCATGAGCCAAGGAATGCATGTGGCCTCTGAAAGCTGGAGAACACAAGGGCATGGATTTGCTCCAGTGCCTCCAGCAGGAATGCAATCCTGCCCAAGCCATGATTTTTGCTCAGTAAAATTCATTTCAGAATATTGGCCTGCAGAACTGTAAGGTAATGCATTTGTGTTGTTCTAAGTCACTGAGTTTATAGGGGGGTTGTTACAGCAGCAGTAGGAAACCAATAGAAGGGTTCATTTTTCTGAGAAACCATATGGACCAGGCTTCATAGCTGTGCCAGTGAGGTTCGAGGAGGCTGAGGTATTTGCCCATCAATTCTCATCACTTACCGGATAAGGATTATTCCCAGAGGTGGCAGCTTTCTATCAGTTCTGGCTTGTTCAAGCTGTGCACCCTCCTGTCCCCTCTAGGGGCCAGAGAAAGTCTTTAGAAAGGCAGGTCTATATAAAATAAGATGCCATAGGCTTGTCTACAACTTGTCTACTGATGATGCATGTGACATGTGGGATGGATCAAGGGAATATGGGTGCACTGGAGTTACCTGCCACCATGTGTAAGTACATGTATGCATGGTTGCATGCATGACTGTGTGTGTGTGTCTGTGTGTGTGTGTGTGTGTGTTTCTTCTTCCCCCTTTATTAAGTTTTTTTGAGCCTAGAAGTTCTCTCCCATTGACCAGAGCCCCAAGCACAGCACCCAAATCTGGGAAAAACACTTCTTGAATGATTGGGTGGCAGAATGTGACAGCCTGTGAATGTCACAGTAAATAATGGAGTTGGCTATTTTACAGTGATGTCTTCTCTAATTCTTAAATTAAGACTGTGCAGAGAAGGAAGAATTGCTATTCCTTGGAAAGATTCAAGAGACTCTGGAGATGCTATGTAGTTTGGTTGCAAGGTGGCTGTCAATCACAAATGCAAGTTGTCACCAGGCAAAATGGCCCTGTCCTGCTGCGTGACCAATCTGCAATCTAAGACTGGCTCATCAAGGTTAGCAGATAAATCAATACAAAAAGAGATGAACATTGCAGGCAGTGCTGATGTCAAACAGCAATTTCATGCATCTGGCAGAAAATTGAGCATATTGGTAAAGCACTAAAGACTTCCTTCATGAAAGTTCTTTGCTCCCTTGTCCTGAAAGGAAAATTAGATTAATGCTCACAAATCCTTCTTGACATCTGAAGGATGGTTTTCTCTTGACAAGGATCTAGACAGGAAAATGTGAGGAACACCAGCATGGCCTTCCCTTTGCTAGGTATCTAATCTAACCTAGCTTTCTGGGGGCACTTGTTAAGTACTAGATTCTCTCTCTTAACCCTTGGCATTATTATTATTTTTAGCAGTTAGCTTCAGCAAGTGAAGCACTGCTGATTGGAGATGTGTTTTGTATTCTGACTGTACTTGCAAGCTCTACCAAGTACATTAGCCTTCAAAACATATTTATGATAAAGGCTGAGTGCCTGTTCCTTAAGAGAAACCTGCAGAATGGTCTTTATTTTTCACGCCAGCTGCTTCTTCAGATTTGAACATGCCAGACAAATGTTTGATGCTCTTGAATGGTGTTTGAGTAAATTAATCGACACCCACCGACTGTCAAAATGTATGTATTATGTATATAAATATAAAAACACATATATGCATGAAAATGCAGAGATATGTTTTAAGGGTCATTTTGTGGCTAAAATATTTGAAAATAATAATATATGTAAAGTATGATATGAAAATTAATCTTGTGGAAAAGTCAGCAGAACCTAATGGAGATTTTAGTGTAGAGAAGAATGTGATTAAGCCACAGTAGATCCAGAGTTTTGCTAATGATATAAAGTCCTTATTGTTACCAGCCTCAAGGAAATCCGTCTAGTGCGTATTCATGGAGAGTGAATGATGAGCTTGTGAAACATGTGAGATGCAAGTACAGAAATGTTGGCCCAACTCTATTAAAAACCAATGTGTCTCGTAATTAAGGCTCTAAACCCCCCCTTAAAACTGGCCAAATGTTGGAATGAGCTGGTGCCCGCCGCTTCTTACCTCTTCACTCCAGTTTTGGGGTCTGTGCCTCATAACCATAGTCACTTTTAACCAATTCTGGTTGCCTCCCTGACAGAACCTGGGATTCTGTGCCATTTCTATGTGTGCCCCTATTTTAGGAACTAGGTCTAAAGTAATTAACAGTTTAGAAGTGATAATCTAGTAAATTAGCTTTTATGAGGGTTGTTTTATAATAGCACAATTCCCTTATTCGCTGCCTACTCTTCCTCTGCCCCGCTTCTCCATTGCCTTCTCTTCGCTGTCCTGCCCTGTGGATGGCTGTCTGAGTTCTTGCTGGCTAGCCTCTGGTTGGGTTTGGGTCATAGGGGTGGGAAGGAGTCAGGTTACCAGGAGGATGGGACATTGGGAGAAAGTGATTCGTGTATTTCTTACTTGTCTCCAACTCCCCATTTCCCAATCCTTCGTTTCCCCATGCCACTCCCTTTTTTCCCCACCTGGCTATCCTTCCCACCCCTGTGTTGATACCATCTTTCTGGAATGACGTTGTCCCTCCATGACTGTGGTTAGCTGGGCAGCCTGTACTTCCCAGCTCCTGCTCTCTCTTGCTGGGCTATGGTTACATTATTCCCCCACACTTCCACCTCTGAGTGTCTCCATGTATCTTGCCTGTATTTTAACCATGCCTGTTTCTTCATAAGTGGTCCCTTTATCAAATTTCTGCATTTAAAACATCTAAGGAAATCCTATTTCCTACCTAGACCCTGATGGTTACACTTTACTTTCTCTAACCATAGCATTCTTCAAACATGAAGGACCACACATATTTAATATTTAATCATACCATGCTTAAGTTGATACATTGGAATGCCATAGTTCTCATTTCGCTAGCATGCTATTCAAAACTTTATTTGTGAGAGAAACAAAAATAGAAGATGCCATGTAAGATAACATTATGGTCTGGGTTTATCTGCACATGTCAGTACATACCTGCAGAGATAGGATCTTTGTCTATGGAAGCAAACCAGGAAGGTATCTGAATACCTTGGTTCAGTACCCATCACTCTGGAAATGACTGAATGACTGATGTGCTTTCTAAACATGAGGCAGAGGCTGGCCAAATTTCCTTTCAATCTGGGTGATAAAAGCTAAGATGAGGTAAATGTTGTCACATTGTATTTACATTCTACTATATAGTATATATGGTATGTATATTTCTATGTATATGATATATATGTTTACTTACACATGTACACAATAGAGAGAGATAATCTCAAATATGAATGGTACTGCTTAAACGCAGTGTTAACTAAAAGAACTGCATTACATAAATAAATATTATGGTTATAAAAGAAAAGAAAAGCCAGAGAGCCTACTCTCATGCTTTTGTTGTATAGCTAAAGTCATAGAAAATAAACACTTTTAAAAAAAAACTAATATTTACAAGACAGCATACAAATGTCTGTAGTTTAATTTGGGTATAAACAAGTTACACAGGTGCTGAAGGAATTGCCTGCAGTTAAGAGAGAAGGTGACTATGCAGAAATAAATTCTAAGACAGGACTGGCTTCTGCCCTTATGGAAAGGTAAATTAGCCCACTGATACATAATATTAGTGGCCACCAAACCATTGTGACATCTTGAATTTCTTCTTTTTTTTTTCTTTTTCTACGGAAGTCTTTACGGGATTGTTAGAACAGCATTAGGGGGGTTTGTGAATCATTATTTATTTTGGAGGTATGGAGGGAGGTAGCAAGGAATGAATTGTCATACCCACAAATGCCTATCCAGGCTCGGATTTCCTCCTTTACTTCAGGCCATACAGATGATTCCACTGTCCTCTTCTCTGTTCTCTTGAAACTGCCACTGCCTGTTCCATCCCAGGCTTTCTCTCTTAAGCCTGGCTGAAGTAAAAGCCAAGATCTCGTTTATTTCCTTTTTACTCTTAAAGAACAAACTCACAGTTACTTTAAGTTTTCAAGGTTTTTTACTAATAAGTATGGTGTAATAAAGATTTGACAGATACCACACCAAAGAAGATATACAGATGGCAAATAAGCATGTGAAAAAATGCTCAACATCATATGTCATAAGGTAAATACAAATTAAAACAACAGAAAGATACCCTTACACACCTATTAGAATGGCCAAAATCCAAAACACGGACAATACCAATTGTCGATGAGGATGTGCAGAAACAGAAACTCTCCTTCATTGCTGGTCTTGGCATAGGGATTGTAAAGCTTAAAAAAACACATTGAAGTCCTTGATCTACTGTCTCTAACCCTTCAAAGGGGGTAAACTCTTTTTTTATTTTTATTTTTATTTTTATTTATTTATTTATTTTTTATTATACTTTAAGTTTTAGGGTACATGTGCACATTGTGCAGGTTAGTTACATATGTATACATGTGCCATGCTGGTGCGCTGCACCCACTAACTCGTCATCTAGCATTAGGTATATCTCCCAATGCTATCCCTCCCCCCTCCCCCCTCCCCACCACAGTCCCCAGAGTATGGTATTCCCCTTCCTGTGTCCATGTGATCTCATTGTTCAATTCCCACCTATGAGTGAGAATATGCGGTGTTTGGTAAACTCTTTTGTGCGAATACCAAGGTGTGAGATTGCTGGGTAGTGTGATAAAAGTATATTGAGTTTTGTAAGAAACTGACAAACTGTCTTCTAAAGGGCTGTAACATTTTGTATCCCCACCGGCAATGAATGAGAGTCCCTGTTGTTCCACATTCTCACCAGCATTCGGTATTGTCAGTGTTTTGGATCTTGGCCATTCTAATAGATGTGTAATGGTATCTCTTTGTTGTTTTAATTTGCATTTCTCTTATGACATATGATGTTGAGCATCTTTACATATGCCTATTTGCCATCTGTGTATCTTCTTTGGTGGGGTGTTTGTTGAAGTCTTTTGCCAATTTTTAATTGGGTTGTTCATTTATTTATTAGTGAGTTTTAAGAGTTTCTTGTATATTTAGGATAAAAATCCTTTATCAAGTATGTCTTTTGCAAATATTTTCACTCTATCTGTGGCTTGCCTTCTCATTCTATCTATGTTGTCTTTCACAGAGCAGATGTTTTTTAATTTTAATGAAATTTAGCTTATCATTTTTTTCATAAAGCATGTATTTGGTGTCATATCTAAAATGTCACCAGTATATCCAAAGTCGCCTAGGTTTTATCCTGTTATCCTCTAGGAGTTTTATAGTTCCTTGTTTTAAATTTAGGACTATTATTAACTTTGAATTATTTTTTGTGAAGTGTGTAAAATCTGTGTCACGATCCATTTCTTGCATGTGATTGTCCAGTTGTTCCAGCCCAGTTTGTTGAAAAGACTTGCTTCATTGTAGTGTCTTTGCTTCTTTGTTAAAGATTAGTTGACTATATTTACGAGGGTCTATTTATGGACTCTGTATTGTTTTCCATTGATCTATTTCTCCATCCTTTTGCCAATACCACACTGTCTTGATTACTGAAGCTTTATGGTAAGTCTTGAAGTCAGGTAATATCAGTCCTCTGACTGTTTTCCAATATTGTGTTGGCTATTCTGGGGCTTTTATCTCTCCACATAAACTTTAGAATCAGTTTGTTTATATCCACAAAATAACTTGCTGGAATCTGGGTTGGGATTGCATTGAAAATATAGATTCTTCTTTCCAACTGAAAAGTTGGGAAGAACTGACATCTTGACAATATTGAGTATTTCTATCCATGCACATAGACTATCTCTTCATTTGTTTAGTTCTCCTTTGATTTTTTTTTTTATCAGTTTTGGAGTTGTCCTCATATAGATCTTTTACATATTTTGTTAGATATACACCTAAGTATTTCATTTTCAGGTAGCTAATATAGATGGTATTTTGTTTTTAATTTCAAAATCTACTAGTTTATTGTTGGTACATAGGAAAATGTTTGACTTTTGTATATTAACCTTGTATCTCGCAATCTTGCTATAATTGCATATTTTCTCCAGGATTTTTGGGTCAAACCTGGATTTCCTACATAGACAATCATGTCATCTATGGATAAAGACAGTTTTACTTCTTTCTTTCCCATCATTATGCCTTTTATTTTATTTTATTTTATTTTTCTTGTCTTGCTGCTTTATCTAGGACCTCCATTGTGATGCTGTTAAGTTCCTGGTCTGATAATTTCAATATTCCTTCCATATCTGATTCTGATGCTTGATCTGTCTCTTCAAACTTTTGCTTTTTTCTTTTAGTAAGTCTTGTAAGTTTTTCTTGACAGCCAAACATAATGTACTACGTAGAAGAAAAAAAAGAACGACAATAAATAAGCCTTTAGTCATGTGGTGGTTAGATGTCAGGGGAGGGGAAGTATTATATAGTTATGTGATTAGGTCTCAGTCTCTTGGCAACCCTGTACCTCTGAACTGTGAACATCTCAAGTGTTTCTTAGGTCCTCCACCTCTTTTAGGTGGGGCAAGAGGGCTAGAGTAAACTGGAATTGGGCATTTCCTTTCTTCTATCTGGAAGGCTAGAGTGGGCTAGAGTTGAGTATTTCCCTTTCCCCAGGTTGGTTAGGATCTGATAGAACCCCAATAGTTTAGGCTCAGGTGAAATATTTTCTCTTGAAGGCAGGCCTTATTATGACACACAGAATGCTGTGGCATGTTTCAAGATGTTTCTTCTTTTTTCCCTTCCCACTTCTGGAAGCATGAGGGGATTTTTCTCTAATATTCATTGTGAGAACCTGGTCCAGCTCCTGGAGGTAAAAACTCACAAAAGCATGATAGCCCCGGATGAATGGATCCCCCTGGAGTTTCCATCATTCAGACTGGTCCACATGGAGCCTCTAGTAATCCGTCAGTTAGAGTTTAGGCTTTTCTACTCCAGTACTCGTTCCTGCGGAGGCTTCTGCTAAGGGATTTCTGCTCAGATAAGTTGTGATTCTCTGTACCCACCTGTCTGTCTCTCCAATTTTGGGGACAGCAGTTTGCTCTGTGACCTCACTTCTTCGAAGGATCTAAAGAAAGTTGTTGCTTTCTTTTAGTTGGTTTAGCTGTTCACGTGTTGGCACATGTGTTAGGACAGAGTGACATCTTCCAAACTCCTTGCATGTTGAACTGCCTATATATTGTTATTCTCACTATCTAGGATGTCTAGGAAAGTAAGAAAAAGATCATGTGCTGGCTCTCATTTTGTCATCCTCCTGACTCTTCATTTTCTTTGAGCCTAGGGACAAAAATGAAAGCCTGTTACTTTGTAAGAAGAAAAATGTCACATGTTCGTAAGTGAAATACTGAGCAAACATCGACTTGATTTTTCCCTGAGGAATTGCTTCAATCTACACAAAAGCTCCACCTTCCCAAAGAGGTCCATCAAAGTAAATCTCTAACATTTGTGTTTAAATGGATAGTTATTTCTACTATGAGCACATCCTGAACTTCTTTTCCTGCCCCAGCGGGTTTTCCTGGCACATTACCACTCCAAGCTATCTTGTATCTGCTTACTACAGCTCAAGCAGGAGAACAGATAGATTTTTGATGAGAAATATGCCTTTTCTGGGGTTTCCTTATTCTACCACAAACTTGGTCCAGAGCTCATTGTTTGTGAAATACTGTCATTCATTATTAAGATGAACAATGATGCCTGCTGTGGGAAATTTGCATTTTAAAATGCAGTTTTCCTCCTTTAAAATTCTGTGACTTATTTGGTCTCTTCATTCTCCTATCATTCGTCAAACACTCGCTATACCCCAAGTGCCTTGCTGTGGTTAAGAGGAATGAGCCAGGTTCTGTCTGTTTGAGGGAAATGGTACATGCATCACTTCCAATTACATCTCTCTAGGCATTTTCAGGAGCAGTAACTTATGTTTGGGTAAAACTTAGAAATCCAAAACCAGCCAAGGGGATGTTTTAGGTAGAATAGTAAAAGATCTTGTATGCAATTATTGCATGAATCGCAGTCGATTACTCAGGTCATTCTAAATTCATTTTAGATGATTTAAAGAAACGTATCCATATTACTAGGATGTGGTGAAATCCACTGTATAGCAATTTGGGGAGTTTAAGAAGTTTCTTTTGGGAGTTGATATTATAGACAATGACATGTATTTTATAATTTCTTCAGAGGTTTAGCTATAAACAAGACAGTTTTGTTGAAATCTGTTCATCTACTATCTGTTCCTCTTCCTCAGGAAGAGAATCTGAAAAAAAAAAAAAAGGTAGATAATGTCAAGTTCCAGGGGCAGAGAGGGGATAGTGAATCCATACTTGATCTTGAAAATTGAGCCCACCTATACTTCCAGTCATCACTCTGTGGCACATTGAAGAGCATGGAGCCCCCACCTGGTTTTCCAGGCCTACTGTGCACAACAGCATTCCTGTACCTTTAGGCTTTCTTACATCTTTCAGCTTTCTCTCCTTATTAAGCAAATAAGATACATTTAGGGAAGGAGGGCTAAGAAGAAGACCTGTAGGGGAGCAAAATGCTTGTGACTTGTGCAGTTTAGTCTTCACAACAAGAGAGAGTAGACTTATCCCCTCTTATATGTTACCGGTGAAGACATTGAGGAATAGAGACCTGTTTTGCTCACTCAGATTGTACTTTTCAGGGGAAGGATTCAATGCCTGGTAGGTCTGACTCTAAAGCCAGGGTTTCTCTTGAACCAGATCTTAGCTCTCTTTGAATTCATCAAATTGGTATGAAGGATTTATTATGCAGAGAATATTTTTACCTTGGACAGATAGTCAGTAATTGAAGCCAGATTCCAAAGGTGGCAAAGACCTAGATAGGAATGAAAACTATCTTCAAGTGTTATATATCCTCAGAGGGATTTCTGACACATTGTGTGTTCACCAGCAGCATTAGTTCTCACTCAATGTAGCAGTCATACTTTTCCGCATTACAAACAACCTCTAAAACCAAGTAGCTGACAGCAAATAGCATGTATTGTCTTATTTACAAGACTGCGGGTTGGCTGTGGTTTAACTGATCAAGACTGGGCTTGGCCTAACCAAGCTGGACTCTTGGCTTCTGTTGGGCACAGGTCTTTTCCTTCTTTTTCATTTCAGGTACCTGTCTGAAAGGGCAGTAGTTATCTGGGACATTCTCTTTCCATACCAGCAAACACTTTAAAACTTCACATCTGCTCACATACCACTGACTAAAGCAAGTCAGATGGCCAAAGTCAACATTGATGGGGCAGGGAAATATGTTCCACCCAGGGTGGCAGGCTCTGCAAATTCAGATGGCAAAGATAAGCGAAGAATTGGGAACACTTATCTAATCCAGCACACTCAGAAAGTGATCTAAAAAAGGCGTCACAAGAGTCTAATGGTGTTACTGCTCATGTCAAACTTGAAGCTATGTCCTCTGACTCAACAATGGAATTTTAGGAATGCCTCACTTGATATCTTTTGGAATGTGTTTGAAAATGAGTTTTAGGATGATGTCCTCCAGCAGATTTTAATTATATAATGTACTTTTAATCACAAAATTATATCCAATTATGTATTATCTTTAATCATAATCTTAGTCCTTGAAATTCTTTTCATCTCTGTCTCAATCAGCAATAGTGTGGCTGCCATTGTATACCCTATCTAAACCATAGAATAGAAGTCTTGCCCACTGGATCACCCTTTTTTAGGCAGATTCCACGTGCAACCAGCAGATGAAGTCAGACAGAACTCAGAATAGAGTGTCATGGCCAAGGTCTGTCTTAAGATTCAAACATGAAAAGGAAAGATTCTCCATGCCAAATGTTCACCTCAGGGGAGCTGAACACTGAGAAGTTTTACAGAGGAATTCCTAGAATTTTGAGGGCAGTTTACAAACTCAGGCCTTCAGGGGGCTTGACTATCACTGAAGAGCAAAAGCCAATAGTCAGGGGATTTGAGGGCTATCTTTCTTTCCTCTACACTAAGATAATAAGGGTGAATGCTGCTGAGACGGTGATGACGTGTTCAGCATGCCTCCCTCTGGAGAATCATGCACCTGTCTGTGCCTGTGAGAGCATAAAAGCTCCATGAGACACAAGTGGTTTACATCCTGGGAGTCAGTAACAAAGCTAAGAGACCCTGTCTGGTGCTGTGTCCCTGAAAGAGGTCCTTCAGTCTGTCCTAGTCTAAGGATCCTAGGACACAGGCCTTTGTCAAAACCCCAAGCCAAGGGGACCTAGCTGTCATTCTCCTAGGTCGTGTTTTTAAGTTGATCAAGGTCACGTGCATGGAGTGTCTAGGCCAGCAGAAACTCCAGAGAGCAGCACAGAAGTTTGTGTCCTGCCCTCCAGTGAGAGGGCTTATTCTCATAGGCCTCAGGTGGCACAGAATCACTGCAGGATGCTAGGCAGCCTCCTAGGACACAGGATCAGGCAGGTATTTCTCATGTTCCCAAATGTGGCATGACACCATGTTGAGCACCTATTTTGCTTTGAGCCCGAAGGTGGAAAGGAGAACAAGACAGACAGAGCTCTGTCTCATGGAGCTTAAATTCCAGCAGGGTGGACACACAATAACCAAGCAAACAAAACGGACATCATTTCAGGTAGTGATAAGAGCAGCAAAAGACCCCTGCAATCCAAGGTGAGGAGTTTAGATTTTGCCCATAGTGCAGAGGAAGCCCCACTGGGGGGCTCCTAGCGTGGATGTGACATGGTGTGCTTTATGTTTGGAAAGATCACTAGCTACCAGGACTATGCACCATCGAATGCCACCCATTCAATAAGCAGAAACTGCATTTTCATCTCTCAGTAGATCCCAACATAAGCCTTTTCTATTCAAATGTGATGTCCTCAATGAACTCCTTTGATTACCCCTGTAGGGAAAATGTTCTTTTAAAAAAGAATTTCTAAAAACCCCATTCCAGGTGATTCTATGAGATCTTTCATCTCCTGTCTCAGAAGACTTATCCAGGGGTAGCAGGAACAGCTTGCATAGAATAGAATTTGTTTCACGAACCATTTCTCCAGTCATTATTATAATTCCTTAGGCAAAAGATGATTTCAAAAATACCCTCCGAAATAGACACTGGAGCTCATAAGTTTGAGGAGCTGATGAAGCTTACATAGATTGTAACCTTGCGTCCTATAAAAATGCAGTTCATTTATACCTGTTTTGCAGAGCAGAGGAAACACAACTTGAAAGGAAAACTTCATGTTTTGCAGTTTTTTAAATAAATGAAACAAAAAGTGTCTCAAGACCAAGGCTGAATATAGTAGAATTTATGGAGTATCATTTGCTTTGGCACACATAATGTCAAGTGAAATGAAAGAATGGTGTGAAGAGATTAGGAAGAGAAGAAGTACAGAATTTCCCTTTTCCCTGTTTATATTATGACTAATTCTAGAGGCCCTGCTAGGGACATCAGTGCTAAGTTGAATAAAATAAAGGAAGGGGTAAGACAGGACCATGGGGAAAGAAGCGATGTCACAGAAGTTCTGTAGTGAGCCAGTGGGCCACAAATTTACACGCTCCAGTCATGTCCAGAGTGATGGTACCTAAATGTTCAAGTGTAATTGAGCCATCAGAACTGCCAGCTTTTCTACCTTCTCAAGAGATTTCTTGGGCCCCACCCACACTCTGCAATGAAGACATTAAATGGTAGAATGGGTGCTGTCACGTGAGAAAGAGGGTAGCACATCTAATCCCATGGGTCCTCTGGGCATGGCTTATGCAGAAGGCCATGTGTTTGGTGCTCTGAAACAGCTCCCTGCCCACAGGGGCTTCCAATCTGATTTCCTTTCTTTGGGGTTTGAAACCGTGTAACATCCAGACTGGAGTGTCTGACATAGAGGCTTTCTGGTATGTTCGATCCATTCTGAGGACCAACAACATGCCAGGTTCCAGGCTCCAGGCTAGGGTATGGAGGGGGTGTGGGCTGGTATACTGGTCCTGTCCCTTGCTTGAGTCTTCCACGAGCCACTTTTCCTCTCCTGTAAAATGGGAAATATTATATACATTTTGAAGGGAGTTTTCAAGGTTTGATTTATTTTTTGTGGAAGCCAGAGGTGGTTTGGCTTCTAAGAATAGCCTAGGCTCCCACCCATGCCCACCACAGCATATCATTACTTTCTCTTCAAGCAGATGCAAGTCCAAACTGCCTTACTGGGTTATACTGAGTCTATTAAAACTGCATGACAAAGTCACACCATACTTTGCACACCCCTTGGCATTTCCTTCCTTCCTTTCTTCCTTCCTCCTTTCCTTCCTTCCTTCCTTCCTTTCTTCCTCCCTCCCCCTCCCTTCCTTTCTTCCTTCCTTCCTTCCTTGCTTTCCCTTCCCTTCCCTTCCCTTCTTTCTCTCTTTCTTTCTTTCCTTCTTTCTTTCTCCTTTCTTTCAACAGGGTTTCACTCTGTCACCCAGGCTGGAATGCAGCCTCCAATTCCTAGTCTCAAGCAATCCTCCCATCTCAGCCTCCTGAGTAGCTGGGACTGCAGGCATGTGCCTGGGTGATTTTTATTTTTTAATTTTGTAGAGATAAGATCTCTCTATGTTGCCAAGACTGGTCTAGAACTCCTTGGCTCAAGCAATCCTCCTGCCAAAACATCCCCAAATGCTAAGATTACAGGCATGAACCACCGCACCTGGCCTTGGGAGTTTTCAATATAAATCCAAATTAATTCTGTTGAGGTGATCAGACCCAACACCAGGTCATGGGAGTGACGAAGTCCACCGGAGTCAAAGGAATGAGAAAAAGTTTGAGAGAGAAAGTGGGACCAGGGAGCCATCACGAGTGGGGAGGCTACGAAGGTCCCGAGCTCTGGGAGCCAAAGAAACAGGTGGTGAGGATGTGGGGGTTGAAAGGAAGCAGTGTATCAAGTGAATGAGAAACATATGGCTACTTGAGCTAATGGGAGTGATAGAAGCAAGGAGCCAGCAAGTCTAGCAGATATGCAAGCCCTACCTCAACTTCTGTCCCAACACTCAGCTTTTCTCCTAACAAATTATCTTTGCCTCTTTCCCTCAATACAGTAAAGTCCAATTACATTGCTGTCCATTTACAGAGCAACTCATCTTCCTTTTTCTTTTCTCTTCTACTTTCCATTGTATTCTTATGAAAATTAAACGAGGTAACACAGATAAATGCTACTAAATAGAGTGACTTATACATAATAATTGCTCAGTAAATGCTAACAGCAGCGGCACTAGCAGCAGTTTATTATTATTTCAAGATTGCTGTCTTGTCTAGTGAGCCAGGTGTGCATGCCAGTGTGTGCCTGGACTAGATGACCTTTATACTCCCCGAAGTGAAATATTATGTTACCGTCGTGCTGACAGCCAGTGAGCTCCCCAACTCCTCCCCAATTAATTAGCTATTTTATAGAACATTTCTCTACTGTGCACGTGCTAGAGGTTACAAGTAGAATACAGTGGAGAAAGGGTGATCGCAAGATCAGACATGACACCTCATTGTCTCAGATTCATCAATACATTTTGACAGCTGTCATGGTTTGACTACCCCCAAAAAGCAGATTTAAAGGCAGGGGTTTGTGTGTAAGTTGTTAATTTGGGAGGTGACTTTTGGAAAGAGAGACAAAGAAAGGAAGCAAATAAAGAATGCATTATCATGGGATTTGCCACTGTGGGCAAGTGGAGTGTGAGCTCACTGAGCAACTCTGGGAAACTATAAAGCACACACCTCAGCATTATCCCCTGAGGGGTGAGGGAGCTGAGGTGTTAGTTAACCCAACAACTCTCAGTAATCATTGGTTGAAGAATGTTTTGGGGGTGCCTTGTTCCCTGGTCCTTTAGACCTGCCCTACATGTGGCAAAGTGAGCTCTGGCCACCAGAAGGAGCCCTTGGGTAAAAGGGGCTGGCACCAGAAGGAGCCCTCAGGTAAAAGGTTTAAGTCAAAGCAGCTTGCAAGGACACAGCATATGCCAAGAAGATACATGCAGTGCATCGTCAGCATCTGCTCTTGTTACCCAACTTATGAATATGCCATGTTATGTGTATAATACTCATATACCAAAGCCAGATCACAAAACAGCTGCAACTCCACTCTCTTAACGACAGACTGTGGCCACCTCACCCTTGCCTACTAGGTGCCCCTTTGTGCTCCTGGGCGAAGCCAGTGACACCTTTTTAGCATTCTGCTGCTGTGCTCACTGCAGTAATAGGGGCCAGTGTCACTCTTATTACTTCACCTGTTTTATCTTTTGTGAAACTCAGCCCTTAGCCAGAATGGTCTGAGTGGCTGGTCTAGCAAGTGCTTAACGGTGAGGCTCCTTCAGCTCATTATTCTCAAGTAATTTGATTTCATTGCACTATCAGAATTGCTTTTATGGGTTGGAAGGTGGCCTAGGGGGAAGAGGTTGACAAAAGCTGTTTTGAGATTAAAAAAAAAAAAATGTATTGCCCAATACCTGCCATCACATCCTCCATCTACACCCTCCAATCTCTCCTCCTGTGCATGGTAGGGTGTGCGTGTGTGTGTGTTCAGGAGAAATTAAAATAACAACACACAATTCATCTCACATTTGTATTTCTTTTCACCCGAGCTTGAAAAGTATACTGTTTGATTTCCTGTGATCCCCACAACAGAACTTGTGTGCTAAGATGGAAAAATATTATGGCTATGTTCTCTGAAATTATCAAGCAAAGTGTAATTTTGCATTGACAGTCAATGTTGACAATCCCTGTTCAACTGATGTCAACATATTGATCAACCCAGTGATACATCCTTCTCACTCAGGACAATCATAGGTTTCTATCAGTGCTGAAAGTCTCACGTTTGATAACTTCATAATATTTTTATTTTGAGGGTGTGCACGTGAATAAAAATAACACGGTGCCATGCTTTCCTCATTAAAGAGTTGGCAGGAATAGAGAGCTCAGAAGTGGATGTGAATTTCATGTGCAGAGTTCAAGGGAGTTTGATTTTTTTAAACTGCTGCTCCTAACTTCTGGATATTTATAACAATACAGTACCAATTTAGAGCTTTTAGTTACTTGGAAGGCTGGTTAGTATAGCAACTACTTTCTAAATAATATGCAGTCTACACAGGGATTTATGATTTCATAAAATTGCTGGTGTTTTATCACAGCTTTGGGCCCCATGCTCGGCTGGGTGGGGTGAGGATATGGATGAAAACCCTTTGAGGTTAAAACCATCACAAAAGACATTGTTCAGCTGAAAATAAAATGATTGAGTGCATAAAGAATAGTTTTTAGATTTGTGAGTTTCGCCTGGACATTGGTCTCTAGAGCGCTGCCTTCTTACAAACTGCAAGAAAGGCAGTTAAAGCTGAGGTGAGACCTGGCAACAGATCTAGAAGGGGATGTTGACGGAAGCCCTGGGCAGACTCTGAATGGTGCATGGGGTTAAGGTTTTAAAGCCTGGCTTAAATATACCAAATTATTATTATACCAACATTATGTTCAATTTTATTTTAATTTTTTTCTAGTAAGAACCTCCTTGAAATGATTGATTTAAAGTATCACCATATGCCTTTCTATGATATGGTAATCTATAGCCCCAAATAGACTTTCATTTTAAAGTTTAAAACAAAAGCTAATCTGTTGCTTCTGACTCCAAAAAGGACAGTTTTACTGGCAGAGTAAGTCATGTCTATCTTTATTTTAGTGGAATATGCTAGAGTTCCAGTAAACATATTTGAATTTTATATCAGGTGAACAAAATTAGTTTCTACATGACAGCCTTTGGACAAAGTTAAAGATAATAGGGAAATATCAATAACAGTAAAAAATAAAAAGTAAATAGAGAGGAAAATTGTCCCCAGCAAAGTGAAAACCAGATTTACTGTAGCTGTATTGGAACCATTCTGGGTTTTCAATAATTCCAACAAACATACAGTTTAGACATGGGGTAGAATCTTCAATGAGTCTTTATTGCTATGTCTTTCTGTAGTGAAATTTGATGAAAAGAAATATCGGCTTAATAACCAAGTGAAAGGAAAATGTCCACCTAATGAGTTATTTGATGTGCTATGGATGAAAACTACTGTAAATTCAACTTGCTGTTTCACTTCTGTCTCTTTTATTTAAATTGTCTTGATGGTCTGCTGACAGAATTGGTCCTTTCTTGGCTTAGGAACATCACTGCTTTGCAGCGAGAAGACAGGCAAATCATAAAACTTGTCTTGGCTTCTAGTTATAAAAAGTATTGACTAGCCTAAAGCTATCTTTAATAGCTTGAAATGTGGTCAAATGTGGTCAAGAGAATTTAATTAGAAAGTACATCTCAACATGCTAAATAAATAGATCAGCAGAGATTATTAAAACACATCATTTTACACTTTCATATACTTCTGGTGGGAGTGTTATTGGCACAGCTGCTTTGGAAAACTGGCAGAATCTCCCAGAGTCAAGCATAACATGGAGTCCAGCAGCCCTTCCTCCTGGATATATACTCAACAGAAACACATGCTTATGTCCACCAAGACATGTATGAGAATGTTCATGGCAGCTTTATTCATATTAGTCTCAAACTGGGAACAGTCTAGTTGTTCATCAACACTCGACTGGATAAACAGATTGTGGAATATCCATACAATGGAATGCAACACTACAATGAAATAAGCTACTGTTATATGTAACACCATGGGTAAATCAGGCAGGCATAATTTTGAACAAAATATAGACAAAAAAGAACACACATTATATAATTCATATATGTGAAGTATAAAAACAGACAAAACTAACCTTTGATCATAGAAGTCAGAATAGTGGTTATTTTGAGGGCTGGGCATTGACTCAGGACAAGGCAGCTTTCTGGGGTATTAGAAGTATCTTATACCTTGAGCTGCATAATGGGGTGTGTGTGTGTGTGTGTGTGCAGTATATAAAATATTTGCAAGCACTTTCAATACAAAAGTAAATAAGAAAAAAATTATTTATTGTATAAGTCAACTTTCACATTTACAACAAAAGTTAATTTTATGAATCTATGCTAATGAGTAGAAAACTAAGCTTTGGAATGCCAGCAGAAGCACAGAATCTGTGTGCACCTGGATACACACACATGCAACTCCCTGCATGCCTGACCCTAAATTATTCATGGCTTGTTCAGCCTCATTGACTCTCATACTTGGAAGAGATTTCCCATGTCATCTAATTCAGTGATTCATCTGAAGCTTGTCTGTAGCCTCCCCTCCGGGTGGCCATTCTACTTTTGTGAACAAAAGTCCCCTGGTGACCAGAATATGTTGTGATGTTCTGAGGAAGGCCTTTTTCTCTTGGAAGTCCATCCCTAGGCTAAAATCTGTCTTTGTCTATTCATTGGTCTTATTTATAACCCTGGAGGTCTTGTAGTTAAGTAGAGAAAGAATTGTCCTGTTGCTGTTTATCCTGAACATCATGCTTTACCTTGTATATCCATGTCCACTGAAAGCAGGCATATTATCAGGGATATTCATCTTGATATTTTTCTCCCCTTTTAATTAATCACAAAACATCTTCCTATGAGGAACTAGATTTTCACATAAATCTCGATATTTTTCCCCAGGGATGAAAAGGGATATTCTGAATATAACAATCTGTTGAGTACCTTCTCAGCATCCCTTCCTCCTCCCCATACTCTAAGGCTAAACACCCCTGTGCTCCCAGGAGTGAGCCTTTTCCTGTTGTCAATATGTACAAAGATCCACAAGTCTGTAATCCAGTCAGTCATTCAACACCTAGTTATTGATCATTCTCTATGTGCCAGCAATGTTTTAGGTATCCAGTGATAAGCAAAGACAGATGTGTTATCTGCCTCCCAGGGTTTTCACTCTATTAAGGTTATTAATCACATATTTACATAAATAAATGCAGAATTGCAACTGTGATGGGTCTGTGAGGTAAAGGTACATGGTATTATGAAAACACAACATAGGGAGTCATCAGTGTCAGAGAAGCCTTTCCTGAAGAAGTGATCACCTGGCAGAGGACAAATAAAATGGATATACACTAGGAAAAAAGGAGGAGAAATGTCATTTCAGAAAGAGGAAAGAGCATGAGCAAGGCCTTATGACAGGAAGGCAAAATAAAAATACCACATTCAAAGACCAGAAAGAAGGCCAGTGTCGTTGCAGTGGAGAAAACAAAGAGCAATGCAACATGAGATGAGACTAGAGAGACAAGAAAGGGCCAGCTTATTCAGGGGAGAAATGTTGCCACTAACTTGGGGAGTGGCTTGAAGCTAGAGTCGGCTTCAAATGATTGTGATGCTTGTGATGCTTGTGAAAGAATATTCCTTGGAAAGTAGCTGAGCAAACAAACTAACGAGAAAACAAGTTTTGAGAGAGCTGTTTAAATCAGTAACTTTGAATCGGGAATGTTGCATCAAGGTCCAGGGCACGATCCATGGAGGAAGTTGTTGTGGAAGATGAGCGGGTCAATGGACTGGCTAAGCGCGGGGTGGGTCACTCTTGTGGGTGTTGAAATCACGTGGGGTTACAGCAAACCTTGAGGTTAAGATGAAAACCATAACTCAGTGCCAGATGCTCTGATGAATATGAGAGAGTGACCAGGAGGTCACAAATAATTGAGAACTGACCATAGTTGCCATGGTTCTATGACAACTTGTATAATTTCTCTGTGGGGAATTATGTCTTCTAAAGGTGAATGTTAATACTGATGGTCATTGCAACTGAGTGTGATTGCAGTATTTATTAGTTTTATGTAGCCCTATAATTTTATGATTTAAGTACTTATTCAACATACCTAACATTTGGAGAAGAATTTTATGAGATGAGAATAAATAAGAGAAAACTGAGAAATAAATCTAGAAAGGCCCCCTGGGGTCATTGGAATGTGTAACACAAAGCTAGGGTGCCTGTGTTTATTCTGTGTTGGAGAGTCAACAAAGGCTGCCTCTGTTTTGTGTAAGGTTGAGGTGTAATGCTAACTATGCCTATGCCTAGGAAGAATCACTTGAAAGTGGCTTGCAGGATAGATTGGAGAAGGGAAGGAAGACCAAAGGAGCACAGCTGTCAACCACAGTTGTCTGGGTGAGGGCCAATCAGACCTTGAATGAAATCAATGGGAAAGGGAGGAAAGGAAGGGGCGGTGGAAAATAGTTCAGAGGGACAATGCCTTTAGGACTTGGTTACCAACAGAGAAGTCGGTCAAACATGGCGGTAACTAGGAGAGAGGTAAAGCCATAGACAGAAACCAGAAAGCCAGGGATGACATTTGTTTTAGGTAGGAGCATGTATTGCATTGCTGGTGCTGAAGTGTATTAAAGGGAAGTATACAGGCGATTATAAATCTAGATGTTAAATTCAGGGCAGAGATGGACTGAAAAGGCCTCCTATGGTTAATCCCCTAACAGGAAATGCCCATCCTGGCCTCCTTCTCCTTCTTTTTTTTTGAGACAGAGTCTTGGTCTGTTACCCAGGCTGGAGTGCAGTGGCATAATCTTGGCTCACTGCAACCTCTGCCTCGCAGGTTCAAGCAATTCCCTGCCTCAGCCTCCCAAGTAGCTGGGATTACAGGTGCCCACCACCACATTTGGCTAAGTTTTGTATTTTTAGTAGAGATGGGGTTTCAGCATCTTGGCCAGGCTAGTCTTGAACTCCTGACCTCGTGATCCTCCCACCTCGACCCTTCAAAGTGCTAGAGTTACAGGCGTGAGCCACTGCACCTGGCCGCCTCCTTCTCCTCCTTTGCAGCTCACCCGTACTCTCATTCTGCTTTTCTCTCCCGTTCATTTTTCCTAACCTTTCCCATTGATTCCTCGGGACTCACAGCTTATTTCTGAGAATAATGTCTCCTTGGTTCCCCATTTTACAGCTCTCTTCCTCAAATATTCTATTATTTCCTGCAAGCCTCACACTTCTTTCTAACTTAGTCCTCTTTATCTGTGTCCACATACCCCTAATACACTTGTCATGCTGCATTTTGTTTGCCTCTTTACTTGTCTATTTCCTCCCCTAGACTTTGGGCTTTTAGAGGACAGGGACTCATTAAAAGTATGACATAGCTACTCGTGTGGGGTTCAGTAATACTTTTTAAATAAATTAACTGACAATTAACTTTAAAGAAAATTTAAGAGTTTTACATTTTGGTGCATTCATTTAAAGAAAACGAATAGGATTAAACAATTCATAACAAATGCACAATCCCAAATGTGGTAGACATTGCAAAGGTTCAAGAACTTATGCACATTTTCTGTATAACAGTCATTGTCTCTAAGAAAAATTAAGCTTGGCTCTGATTTGTTTTGTCCCCTTTCTTAATGAACTCTCTAGCAAAGCCTGTAGAAACCTAATCAGGAAAGCAACACATATTCTTGGAAATGGGGACAATATCTGTCTTTTTCTTGTCCTCTCACTCATTTTTTTTCTGAAGACGTACTGAGATCTGAACCATCAGTTTGAACTACTAGAATAATATTTGCCCTCCAATAAAACTGGGTCTTTTAAGTCTTGGTTCTCTCCATTTCCGCAACATCTCTCTTTCTGCATCTGTATGGAAAATGTCACAGGAGACTCTGGACCAGAAGATATCCTCATAGACAAGCCATATAAAGAAAAAAAGAGGGCTGAGTTTAGGATGCTGGGAATGGCACACATTTAATGAATGCCGCTAGAAAGAAGCCAGGAAAGAATTGGTCAAACAGGAAGAATAAGACGTGGAAGAAGGCAGGGTTGAAAAATTCAGGAGGAGAAGTCACACATTCATCAAGACAGAAGTAGATTAATGGTTACGAGGGGCTTTGGGTGACAGATTGGGGAGTGACCGTTAATGGGTACAGATTTTTGTTATGGGATGATAAAAATATTCTGGAATTAGTGATGATGGCAAGACTTTAAAAACATGGTACAAACCACTGAATTGTAAACTTTAAAACAATAAGTAATACAGTTAAAAAATAAAAATTCTGTGAGAGGAGAATAAAACATAAAAAAACTAGTCAAACACATCTAACACTAGAGAGCTTGAAGATAAATTGAAAGGTGATGGGATTTGGTGATTAGGAAGGCAGTGGTGAGCTCTAAGAGCGTAGTTTCAGTAGCATAGTTACTCCTATCTCTTCTGCTTCCTGCTCTGTAAATATATACATTGATAAGGTTATTCCTTCACATACCATCACTATTGGCAGAATGTTTGATGATTCTGCAGGTCCAGGAATGTGTTTGGTTTAGATCAGCTATGGTGACATTCTGAATGTGTTTTGGAGACTCTGAGCATGTACGCTTCTGCTCTTTGGGACAAAGCATAAGTCTGTCATTCTTGCTGCCCTTCTAAAACCAAACCTATACAACAAGACCTGATTAGCTCATGCTGTCTCAATTCCAAGCATCACCTCTGATGGCCCCAAGTGAAACAGGAAATACCCTCTTTGAATTCTGACAATAAGTTTCTGTGGTATGTTTCATTGGTGGAGTTCTGCTGGCCTTGTGACTGGCAGAACTGACCCTGGACTAACTGCATGTTTTCTCTGAGACACATGTACTTTTTTTTTAAGCTGAGGATAATAAACTTTAATCTGAGCACTTCTTATAAGAAAATAATATGAAAGTCTATTGTAATCTATTATGCATATGTAAATATGTTTTTAATTGATGTTGTTATAAGATTAGAGACACAATTAAATTATTTATTGTCTTTTTGTTTTTTAAACTCTGTACTGGTGTAGGACCAGCCTTCTTAATGCCTGTGTGTAGGATCACAGGCTTCATATCCATGTACATCTTACTGAGGCCTGTACTTATTGGTTGAACTGAATGTTGTTTAAATGAGAAAACTCCAGTATCATAGCGTGATTAGCCTCCCTTTTGCCTTCATCTTTCGTTGTTCATTTGTTTTTTTCTGCTCTTCATCTAGGCTTTCCCAACGAGCCTGCTGCGGTCATTGCCCTCAGCACCATTAAGGAATGGCTTGCCAAGAATCACCATGAGGTAGGAGGAACGACATAATCAGTGAACATCCGAGATGATGTAATTTGATGCTCAGTTCCCCCCAAAAAAGCACATAAATTTTATAACTATCAACTACACCTAGTCATTGAGCCAAACCTAGCTGACCGTTCTTCACTTGGGTTACATGAGTAATTAAATGTTTTTTGGTAATTGATAGAATGCAGCAACTCTATTGATCTATCTGGTGAAGTGACCAGATTCATTTAGCCATAATCTAATTTTTTTACATTGGTGGATAGTATGGGTTATATGTGTGAAAAAGAGAACGGGATGGATTTCATTAAGAATAAGGAGTTTTCCTATGCTATTTTCCTTAAAGCTAAGTTATCTTTGTTGACTTGAGGTTCCTGGTGTACAGTAATTGTTTGGTATCTGTGTTCTTTGGATTTATAACTAATCACTTCCCTAAAGTCACTTCTGAGTGTGAGATTGAAGTGGGCTTGTATAATTGATCACAAAATCGTTATGAGTGGGATTTCTTATGAAACTAAATGCCTTCATCAGAGTATTCGTCATCCTCCTATTCTGCTTACTTAATAAGATCTTTGTGATACGTTTAGTGATGAATAGGGGAATTACTCAAGTAAACAAAGCAGCAAAATAACTAGAGACCATGGAGCATTAAATTTCAGAGATTTGTTGATTTACGTATTGTAACAGCTAGGAGGTTTCAGGCAATGCACAATCTTATGCATTTTTCTTCTGATTTTGTTTTTCTCCTCAGTTATTCACATAAGGGCTATAAAAATTGTGTTTCATTTTCTGATGGACCATGAATTTAGCTATTTTCCTTGGGTAGGAGATGAATTATTTGGAAATAATTAGATATGGAAACAGGTGATGGGGTTTTCAAATGAGAAAGCACTTGGTACTTTTGTGTGTTTGAAGAAACAGCAGTGTCATTTTCTAATTATTGTAATTTCAGCATTTGTTGACCACATGGCCAAACCTATCCATTTTGGTGCTTACCCTTTATTTTCCTCTTACTTTGAAATGTATAAATATGGCAATTTCAATTTAAAGGATATCTTAAATCACCTAAAAGAAGCAGAAGAAAAACAAATAGCTAAAATAGCCAGCTTACAAAACATGTCTTTGACACATTTTATTTTCTTTTCACAACAACCTTATGAAATCTCTAGGGTAGGTATATGTTATCTTCATCTGCATTTGCCCTCAAAAGGTTAAATGACATACTCAAGATTGGAAAGTCACAGAGCCAAGAGACTAATCCAGCTCTCATAACTCATTGGACGTTCCTCATTGGAATGCCACCAAGGCCAGAAAGAGAAACTCAGTTCCTTTAAAAGCCAGTTATCTTCAATATATTGCTTGGTCATAGTAAATGTTCCACACCTGGATTAACTGCTTTGCAAAAGTGTAGCATGTTGCATGAGTGAAAGTTTATAACCGAGCAAGCGTATCAGTGCATATCCATCATTTCCACTAGAATAGTAATCCAAGGATATGCCCCACTGGAGGAAGTTTTCATGCATCATCTTGGGATGTGATGGACATATGCATAAAGTCATATCATCGAGGATATAGTGATGAAGAATAAACATGTTGGTCACAGGTACATCTCATCGACAAATTCTACTCATTGATTCTCTCTAGCTAAATTATTCAGAAAGTTATTTTCCATAGAAATTTTCTAATCTAGTGTTTTCTACTTAATTCACTTGCCTACCCTATCTTTGAGTCCATTCTTTTGCTTTCATATCCTTTTATTTTTCTGCTAATTTCTTGGGTCCATTGTAGAAAATATAGATAATTTGGATTGAGAAACTCAGTTATTGCTATTGCAACTGTAAACATATCCTGTACTGATTCCCTTTTAAAAAAGACCCTGAGTTTCAATATTCTAATTTAAGCAAGTCAATTTGAACATATCAGGTTTTTCTAAATAAATGAATTATAATTGGTAGGTCTTAGATAAAAGCTAAATAAATTGATCAGCAGTATTTTGATTTATTTTTTCCTCTGTTAAAGCAAACAACAGACTAGGTTAAGGACTTGTAAAAGAGTATTGCTTCTAATTGTTTTCTCTTCATTGCAGTACTATTTTGATGTTCTGATTGTTTAAGCTACTTATTCATTAATTCACTCATTTGATAAATATTTATTGAATCCCCGTAAGCAACAGATACTTTTTTATATTCCAGGGACAGAGCACTGAAAAACAAAATCCTTGCTTTGTCATATTGGTAGTCTAGAAAAAAAAATTATGTTTGCTTAACATAAATTAAGCAAATAAAAAATAAAGAAATAGGAAAGTTCAAAGAGTGCTTTACAAAATAAAACAGGGCAATTGGAGAATGTATTTTTAGGTAGACTGTGCTGAGGACGTAATCTTGGAATACAGATTTGTACAATGGGAAGGAGGAAGCCAAGCCATACAGAGGTCTTGAGTTAAAACATTCCACACAGAGAGAACCATAGGAGAAAAGCCTGGAAGAGAGAATGAGCTCACTGCTTGCTAGCAATGGTGAGACCCAATGTGGTTGAAGCAGAGAGACGAAAGAATGGCAGGAGACAAGTTTGGAGAAATAGACAGAGTCAGATTATAGGGTCTTGTGGTTCATAGAGAGACTTTGAATTTTATTCTAGTGGGTAGTTGTTGAAGTGTTTTGGGTAGGAGAATAACACATATAATTCACCTTTAAAAAACACGCCTGGCTGCTCTTCCGAAAAGGATATCTGATATTTATAAGATATCAGAGTAGGAAATGGCAGACCAATTAAGAGGATGCTGCAGTAAATCTAGGCAGGAGATGAGGGTGCTCTGGAATACAGTGATGGTAGAAAAGGAGGTAACAAGCGTCAAGTTTGGGGTATACTTTGATGATGCAGCCAATAGGACTAGAGGATTGTTTTCTGTTAGGATAGGGTTATGCTGCAGTTACAAACTACCCTCAAATCTTGGTATCACAAACAGCAAAGGTATGTTTCTTGCTCGCACTGTTTGTACGTCTTGAGTCAGCGGAGGGAACTGACTTACAAATCCAGGCTGACAGATACTCTACCATGTGAAATATCATCTATCACATGACAAGAAAAGATAGATAATCAATTCCCTTGTAGAAATGTTTCTACAAAGGAATGATGTATGTAACTTTCACTCACATTTCATTGTCCAGAAAAAGGCACCCAGGGACTGAGTTCCAGGAGACAAGAAAATGCAGCCTTTTTGTATGTTCAGAATAGAGAAAACTGAATATTGACAAAAATTAGTAATGTCTATTATAAATGTAAATCAGATGTGATATATGACAAAAAGAGAAGAATCAAGGATGACAACTAAATTTTTGGCCTGAGCTGCTGGGTAAATTTTGGTGCATTTACTGAGATGAAGAATATTGGTATAAGAGCATGTTTATATGAAAAATATAAAGAAGACAAGAATTGTGTTGCCATGCTACAGATAGTTAAGTCTGAAATGATTTTAGATATCTAATGAAGATTTCAAATAGACAATTGGCTCTTGGAGCCTAAAGCTCAAGATAGAAGTAGGAAAGAAACACCTGGTGATATTGATCAGATTACCATAACTTTAACCTGGGTTCGGCCTCAGTTTGAGATTGCTTGCAAGAAAAAGGAATATAGTCAAACTAGCTTACATAAAGGAGAATGTGTTGTATAAGTGAACTACATTTTTAAAAAAAGTCTTGAAATCCAAGGGCCGGAACTAGAGAGGGGTCTCATGAATGATAGAATCCCAAACTATAAATCCAATAAGAACCGAGGTAGCTCATTTTCATTCTCTCCCACTCCATCTCTATGTCTATCTCTCCCATGCCTCTGTTTCATTATTATTATCCTGTTGCATGTTATCTTTTATTCTCATTCACCTGCTTACATGTGGCCCCATCATGACTGTGTCTGTCCATTCGTGGGTCAATCAGCCCTGCTTGAGGCAAGGCCTGGGTTCGATGGATAAGGTTGCATTTTCTGAAGCTCTTAGCTGGTGAGGTTCCCCCAAAATTTTCCTTTAAAAAACAAAAAAGAGGAATCTATGTAATGTGAGTCTCCCATCAGTGCTCATACTGTTCTTATTCAGCTGAGTTTATTATTCAACATTCACAAATTTCATGGTTTGTGGCTGTCATTCCGCATAAATAATTGATGCTGTCATATAATTGATGAGCTTTTACATTTCACCATTAACTTACTCTCTGATTTCTAAACCATCAGGAATGTGCACTTTTTCTTTCCCAACACAGTAGTTGATTTGCTTATGTTTAATTTCATAAATCACCGCCAGCTGGTGTGGCTGGATACTTCCACACCCAGAGAGGTCTGACTAGAGTCCCAGTGGTCAGGAGGGGGAAAATCATATTCTGTTGCCCACCATCCACTTGTTTAATTTACCCAAAGTCTGAACTCCAAGGGCACAGCATATATTTAAGAGGACTCAGAAACCCGAGGGGAGGAATGCTGCTGCACACACAGCACAGTGGCTCAAACAGTGGCAGCTCTAGCAGAAGAGCTAAAGCAGCACTTTAACAAAAAGAAAAAAAAAAGGAGCATTCTCAAAAGGCTGTAATTGAGGCACAAAAATGACTTAGAACTGAAAAACATGATGACTCTTGAGTTGAAAATCTTAAAAAAACAAAAAAGAATATTCACTACTGAGAACTGAATTATTGCTATGAGAAGATCAGATAGATGAATTATCTCACAACACAGAAGAGAAATACAAAGAAATGACAATCATGACTGAAGAGGTAAGGTGGCAGAGAAACCCAGGGATCAAACATGAGGCAGGCAGGATCTGAAGATTACCCACTGGCATTTTCAGCTAAATTAAGTATTAAGAACTTCTGAGTTCAGAAAACCAAAAGAAAAGAATATCAGAGTTGGCAGTAAAAATTGACAGCAGGTAGCATGATAACCTTCTCTAAGTGCACCATTTTTCTCAAGTAGTAACTTTATTACAGAAATAGGTGAGCAAAATAAGGGACTGTTATGGAAATGAACAGTAGAAATGTGGCCTAGATTTCTAAGTTGGGGTGGCTGCTCTGTGTTATCAAATGCAATTTCATGCATTCCTTATTTTTCATGCAATCTAGAAATATAATTCTTTGCGGAATAGGTATTTCCCCACTCTGCAGCTCTGAGACCCCCTGCTCATATCTGAAAGTTAGCCTAAGAAATGTTTTTACAGTGCCTGTTCTATTGTTCTACCCCAGGGACTCATATGGCATTTGGCTATTGATCTCTGGGACAATGCACATATTTGCCATTTTTTCCACAGAAAAGTAGAACAGGATGCATTTCACCCTTCAGAGCCACAAATGTCCTGATATTGTGAGACATTTCCAAGTCATGGTGGTCATATTCAATATTTCAGATACCCCAAGGGAGCAAGCATCCTACAGCACATAGCACCGTGTGTTCATTTTCCCGGGAAGTCCTGCTAGTCAGGGAATACGGCTTCTAAGACGACGATTCTGAGCTGGAGGATCAGTGGATTTCCCAGGAACTTTTAAATGTGGAACCCTAAAGTACTGATCAAGGATTAGTTGTATCATGAAGGAAACCTGAACCCCTCTCCTCCTACCATCAATTATAAAGAAGCAGATAGATGGACAGAAACCCAGCATTCTAGGAGGCTCTAGGTAAAGCTGTGGCCACCTGCAGCTATCCAAAGGGGAGCCCCTGGTTCCCCTGAGGCCCGGCCCCAGCATCATCTCTGTGGGCTGTTGAGGATGGACTCCTTCCCGCTGCACTACTCCAAGGGAATTCCCTAATATCCTCCCTCCTATCTATACTGCTCTCCTCCCCAGACAGATCCCATTGCTCTGGGCTGGGGACAATTCAATGGAGAAGTGTTTGGTTCATCTTTGAAGGCCTTTGGCTAGGCCACCTGCCTAGACTTGGAAATCACTGGCAAGGAAAAACCCAGCTCTGCATTTTCAAAACCCAAATGGGTTTTCTTTTATGTAGGAGGAAGGTGGTACTTTTCTCTCCTCGCGTACAAGGTTTGGGTCTTTGCCCGACATAATTTTTTTTGACTATGCCTTTAGCACCAACAGATTGTTGTTCAAAATGTTAAATATCATCTACTTGTCATTTAAATAGTTTACTGTGTGCCTGCAGAGGGAAACACAACACCTGTGGTATTGCTGTTTGTCACTTAAAGTAGCAAGCCTGCAGATGTGGCAGGGGATCCTGAGATGCTGTATATGTGTGGCAGCATCGCTCTGAGACAGATGTCCAGCTCTGCAAGTTGATGCCAGCCAAGGCTCCCAGACCTTACCCAGTGTGGTCTAGACCTCACGGTAAGATGCCGATAGCCAGAGACAAAATTAGCTTTGAGTTCATCCTTGATGTCCTTTGGAAGTAGAGACGTTGGTTTCTACTGCGTGGAAGCAGTTAGCCTTGTCACCCTCCCTCGCCTTCCGATATTCAGGCACATAATTCACAAACTGCTGAAGAAGCTGAACATATTTCTCTACCCCAGAAAACAGAATTAGGAATCCACTGTAGAAATGCACGTCCAGCCTCCTGAGTGGTTCAGATGCTGCTCTCATGCTGATTTGACAAGGTCGAGAACACAGCCACTTGTTTCCTCATTACTGATCACAAAGAAACTGTTGCACTTTAACTTCTGGTGCCAAAACTATTTTTCCCCCTTCTTGGCAGAGGTCTTTGAGCATATGCAATGTTAAAAATTGTTTGCCACTTTTATTTCAGCATCACGTTATGGATCACCAAAAAAAAACCCCAGTGTGGGGCCTGCCTTATGTCTCTGACATGAAACGCCTTAGGATCTTTGTGATTCTTAAAAAGGGGGTTTAAATGAAACATGAAATGATGCTTACATTTATGATGGGAAAATTATATATTTCAAAACAAGCCCCAAATTCCTGTGGACTATTATTTACACTTACGCAAAAGGCATAATGTGCCATCCTCCAATTCTATGCAATGCAGGGGTGTGGTTAACATTCAGAGACCTGGAAGGAGCAAAGGAAATGCTCCGTGCTCTCTCTCAGGAATGCCTTTTTATGTCCACAAACATCATCTGAGTATCTATTATGGTCTTAGTTTTTGGTGGAATTTAGTGTTAAAATTTGTGCACTTGAAAAAATAAATTGCAGCTTTGAAATGGTCACATCCTATGCAGTAATGTGGTTATGGTAATAATCATCATCATCCTAATATGCTGCCGTAAAAACGTATCCTTTGAGTAGCCCAAACGTGACGTTCAGGTGGAGCCATGACACTCATAGGCTGTGACAGCACTGAGGACAATTAGTCCCAGATTTTGCAGATACGCTGTGTCGCTTTTGCTCTTCAAGAACACTGATGACTTGCTAACATTTTATATTTTCTCTCTACCTCTTTATTTTTCTCTCCCTCTCTCCCTACCATTCTCTTTCTCTCTCACTCTCCTTTCTTCCCTCCTTTCCTACTGTCTCCCTCCCTCTTCCTTCCTTCCTCCCTCCCTTCCTGCTTCTCCCAATTCCCTCCTCCCTTTTTCCTTCCTTTTTCTTTCTCCTTCCTTCCCTCCCTCCTTCCTTCCTTCTTTCTGTCTTTCTCTCTCTCCTTCCTTCCTTTCTTCCTTCCTTTCTTTTTCTTTTTTATTTTCTTCTTTTCTTTTCTTTTCTTTTCTCTTCTCTTTTCTTTTTCTTTCTTTCTTTTCTTCCCCCCACCAGCCCGCCCCAGCCCAGACAATCCCTTATCACTCTGAGTCTGTCATTGTTGGGATTTGTGACAAGCAGTTATTGTTCCCGTGGTTAGAATAAAAGCTAAGCCCCAAGGCAGCTTCTCCCCTTCTGATGGGGGTGTTCCAGTGCTTGGTGTCACCATACACTGCCACACAAGAGTTTGCCAAGTGGACAGATCCACCGACACTTCCAGCTTCACCCTGCTTTAGCATCTCTCACAATTGGCATAATGAGGTTTTGGAGCCAGAAACTAAAGCCCCAAGACAACATCAAGGGTTGCTTTCAGGCTCCATAGCCCTGTTGTGGTCAATAGGAAGCACAGTGCATGGGAAAATATGCATTTTGCTGTTTCAGTTAGTGAGCTTATTACCAGTTAGCCAGTGATGGGGAGGGCTCTAATTACACACTTTTAGGCGTTGAGCTGAGCTTGCCCAAATGCCCTGTCGCCCATTCTTACTCTGGTGGGGAGCTCATCAAAGTTCAACAAATGTTTTATTTCCTCCCAGTAGGGGATATCAGGCAATCAAGGCCTTGGGGTGCTCTAGGGACACCAACCTACAGTCCTATGTAGATTAGGGTGGCTTGCTGTCTTCTGCACTTGCATATAATCAATATACATCCTCCTCAGCCAGCCCTCCTGAACCTAGTGCTATGTCCATTATGCCCCATTGTATCTAGATAAACAGAATGGAGTGCATGGGAATGCAGAGAGAACCTAGAAAAATACTCTGCTGGGGGTGAGTGGTTTGGGGGGTTGGGATTTTGTTTAAATAGGCATTGAGGGTAATTCATATATACTGCTAATAGGTCTAGACCTTCTAGAAAGAGTTCTAGGAGATATAGAATAGGTACATGAAGGAGTTAAAGAGGGAAGAAAGAGGTAAGGGAAATCAATATTGATCTGACTCCTGATGTGTCCCATGGCAGAGGCATGGCCCAAAGACACATTCTGTCTTCACAAAACTCTCTTCAAGGTAGTTATTTTAAAATCTTTAATTTCCTAGATGTGACAGTTAAAGGAAATTTTAAAAGTCAACTAATAAGATACTTTCATGTTCTACTATAACCTTGCTTCTGTGGCCTGTCTAGCATTGGGCACCTTACCCAGATTTAGCCATACATGAGAATAAAACCAAAATAGATTGATTAGGGTCTTTCCATGGGATTTCTTTGCCACCTGGAGTCAGGAATAAAAAATGGTGGTGAACCTGAGGGATGTGGAGCACAGCTACCGTGTTCCCTACCATTTTGGAAGGTTCTTCTTTAAGAAGATAATTTGAAGATGTCCCAGATTTGGGGGCAGTTGGCAAGAGTCACAGAACCCATTCTGTTGGCTCAAGTGAAGAACCAAAACTGAGGCAAAAAGCAGTATATTTTAGCAAAATGCAATGGCCACCCATTTTAAGTTTTTACAACTCAGAAAATAATTTTTAACTAGAGAAAAGAAAAGGTTGAGAATCATTTGGAGGGTTATTTTTTTCAAAACTGTATGCTTTAAATAGTTTATTCTACTCCTTTCAGAGAACCTGTGCTATGTTGAACCACTGTTTATGATGAGAATATTTTACATCCTTCAAATGTGTTGGCTGGAAAAATTTTGAGAGTCACTGTCCTAAATAGTAAAATTAGAGTGCTTTTTATAAAATCAGTCTTTCAATATTCCCTTCATACTGGAGGACCATCAAAAGATAGTAATTAACTAATGAATTAATTTTCTGATGGCTGTATTTTCCTCCTTCTTTCCTGCAACCTGGAGGTAGGAAACACACATTAACAGAAGCCAGTGCTGAGGAGAGACTAAGAAATAGCATGAGACAGGTGAAATGCAAACTCTTTAAAATCAAACTTCAGGGTGCAGGTATTAAAAAAAGGAGAGAGAATGCAGTTTGTTCAGATGACTTGGCCAGGATGTTCCTAGGGTTGGGATTGGTATATTTGAAAAAGAACGGATCCCTTTGCAAAGTTTGGCTTAGAAGTTCCAAGCCTGCAGGAATGTACCCAGGAGCTCACTATGTAACAGAAGCTCAGCTCCTCTTCCGTGCAGCAAGAATGGGAATTGTGGCTCCTAGAAGTAGGGTGGTAAGAGGTAGGGTGCAGTTATAACCACCACTGTGTACCCTCACTCCAAAGAGGAAGTTTGGTGTTCTAATCAGAATTTTCCACACTCTTACATAGCCTTAAACAATTAACTCCATCTCTCTGGACTCAGTTTCTTCATCTGTAAAATAGGGAGGGTGGGCATGTCTCTTCTAGCTTCAGGATTCTGTGCCATTGATGTGTGTCTTCTGGAGCAGGCCCACTGATGCATCCTGGCCATGCCTTTGACCATGTCTTCATAGCACAATCAGATCTGTAAGAAGGCTTACACTCTGTGATTCTCCAGGCTCTCCAGTGGCATACCAAAGATCAAGCAACATTTGCATGTGCTGTCTGTATGCCTTTAAGATGATTACCAACCCCCATATGGGTGTATCTTTAGAGTTGATATTAACAACCTTGACCCATTTAGTGTAGAAGGAGAGGCCGCCATGTTGATTTTCTGTAAATGATCTGGATTATATGGTGGTTTCAAAATAGCCAACTTTTAAAGCTCCTTATGAAATTAAATGTGCTGATTATCCAAATGATGTGACATTTTTATAAATAGAAAGTAAACCTCTGAGCATGTGGTTGGAACTACATCAGACACAGGGATAAAAACAACACTGGGAGGTCCTACTGAAGGACATTCTAACAACCATTTTCTGGAGATAGAAGCATGCACCTTCATCCCTTCTAGGTAGGAAGGAAAAAGAAACCTTTTCCTTGTCCTCTACCTTGATGGACTAGGACTCGTATGCTGCCCTGATTGAAGGGAAAATTAACAGTTTTGATACGGTCATCTAGCTCAACTCAGGGAAAAACAAAAAAGGCATTTCCCCTTTCTAGTGGAAGTAAATGATTTGCTTGTTGATGGGTGATGTTTTCAGCCAGGCTGCTGTTTCCGATAGAAGCTGTGACCAGAGCTGAACCATCTCATTGTTTCTCTAATCACATCTAGGCAAAGAGGTGGCTCCTCTGGAAAGACTAGACTCCTTTGATGATGCCACTGCTACTCACTAGGGTAAGAAAACCAAATAGGTCTGGCAAAACACTTGCTTCTCCAATTTCATGGCTCAATGGAAAACATACTGGAAAAAACATCCGAAGACTGTGGGTCTCTGGCCATGCACCATTGGAGGCTGTAACGGTGAGCCCAGTGACAGAAGGGCTAGCTAACATGCTGTCCTGCAATCAGTTATGTCATCTACATTTCTATTTATGAACTCCTTCGAAGTCCATGACAGAAAGCCCCAACCTTTTAGTGAGGAGACTATTCATTTGCAAGAAGCAGAGAATAGAAGAATATTGGGGGATCTACTATTAACTAAACTTGTGTTGAATAGAAGTTACTAAAACCTGGTCAGATTCACATCTGTGATTCCAGGTTAAGGGCCTCAGGCAAGGAAGCAAAGCCCCACGTGGATCCTGAAATACTGGCCTTAGACTCGATTCCACAGCAAAGGTTGCAGCCACCCAGCATCTGAGCTGCTGGGCACCAGGGCAAGTGATGGCCAGTGACAGGAAGGAGCTATGCACGCATATAGCCTCTGTTGTGCGCACTCTTTAAAAGAAGAGATAAGGAGAAAAAAATATTTAAATGATATCATTTAAGTTTCACAATAAACCATTGACTGAAATAAGACATATGAATTCTCTTTTCTTCCAATCGGTCCAAATTCTCACACGTTCCTTAGATTCTTTCTGCATTGATGTGATGCTAAGATGTAAAGGCTTTTAGTTGTTGTTGATTCTCTGGCACTGCTCCTCAATATAAGCGCAAAACTTCACCTTTTGATCATGGGGTCTTTAAATAAAGGCCCAGCAGTCTCCCCTAAAGCTGGAGACAAAACTGGGTTTCCTGGACTTACTGAGATGTGATGTGTCAGTTTACAACATAAGGCCTTTCTAACGAATTTTAAAGAAAAATTTTGCTCATGTGAAATTTTCACTTTATGTGCTGACCTTAGAGCTTGAACATTGCATAAGAATAACTCAGCTGTAAATGGGGAAAGGATTCCCTATTTAATAAATGGTGCTGGGAAAACTGGCTAGCCATATGTAGAAAGCTGAAACTGGATCCCTTCCTTACACCTTATACAAAAATCAATTCAAGATGGATTAAAGATTTAAACATTAGACCTAAAACCATAAAAACCCTAGAAGAAAACCTAGGCATTACCATTCAGGACATAGGCGTGGGCAAGGACTTCATGTCCAAAACACCAAAAGCAATGGCAACAAAAGCCAAAATTGACAAATGGGATCTAATTAAACTAAAGAGCTTCTGCACAGCAAAAGAAACTACCATCAGAGTGAATAGGCAACCTACAACATGGGAGAAAATTTTCGCAACCTACTCTTCTGACAAAGGGCTAATATCCAGAATCTACAGTGAACTCAAACAAATTTACAAGAAAAAAACAAACAACCCCATCAAAAAGTGGGCGAAGGACATGAACAGACACTTCTCAAAAGAAGACATTTATGCAGCCAAAAAACACATGAAAAAATGCTCATCATCACTGGCCATCAGAGAAATGCAAATCAAAACCACTATGAGATATCATCTCACACCAGTTAGAATGGCAATCATTAAAAAGTCAGGAAACAACAGGTGCTGGAGAGGATGTGGAGAAATAGGAACACTTTTACACTGTTGGTGGGACTGTAAACTAGTTCAACCATTGTGGAAGTCAGTGTGGCGATTCCTCAGGGATCTAGAACTAGAAATACCATTTGACCCAGCCATCCCATTACTGGGTATATACCCAAGTGACTATAAATCATGCTGCTATAAAGACACATGCACACGTATGTTTATTGCGGCATTATTCACAATAGCAAAGACTTGGAACCAACCCAAATGTCCAACAATGATAGACTGGATTAAGAAAATGTGGCACATATACACCATGGAATACTATGCAGCCATAAAAAATGATGAGTTCATATCCTTTGTAGGGACATGGATGAAATTGGAAACCATCATTCTCAGTAAACTATCGCAAGAACAAAAAACCAAACACCGCATATTCTCACTCATAGGTGGGAATTGAACAATGAGATCACATGGACACAGGAAGGGGAATATCACACTCTGGGGACTGTGGTGGGGAGGGGGGAGGGGGAAGGGATAGCATTGGGAGATATACCTAATGCCAGATGACGAGTTAGTGGGTGCAGCGCACCAGCATGGCACATGTATACATATGTAACTAACCTGCACAATGTGCACATGTACCCTAAAACTTAAAGTATAATTAAAAAAAAAAAAAAGAATAACTCAGCTGTATATATTTTGCAACATAAATGTTGCCTGTTTCTAACCAGCAGATTTCCCTTAGACTGGGCGACTTCTTCTGCCCTGTTACCTACTGAAGTACTCCCCTAATGACCAAGAGGTTGCTCAGCTTGTCAGTGAGACAAGAAAATTCTTGGAGATGTGACAATCATTCTGGACCTATTCCTCACCTGTAAAATAAGGTGAAAATCATCTAGGAAAAAATCCTTAAATCAGATACTGGGGCATACCCTAAATCTACTGTATCAGAATATCTGAGAAGATAGTGGCCTATATTTTGAAAATTTCTTCAGGTAGTGGTTGAGAAAGATTAGACCAGTTGTTCTCAACAATCTTTTATGGCTAAGACATACTGCAATAAAAACTCCCATTTGTTCTCTTCAGTAAGGAAAAGGCTATGTTAAGTGAGAACTGTGAGAGTAAATCTCTCCTCTCAACCAGTTTACGACTGGCCTTCTAACAAGGGGTTAGGAGTCTAGGGTTGGGGCTGTATTGTCTAGCTAGTTCTGGGGTGGCCACAGCTTACTTTCTACTCACAAGCACTTGACATGGGTTGACCAATAAGTGAGTTTGATGAAGTTTACACATAATGTAATTCAACTCACATTAAATATCTTTGGGAGTTGCTAGACAGCTTTTGTGGCACCCTGTAAACAGTAGAGGCCTTTTGCCATCTTTTAGAAAGGATTTTAGTATATTCCCAATATCCTGTTGATAGTAATCATTGTCTCTGGATATTGCCTTTGATGCCTCTATGCAAGAGATGCATTTAATAAATTACTAAAAATCATTAACATACACAACTTAATTCTTCTTTGAGTACTTATTGTAGGCAGATTTGAAAATAAAGCCAACAGGGCTATCTCATGGATCTTATGTAATTATATTGGTTCCTGAAACAACTTTTGAGAGTCAAGTACTCAGTCATCTGAAGCAAATTAATTCTCCCTGGACATGAAGGTGCCATTAAGCATAGTGGCAAGAGATGATTTTCTGGTTGGTACCCTGTTGTCCTTTACTGAAGCCGGTTTACACCACCCTCATGTGAATCAGACCCTGGATGTGGAGATATGTGCCACCCACGGTGCTTCTAGGACCCCCCACCACTGGCACAATTAGATTTCTTTAAGGAATTAGGAAATGAAACTCTATATTAAAATTCATTGCTGAGAACACTACCTACCTTAATATTTTCTGCTGTTCAAAATTTTACTCTGTAAACAATTAGAGGCTGATGGGGTGTGCATTTGACAGTGCAAATGGAGCTACAAATGACCTGGGTGTGCTTCAGCTAAGCACAGGGCAGCTTAGGAATGTATTAAGTTGAGTAATTATCTCATATGTTTTTCCCTTGGGTTCAGTGACATCTACAAAGTTCATTTTTCTAAGTTCTTTCTTCTACAAATTTAAACTCAAGGGAAATAGGATCCATATGTCCCTGATTAATTTGCACTAACTCATCAAACGTTCTTTTCTTTATAACTTATTAGATGTCTACAGAGGATTTCAACTGTTTTTATAAGTTCTTTCAAGCCTTTTTGTCTAGAGGCAGGAAATGGCCATTTGCCAGCAGCAAGCGAACCCCTAAATAGTCACGTTCTGTTCAGGAGGCAAAGGAAAAAGAAAATCCCCTGTTTTCTAAGTACAGCTGGGTAATGGTTTTCTTTAGAGGTGGTGATAAATGTATTCTCTGAAATGTATTATTAAACTTGTTAAATGTGTAATTAAAGGGATTCCATGAAGTTGTTGCAGCAGGAATGGGATTTAAATTGCCCCCAAACCCCCTTCCACACACACATTATTACTTTACCTGTGAAAATCTTAAAAGCTGTTGGTTTACCCAGCAGCTTAGAGCCTTGAACTAAGTGAAACATGAAATATCTTCAATATATGTACCAGAGGCTCTGTGTGTGTGTGTGCGCGTGCACGTGTGTGAGACATTGACAAGAGAAAGATTGATATACTCAAACCCTACATCATACTGTTTTTCATAAATTTCCATATTGAATCCAAGAGACCTCATTTTGAGGATTTAAAATAATGTGGTATCTTGCTTCATTACCAATAAAAGTAAGCTTTTTGGCCTACCCATAATACCCCAGGGTAACTGGATTTCAAAAGCAAATCAACTTGAGCTTGGTCTTTCACTAACTAAAAATACAGTCATGTGCCACATAATGACATTTTTTGTCAACAACAGAACACATGTAAAATGGTGATCTCATAAGATTCTAATGAAGTAGAAACATTCTTTTCACCTAGTGATGTTCTGATGATTCTGAACTGATGCGGGCCTAGGCTAATGAGTGTTTTTGTCTTCATTTTTGTAACAAAAAAGTTTTAAAACTCAATGAACAGATTTAAAATGTTAAAAACAGAAAAAACTTACAGAATACGGAGATAAAGAAAGAAAATATTTTTGTGCAGCTATAAAATGTGTTTCTATTTTAAACTGTGTTATTACAAGAGTCAAAAGTTTAAAAAATAAAAAATACAATAAGTTAAAGTTAATTTATATTAAAGAAACAACATTTTCAAATAAATTTAGGGTTGCCTACATGTACAGTGTGTATAAAGTCCACAACAGTGTACAGTAATGAACCAGGCCTTCACATGTACTCACCACTCTCACCCACTGGCTTTCCCAGAGTAACTCCTAGTCCTGCAAGCTCCATTCATGGTGGATGCCGTATGTAGGTGTGCCATTTTTAAATCTTTTCTACTATACTTTTACTGTACCTTTTCCATGTTCAGATATGTTTAGATACACAAGTACTTATCATTGTGTTACAATTACCTACAATATGGAGAAAAGCAACATGCTGTACAGGCTTGTAGCTTAGGAGCAATAGTCTGTACCATATAACCTAGGTGTGTGGTAGTCTGTAGCACCAGGTTTGTATAAGTACACTCTATGATGTTCAAACAATAGTGAAATTGCCTAATGACACATTTCTCAGAATGTATTCTATCATTAGGTGATACATAACCATATATAAATGAAAAATAATCACAGGCATTGAAGTATTGAGTGCTTCCTTTGTCTAAGTACCTTACTTGAATTAAATAATTTAATTATCACAAAGATCCTATGTTATAGTCATAATTATTCCCCTTTTTTGATGAGATGAGAAAACTTAGACTTTAAAGATCATACAGCAAATAAATGGCAGTTGAGTTTTTAATTCAGAATTCCAAGTTCATAACTACAATCATCAAAAGCATTGTATTTTCCCTTAATGATAAAAGTAAACTACCATATCAGAGATCTCCTTTCAATGCTTACGAATCTCACTACAGTCTAATTCAGATCTCTTCTAGCATTATCCCATGTCACCCTCCATGCTGCAGCTCATACAACTTAGAAAGAGTTGCTTGGTAATTTATTTGTGAAACCAAGATGGCAGGTCCATGGTTTGGTCAACTTTTATTGTCTTGCCTTTCGCACAATGCCAGGACTGTACTCACTGCAAGTTGAATGAAATAATTTACAAATGGGACCTTTTATTATCCAGCCTGCTGCTCTTATAAGCTCCTAAGGCTTCATGTGATTAGAACTAGAGCTGAATAGTCATTTGTGGTATCAACATTTCTAAGCCATGGATATTTCCATTAGTTCATTAGTCAAACATGATCAAATGATTAACAAGCCCAGGAAATTTCAAAATCTCCCTGAGAGCAGGACCCTAATAGTGACTAATTTCTCAGCGATCAGTGCTGCCTTTGTTGCAAACACATGGCTCTTGAGATTACAGATTAAAATCTATGCTTACTCCTGTTATCTTTACTCAAATACTGCATCTTTGGTGAATTTTTCCTCGGCCTTAGGAAAACTTCCCTTCCAAATATCACTGTCTTTTACTGTGGTTGTGGATGTACCTGTCAGCTTTCCCACTGACTCAAGGACTGCAATTGTGTAAATTCATCCATGCATTGTTTTTGTTTTGTTTTTTAATCCAAGGAGCCTGGCACATAAAAAGCTTTGACAAAAATGCATTGAATGAACGAATGTTTTGAATTGTTTCTTAAATGATGGAGCTGAGCATGTATAAAGCCAGTGTATCTGTCTCATACAGATTAAGATTCAAGCCTTGAACTCTGTTCCTATCCTCAAATGAGGAAAGGGACTGAAAACCAGCCCTAGTGTGCAGAGATTCAGCCAGACTCTGGATGTAGCCCAGGCTTGGAGAAAATTCTACCCTGCTCTTTCCTTTATCTTGGACAGATGGCAGTGTGCTGGAGTTAGGCAGCTTTAGACTGTTGTCTAAAATGGGAAGCTTATCCTCAGGACAAATTGGAGACAGTCAAGACTTCAGAAAGCTCACCCCCAAGCCTGAGCTTATAATCTGTTGATCTATAGCTGATGGGCACACTGCTTACCCCATTTGCCTGCTTTGCTTTCTATTTTCCTGCAAAGGCTTGTGTGATTTTAAACACCAGACAACCTTGGTCTTTAGGTAACTGCATTATCCTTTTTTCAGTTAATCTACTTTTAATTTTTCTCTCTTTTTTTAATCCACTCAACATTGTCAACACTGTCAAAGATGTCAATGTTTTCATTTCCAGTTCTGATGATACTATTTTTAAATTGTCATGTATTTCCATATGTAACCTGTTTCTGAAAGGAAAATATGCCCTTCAAAAAAAATGTTGGCAGCTTAGATTTCATGTGTAATTCTTTCAAAAGCCTCTCAGTCTTTATTTATTTATTTAGCAAATATTCACTGAGTAGCCGGCACACCCTAGGCATTGCACACTATTTATACAAAAGCAGTTGATATGCAATTCCTGTCCTAAGAAAGCTTACAGTCTGATGGAGAAAACACAAACAGGCAATGATCACAGGATAATGTGGAAAGTGCTAGGATAAAGGGTGCCCAGGACAGTGCGGGTGCTGGGCAGAGGACAGAGTCAAGGAAGACTCTGGGTGCATTCTGGTTTGAACAGAAGGTAGAGGGCAGCCTGAATGTTTTTCCTGGGGCTTTTTCTTTTCCTTGGGAGTGAAATCCAAATGCCTGTCTTACCACAAGGCCAAGAACACCTGATCCTCGGTCCACAGACTCAAGAGGTCTCAGAGAGTTTGTAAATTTGGGGCAAAGTTTACAGTTATTTTCACTAACATCTAGTTAAAATTTAGTACTTTCTCCCATCATGACTGTAGCCACAAATCACAGTGGTATCAGCAGTCTTTGTGACTTTGTTATCAGTAGAAATCACAGATATTTCCTATCACATAACAGTTGTTGCAGAGATCTGAAAACACTACTTATGCTCATCTTGACTTTGAATTATGGTAGACCCACCATAAGATCTTGTTTCAATGTGTTCATAAGTAGTATGCAACCTAACCACATAACACATTGTTTCCTTGTAAATGGTATCTCAAAAAAAAAACTGTTTCTTTTGTAATCTTTTGTATTTTTATTTATTTAAAAACCATATTCTGGGAAGGATCCATAGGTTCTGCTCAACTACTGAAGAGGTCCATGTTACTAAAAAGTCCCTGTGGCCACCACATACCGTTTCTCCCTTGCTTCTACCCTCCAGCCTCCTTGGCCTCTGACTCCACCTGTCACCCTCATGCTCCAGGCCACCACCACATTTGCAGTTCCCCCCACTTATAAGGCTCTTCCTAAAGCTCTCTGCTCAAACTGACTTCTTTTATTCAGGTCTTATCTCACATAGCACCTCTTCACAAAGACCTTTTCCTGAACCCCCACACAAAGTAGACCTGCCCTCCTTTCACTCTCCCTCACTTCACCATTTGATTTTTGTGTACGATTCATCGCTGCTAGAAAAGCGTATATGTATTGGTTTATCGGCTGTCATCTTACTAGAGTGGCACCTATATCAGAGCAAGGACTTCAAATGGCTTGTTCTCTTTTATATTCCCAGAACATTGAACAATGCCTGGAAGGTAGTAGGGGCTTAATAAATGTTCACTGAACAAAAAGTAATAAATGAGCGAATGGAAGGGGGAGTAGAGAAAGGGGTATGCCAGACAGCAATCAGCGACAAAGATGCAGAGGTGACAAGAAGCCTGAACCCAGGAGCGTTTACTGCAAAGACTGACAGCAATGGGCCCCTTGTGCGCAGGGTCCCTTGGCCCTCTCACTCTTTCCTGGCCCCTCAGCAGAAATAAAACAGGCTCATAGGACTCTTTTTGATAAGAGTAGAGAATACAGTTTGAAGAACTCATAGTCTTAACAGATAAATCTGGAAAATGCTAATGGAGCAGGTTGCCGAGCCATTTCTTATTGCCCAACCCTGCTGCCTCTTTCACCTAGCAAAGATGAGCAGACATGATTTGCATAACGTGCAGGCACAGACCATCAAAAGTCTGGAAATGAATAGAGCTGGCAACAGACATTCTTTTCAAAGGCATCCGCCATAAAGCTAGACTCCTGAGAGAACTTGCAGCATACAATTTTGGGTGCCCAAAGAGCATGCTTTATGAGGGAGAAAAAAGGTAATGGGTTCATTGTTGCCAGAATGTAGTGTCTTGACACACAGTTTGAGATGTCTGAATCTGACATTTAATAGCTGAGATGATAGTGGTCAAATACTTCTCGAGGTCAGATTCATGCAGAGTTCCTGAAAAGGTGAGAAATCACTGAGATCTGTAATGACAAAGCTGATGAGAAGATTGATGAAATGGTGGTGGCATCAGGACAAGTCTTCAAAATAGCTTGTGAATGATTTATTTTGTAGCAGCAGAGCCAATTGACAATAGCAGATTGCTAATTAAATACCAACCACTGGGAAAATACCATAAATTTCTTTTGGCTCAGTATTGGCAATTGTGTACTTTGAAGCAGAGGCCAAATTATTTTCCAGTGAGTGCTTCATTTTAGACCTAAATTTTGTGGGCCTCCATCTCTTTTTGCTTTCCCTTCAACCTCCAGCATATTTGATTTAAAAGCAAAAAGGAGAAGAGGGAAGAAGAAAGAAGGGGAAGAAGAGATTGAAGAAGAGAAAGAACAGGTGGGAAGAAGGGAAGAAAGAGGGAGGAAGAAAGACACTCCCAAGTGTCCTAATAACATCCTATCAGAAAGGCTTATGGCCACGTGCGGTGGCTCACACCTGTAATCCCAACACTTTGTGAGGCTGAGGCAGGAGGATTGCTTGAGGCCAACAGTTCAAGAATAGCCTGGGTAACATTGTGAGACTCTGTCTCTACAAACAATAAAAAAAAGTCTTGCTTTCATTCTTTTCCAGTCTGTGGCTAATTAGGAAACTATAATAACTACAATTTATTGATAACCTATCATAAGATTAGTGTTTTGCTAAGTGTTTATGTTCAGTAAGAGTTAACATTTACTATTTTCTATGTGCCAGACATTGTGCTAAGTGTGAATTCTCACCAGGACACTATGAAATAGGAACTGTTAGCTCACTCTTTCCTTCCTTCCTTCCTTCCTTCCTTCCTTCCTTCCTTCCTTCCTTCCTTCCTTCCTTCCTTTCTTTCTTTTTCTCTCGCTCTGTCGCCCAGGCTGGAGTGCAGTGGCACGATCTCGGCTCACTGCAAGCTCCACCTCCTGGGTTCACACCCTTCTCCTGTCTCAGCCTCCCAAGTAGCTGGGACCACAGGTGCCCGCCACCACACCTGGCTAATTTTTTTTGTTTTTTGAATTTTTTAGTAGAGACAGGGTTTCACCGTGTTAGCCAGGATGGCCTCGATCTCCTTACCTTGTGATCCTCCCACCTCGGCCTCCCAAAGTACTGAGATTACAGGTGTGAGTCACCGTGCCCAGCCGTTTCTCTGTTTTTCTTATAAATGAGGAAACTGAGGCAGATAGTCTTGTTTGAAATACACCGCCATTTTTTAATGAGTGTGAGAATTTCTGTAAAACAATTTTTAAAGAAACTTTTTACATGAAACTAGTTGATAAGAATTATAGTTTGCTAAGAAATACAATTGAGGCAATTTAAGGAGAATCTGTAAGATAAATAAGCCAAGTATTTAAATTAACTGCTGGCTACAGTTAGGAAATGAAAGAGATGGAGTCTTACTCCTCAAATGAGTAAAGTGCGAAGTGACCTCAGTTTAGAAAGCAGTTAAGATGGGCTGGAAGAATGAGGTAAGAATCTGGTACCTAGAGAAGCCTTATCTCCCTCTGTCCACCCTCCGGTTTGCACTAGGTTGGAGAAAGCCATTCTTGGAGTCAGGGATTAATGAATGTGGGAATGCAGAGCAAAATGAGGTTGCTCTCCCCAACAGTTCCATAATCTGAACCTCTACAGCTGATTGTCAAGGGCTGACCTGCAAAGGCTTTTGTGGCAAAGTCGAGGAGAAGCCTAGAACTCCATGTGATGCAGAGGAATCTCTTCTGTTGGAGTTAGGGGAAGCGGCGAGAATAAAAGAAGCACTGCAATCAATTCCAACAAATAAAATGAGAACTGGGAAAACTTATCATAGAAAAATGAAAACTTATAATAGAAAAATGATTAATGATGAAAATAGGTAAATGTTTCTTTAAATGGCTTTTTGGATAGAACTGATCTATTTTTTTCAGTTAATATAGATTACCATTTGGTGGTATCATGAAGCTTTTATGTTTAAAATCCACACTGGGAAAGACTAAATAAAGTTCCACATGGATGTCAGGAGAAGAACCTGTCTTATAATTTTGTGAAGTGTCTAGATTGGGGAAAATACCCACAGGGAGTGGTTATGGCATGGAGACCTTCCCCAACATGGTGGAACCACACTTTCTGGAGCGAGTCAAAGTGCCAATGAACCAAAGTGAATGCAGTGATAACTGCGAGAGCAGGCCATCCATCCCTTTCACCCTGGGGTTGATGACTATAGCGATGCCAGCGTGACATTGAAAACCAGGACACATTAACACAATTGTCACCCCTATGTTTAAAGCTTAAGAGGAGCCTAGAGCTTCAAGATTCCCTCTAGTAACAAAGACCCCCAACTGCCATGACAATTAATCCTGTGTAAAGCTGAGGGTAGAGTGAACAGAGGAACGGCAAGATCCCATTGGCTGTACGGTATGCCAGGTCCCTCTGTGGCACTACTGAGAGTCAGACGGGCCCCTGATATGCTGCATACTGAAGAGACTACACACATGTATGAAACAGCAGATGGGGTTTAGATATTCTCTGATCAAGTTCCTTCACTTGTTTCTCTGACAGAATCCCTGGCCTGTGCCTTAACAACATCCACACATTCATATTCCCACTACTTCTTGATAATGAGTTTGAAAACTTGCCATGGACTGCACATAGATCTCACTAGAGTTCATGGCGGAGCTGCAGCCCTCACCTTCAGCCAGCCTTTCATTCTGTTTCTCATCAGATACATTTAATGGCAAGTGGGTGTTTAAACCACAGGGAAGGGACAGCAAGAACAAATATATAATTAGACATGTTTCCTGGCTGTGTGCTTTGTGGATAGGCCTGTGGGTTTTCTCCTGGGTGACTTGCCCTAATTGTATCATCAGCTTCCCCCAGCAGACAACTGGGCTGAGTTTGATCCATGAACTTGAAGCACGAGGTGAAGAATCGTGCATCTACAAGAGCAATTATAATTATAATTAAGAGTGGGTTGGTTTTCTTTTCGGTTTGCCTTCTCGTTTTTCAGTGAGCATGGCAAGGATTTCCATTAATAATAAAGACATTCTAGAGATGTAGAATTAGGAACTGGTCGACTCTGGTTAATTGGCATACTATTGTATTCCCATAAATTCTGTCTGGGACTGCTGTGAATAGATTTAAAGCTACTAGGAAGAAATAAAATATACAGCCCTTTACAATGAAGTTGTTTTAAGCTTGAAGCTTTTGTGTTTTTAGTGACTTTGAAGCCGGATAAGTATTAACTTGAGTATTTTATTGTGGAGAATACTAAAGTAACGGACATGATAAGAGTTTCTGGTGGATATTCATAAACTGCCTTTGGATCTGGGAGACAGAGAGTTTTATGAAACTGTGTAAAAATGTAAATAACAGTATGGCACACATTTACTTTCTGCCACCTCTTGGATAGTCCATTCTCCTCATTTCCTCTCAGAAAAAGCAAGATTATTGACGGTAAAAACCCAACTATATTTATAATTGGAATATGCTAATTGCAGTATTTTAAAGAAGCTAACACAGCTCAAAATAAACAGCATTTTCAATTTACAAATAGTGATAACAAAGATTAAATGGGGATTTTCTTTGGAGCACAATTTACAGTGGATTTTAGTGAAAGTTGAAGGAGCCAAGTCACTTCGTATGCAGCTTAAAAGTGTGCTTTAACTGGCGTTGTCTTCAGGCCACAGGCCCTTCAGTGGTAGAAAGAACACCAGAATGGGGTCAGCAGGTTTATTAACTGGAAGTCTTTGGACTTAAGTTGCTGAAGATCTCAATTAGTTTGCCCATCTTTGAAATGGAGAAGATAATGTATAATTCACAAGGCTGGCGATAATATTCATATGCAGGGTCAGGACTAGGGTGAGGTAATCAAGGTGCTTGGGATGCACAGTTTAAGGAGGCAGGTCTCAGCTGCCAACTCTGTGCTTGCACAGCCCTCATATTCTGCACCCCAGGAGCCTCCTTCACCTCTCTCTAGTCCTAGTGCTGTAAAAGAGGTAGCTCTATTAACATGCCTGGATCATATGGAGGCTCAAAATAAAATGTTTTTCTACTATTTGTCCTGTCTGCCTCATAGATATCTTTTGAAAAGTACATAGGGAAAAATAGAGAAATGTACTCAATGCAGTGCTCTACAAATGTTAGCTGATACTAAATCACACCAAATCACTAGTAAACCCCTGCTACAGTTATTAGTTGCAATGGTGTTCTCATTTGCAAAGATACATGTGTGTGTATATACAAACAATAGATATTATGGTTGTTTGAAGAATTTCAATGAAAAATGTGTATTACTGTGTTGAGAGTAGCCCTTTAAAGTAGGATTGTATTTTTTCCTGAGGACAAATTATAAGCTTTGTGAAATTAGGGATGGTCTTCTCTTGCCTTATTTAATTTGACTGCCAGCCCAGCACCGTAAGTATATAGGCAAATTGTATCAGAAAATTAGTAGGGTTGGAAAAATAAATCAGAACTGAACATTGTTCTAGACTTGGATAGCCTTTAGCTGGCAACTGGTGCTAACTGCTGGGTGACTGGAGACAGCAATGGGTATGGCAAGGGTTTCTGGTAGATATACGTAAACCTGCCTTTTGGATCTAGGAGACGGAGAGTTTTATGAAACTTTTTAAAAGTGAAAATGATAGTATGACGCAAATTCACTTTCTGCCACCTCTTGGGTAGTGCATCTATCTCATTACAACTCCAGCAAAAGCAAAATTATTGATGATAAAAATCCAACCATTTGGACAATTACAAGTTAAATTGGGGAAGATGCATAAGTAGGCAGCTAGAGGGACTGGTGTTCTTACCACCCAGAAACTGGATCATTTGGGAGAGAAGGGCAACAAAACCAGCCATCTATGGCAGTCTCTGACAAAGCCTTAAGCACCCTTTAAAGAGATTCTACAAGAATTGCCTGACTCCATATGATTTAAAAGCTAAATTTATTCAGAGAAAAGAAAGATTTTTTTGCTGAGGGAAGGACGTTGCTGTATGTTTCATCACATGAGTCGTGGCAGATAATTTGGGTTGAGTTCAAACGCAATGTACTTTTCAAAATGTAAATCTGTGAAGAAAAGCTGAATTTTTAGAGCCATCACAGTTTTAGAAATTTTATGCTGTAATCTGATTTTGTAGTCAAGGTCAGTGGCTAAAGAATGCTGTTGGAAGGGCCTAGTCTGGGTCAGACAAAGGACTGATTTGGGGAAGATTTGGCTGATGTCTTCTTTTGTGCAGGGAGAGTTATTCTCTCACTGGGTTTTCTGTGCACCAGTAGGGAAAGAAGCTGCGCACACATGGTATGTGTGTCTGTGTTACTCCAAAACCCATCCCAGGCTGTGCTGCAGTCTTTAGTGAAACGGAGAGATTTTGATGAGTCACTAATAACTGGCTTCCTGGGACTGATCATTTAACATATACAAGCGCACTCAGATTTCTGCTGTGGTTTAGAATAGACTGGGGAGTGAAAACCTGCCCATGTCTCTGTTTCATATTGTGGGAAATGTTTGTCTTCATTCTTTCTCCATAGAGAGGTGGTTTCCATGATCGATGGACAGTCTGAAGTCTAGAATAATGGTAGCTATCATGTTCTGAGCTTGTGTAGCTATCATGTTCTCTGTCTTGTGATGTGCCAGGCCTTATTCCAGGTCCTTCGTGTCGCACCAGCCTCGTGATCTAGGTGTTCTCTTGTCTTTATTTTCCAGATCTAGGAACTGCGGCACAGCTAAGTTCCATGATCAAGGTAGTAAATGTCCCTGCTGTATGTACCTCGCCCGGGCTCACACTCATCCTGATGCAGTAACTTGGAAATCCTTTGTCTGTGTGCACATTCATGTTTGCTTTTGAAGAACACTGAAGAGATTCTACTTTGAACAGAAAATGTTTACACTGAGGTCCTTGTTCTCTCTGTTGAGTACTAAAAGTGAGGGCCACCAAGGCAAAGTGACAAGTGGTGCCAGGCTCTCAGATTTGATGCTTCTGCTTGGGGTAGATTTGTGAGGGGATCTGAAACTCCAGCCCTTTCAGGGGCCAAGGCAGGCCACGTGAATGAGTGAAGCAGGCTGGGCAGAGACTCCACTAAATTGCTAGTGTCCCTTGGACACAGCTGCAGACACTTGTTGCCAGGAAGGATTAGCCAGGGTTGCCTCATAGTTTAATTTTTCTGGAGAAGTCAAGCATTGAGATTAAAAAATTTTTGTTACAAATGTTGAGAATTAATTTTAAAACTTTTTTAAACAGTACAAACTAACCCAAACATATCTATGGGCCAGATATAGCTAATGGGCTGTCATTTCTATATAATTTCTGTTCTAGGTGATGATGAGTCACCTACAAAAGGCTTTGGTTTCTTGATCTTCCTGTTAGGAGGAAAAGGAGCTATCACCTATGGGAAATCCCAGGACTGGGGAATTGTATAATAGAGGGACTTATTTTCTGTGTAGTGCCTAGGTATAGCCCTGTACACTTTATCTCTCTGCACTATACCGTTCCTTGAGCACTAGCTACATGTAGCTATTTTAATTAAAATTAAAGTTAAATAAAATTAAAAGTTCAATTACCTACTTTTACCAACCACATTTCAAGGACTCAATAGCCACATGTGGCTGGTGGCTACCATATTGGACAGAGCAAAGTAGAACATTTCTATTGTCACTGAGGTTCTGCTGAATAGTCCAAGTCCAACTCTAGATTCTTAGGCTCTGGCAGCCCAGGCTATCTTACAACTAAGTGTTCTTTCTGCTATTGGCTCTTCCTGGTATTGGCCAACAGTTACTGCGATTGCCCCAGTGGCTTAAGCTTGTTTGCTTTGCTTAGGTCTTTCCATTAGTCCAAAAATATCTCAGCATTCGTCCATTTCCAGGTGCCTTACTGTTGGCTCATAAAGATGTGTTTGGTGATGATGTTTGGTCACCAAAGAAGAAAGGAACTCTTGTTACCTCTTGCACTTCTCCCTCGGACTATTTACTGCCATTATAATGTTATATTTGTTGGGAAGTGAATGCTTACTCTCCACTAGAATCCCACTAAGAGCCCCAAGGAAAGGGATCATGTGCTTGCAATTTTTTCTTTGGTTCCCTACAGAGTTCCTGGCAGAGTGGGCAGCCACAACTGTTGGATAAAGTTAAGCCCTGGGTAGGATAATTTTCCTTTACAACAGTATGTCCAGTGTAGGCAAAACATCATTCCCAACAAGAAAAATGGCACATCTCAAAAAAAGTAATTTCCATCATGTGTTGGCTTATAACGTGCCATGGTGAGATTCAGAACCACAAGGTCCCTGTTCCTTTCACAGTAATGAACCCAAAGCAATTGAATGCAGAGCTATCAACATGAATAAGGGCAAGTCAACTAGGACTTTCTTCTGCATCCAGCATTAAAGAGTTTTTGTTAACATCCACAGTAACTAGTGAAACTTTGTGTGAAAACATTCACAGTAACTAGTGAAACTTTGTGTGTTTCTGAGTTCACATTAAAAGGCGGTTTGGGTAGGCTAATTATCCTTTTATCATCCTTTTTGGTGTTATGACCATTCAACCTCTTTTTATATAAACTTAAATATCCTTTGCTCGCACAATGATCCAGACAGCTGGATACTCCTTATAGGGCAGTCAAGAGTATTCAGAGGTCCCTCTTCAACATCTACTGGCTGCCATGGCTGAGCATCACATCCAATCTAAAAAGCTGAATATTCTTGGGACAAATTAATATTGATGGTTAGAAATAATAAAATAAAATAAAATAAAAAGATGTTTTATTTTTAACATCTAATAAAATAAAAAGATGTTTTTCTTTAAGTTTTCAAAAAGAGAAAATAGATTTTTCTTTATTTCAGAAAAGGAAGGATGTACGGCATTACTGTAAGCTCCACAAAGGCAAGGACTATGGTTTTGGGGATTGTCCTTAAATGTCTGTCCTTCAGGTCCATCTAGTGAGAGTCTTTTAAAAAATATATCAGATGCTGTGGCGGACACCAAACCAATTGTATCCCTCATTCCCTTGCTATAAGTTAGACAAAATAAGCTAGCTGGACCCCAAATATCTGATCTTTTGAAACAATTTAAGATGACAATGATGGAATGATATATAATTAGGCATCACCAAAAATAGTTCAGGTATAACATAAATCCTCTAGAGAGTGAAGAAAGATGAGAATATTTGGGGCTAAACTGATGAGGCAAGGCTTTATGGAAAAAGTGAGAAAAATTGACCCAAAGATGTGAATAGGTGAGAGTAGAAGGGAAGTCATTAACATTGGAGGAGAGAGAAAAAGGAGACTGAATTCTGGTATGAGCCAAGTAGCAAGAATGAGTAGACAGGATATGTTTATAGAACAGCAATGATTCTGATTTGACTTTTTACTGAGAAAAGGTGGGTTGACTGTTTTCAGCCAATTATATATGAGATGCAGAAATTGGATCTACTAACTTGATTTAGCCAGCAACACATAGTTAGAAATGAGTAAAACCATATTGGGCGTGTGGGGGCTCTGCCTGTGGTAGTTGACACTTCTTTTTTTGGCCAGGATGGCTTGGTTGATCTGGGCATTAAGAAAGGATGCCCTTCTTTCCTAAAAGTGACCTTCCTAGATAGCAAATAGAAGATAATGACTGTTTAGTCAGTGAAAGATGTGCAGTCCCCATATAATCAATATTTCATAGGCACAATTCATTTATGTTTTGTTTGTTTCAAAATTTTGCTAGCAAGTATCTCACCACGTATTGGAAATGAGAAAGATATGACCATCTTATTTTGGTAACAGTTGTGGTGGGTGAATGCCAAAATATTATGTAAAATAAAACCTTTAAGTAAGGGGAAGTAAGCTCACTATCTCAGCTTTCCCTCCCCTTGTCTGAGCTCAGAGCATCAAGCTGTTAAGGACTGTACCAGTGACTGCATGTGTTCCCCAGAGAAAATGAAATGAGCCCACCAGATATCAGTAAATATTTCTTACTGTTTTGGTTTCCATGTGTCTTAAGTGTGAATTTTGAGTAAAGGTTTTATTCAAGCAAAAGGCTCCTTACTCATTTTTTCTACAATACTATTACTAAAGCTTAGTTAATGGTATTCAACTATCTGTTCTACTCAGCAACATAATGTAATCTTATGAAATAAGAAATTATCTGAAAGGGCATTTCTTTTCACATGGCTTTATAAAGCATCCGTGTTGAATGTTTGATGGAGAAAATGAGTTAATAACATGAGAGGTTTATACATTAACTATTTAATAACCAGTGGATTCAGGTAATTCTGTTTCTCCTGCTACCACCCGAAGTCAGACCGCTCCCCAGATTCCTGATGTGTTGCAGCCATTTTTCTCCCTATATCATAACTACCCAGCACTACCCTGCAAATCCTCAGAGACTGCCCATTGGCCATCTGATCATCAGTGTAAGGCTTCAGAATGATCTGAGGTCCACTACTGGCCTCTGCATTTCTTCCTTGGAGTCCGTTCACACAATTTAGTAAATATCTCTCCAGTGTTTCTCCAAAAGGCAAAATCCAAACACTAATGTTTGGTGCACATGAGGCCAGGAAAGGGATTTGCAAGCTGCTCTAGATTCTCATATTTTCTAAATCCCTTTTTCTTCTCCCCTTCAGTGCCTTCTGTCTTTTTCTCCATTTTCTCCATAGCACTTATCAACACTTGACAAACTATATCCTTTGTTCATTTAGCTTGTTTGTTGCCTAACAGGTTCCCAGTAGAAAGCAAGTATTATAAAGACAAGGATTTTTGATTATTTTATCTGCTTTTATTTCTCCAGTACCTAGAATAATGCCTGGCACACAGTTAGTGTTCAATAAATATTTGTAGAAAGACTAATGTAGAGCAATGTTTCTGAACCTGGGGCAACTTAGCCCTCCAGGGGTATTTGGCAATGTCTGGACACATTTTTCTTTTTTATTTGAGACAGAGTCTTGCTCTTTGCCCAGGCTGGAGTGCAGTGGCATGATCTTGGCTCACTGTAACCTCCACCTCCCAGGCTCAAACAATTCTCCTGCCTCAGCCTCCTGAGTAGCTGGGACTACAGACGTGTGCCACCACACCCAGCTAATTTTTGTATTTTTAGTAGAGGTGGGGTTTCACCATATTGGTCAGGCTCCTCTTGAACTCCTGACCTGCCTTGGCCTCCCAAAGTGCTGGGGTTACAGGCATGAGCCACTGTGCCTGGCCTGGATGCTTTTTTATCATGAGGATTGAAGGGATAAGCAGTGCTATTGGCTTCCTACAATGCACAGAACAGTCTCTTACCACAAAGGATTATCTGGCTCCAAATGCTGAAGTTAGAAAGCCCTGATGTGGAGCACAGAATCCTTGGGATCCCTGACAAGAAGGCTGGCTACCATCTCTCCTGTGGCTCTCTGGCTTATCTCCTGGACTGTGGCTCTTTCTGTCTCATCTCCTGACCACACACTTCTGTTTGCGTTTTTTCATCCAGAAATTAAAATATCTCATTTGTTCCTTTGCAGTTATGTGGTTTTTTTTTTTTCAGTTCCTTTACCACCACTACTTTAATGTAGCTTTTTGAAGAAGAGGAAGCAAATGCCTGAGCTTAGCTGCCATCTTGAACTCGAAACTCTTATCACTTTTATCTTGTTTGAGTCACCATTTCTCTGAAGTCTGTAATATGACTGCTACCAATACAGCATTCTCTCTTCTCTGAATTCTTAGAATACTTACCATCAGTTTTGACCATTTGGGTAATGTATTAGATAGAATTACTGCTCTAACAAAGACACTCCTAATGTAACTATTAATATATCTTAAAGAAGATGGAAGTTTATTTCTCTCCAATGTAACATTCTCAAATTGGGAGGCCTAAGTCAGTAGTAGACGCCACTGCTCCATGTGATTGATCAGATTCAGGCTCCTCCACCTTGCTACTCTCCCATTTTTGATCATTGTTCTCAGCCAAAAGGAGAAGAGCTGGAAGTAGACAGTTCTTGTTCTCAGTTTGAGAGAAAACGAGAAAGAAACAGTCCTGTTTAGCATTTTTCTTCTAAATATGTGCTCTGTGGGATGCGCGTGTGTGTGTGTGCATGCCTGTGTGTGTGTGTGTAAGTGTTAATATATTTATTTCTGGAAGATAGGATCACAAGATTTGTAACTTTAATTATTTTGCTCCTTTATATTTTTCCAATTGTTTTTACATTGAACCTATACTATATATATTTGTGGCTGACATTAGATATTCTTTATTTGTTGAAGAATTACTATTAAATTAAACATGTATGTAAAGATCTTCCTTTAGAAGGGTAGGAAATAACCAAATGGAGGATAGAGGCTTCTTTTAGACAACAAAGAACTCAAGCAACTGTAAATACAAGCAAAAAAAATGTAAAGCCATGTTTGTGATTTTAAGTGAATTGAAAAAAATCTCTTAAAGTATATCTTTAAACTGTAATACTTACGTATAGGTTGTATAACCTTTCAAAAAATAAATCAAATGAATCAGATGTTTGACATAGTAGAATTAAAACTCCTAACTTGACTGATATCCGCCCCCCCCCCCACCTTTGACTGATTATGTTGACATTTAACAAATTAAAGTTAAATTTAGGAGTTGGGAGAAAGAAAGGGAATATACAATGGGAGGTGGACAAAACAGTGTGGGAGAGTGGGCACAGAATAAGGGCCACAGTGTGTATTCAGAGAGGTGACAGACATCAACACATGTTCATCAGCAGGTGACGGAGGTCAACAGGTAGAAGCAATTTGAGTGAGGACATGGGACATTTGTCAGCAAAGACATGAAAATAAGACAGTAAATAAAGCTTGTATTTGAAACTGAAAAAATTAAGTGGAAGTAACTGATAATAAACCTGATTTAATTAGGCCTAAAAAGTTTTATTTGTTACCTGTTAGTCACCATATTTTAACCCTTCTTTGGCCATATGTAGAATTAGCTGCTGTCTCTCTACCAACCTTAGGAGATATGAAAGTGAGGAAATGGAAACTCATCCCAGGAGGACAGTTGAGGTTCATTTGATGAAGGAGACAGAAAGCTTTGGGTTAAAGATTAAGTGATCCCTTTGCAAATTAATTCTTATACTATGGTACTGTGAACATGGGTCAGTTTTCAAGGGTTTCTTTAGGTTTAATACCATAATACTAAGATTTCAGTAGAATGATTATTGAGCAACATAAATAGTGTATACATTTTTCCAAGCCGTTTTTTTAATTAAGATATTATGGGCCAGGCATGGTGGCTCACGCCTGTAATCCCAGCACTTTGGTAGGCTGAGGCGGGCGGATCACGAGGTCAGGAGATCGAGACCATCCTGGCTAACACAGTGAAAACCCGTCTCTACTAAAAATACAAAAAATTAGCCGGGCGTAGTGGCGGGCGCCTGTAGTCCCAGCTACTTGGGAGGCTGAGGCAGGAGAATGGCATGAACCCGGGAGCCGAGATTGCGCCACTGCACTCTATCCTGGGTGACAGAGTGAGACTCCATCTCACAAAAAAAAAAAAAAAAAAAAAAAAAAGATATTATGAACATTTTTACTTTCCATATACACGTATAATGTTTTTTCTGATTATGTAACAGTCTATGGAATGGAAGTTCCAATTAATATACTCCTGACAAGATTAGCAAGGTTGGCTATCAGATGTATATTTATTGAAGAAAATATTTATTTGACACTACTTATTGTTTTATTCTTTTTCCTTAGATACTTTTTCATGAAACAAAATCTTTCTACATTTTGATTGTCATAGGTGACTTATTTAAGTTGAAAAAAATAACTTCGCTTTTTTTTTTACAAATTGCTGGAATTGTACATCGATGAGTTAAAGCTTATAATTTTAAATATTAATAATTAAGAATAGAGCAAGTGCTGCTACCATTTATTCAAAAAGAGGCAAGAGATGTTAAAATGAAATCGATAAATGTATTTGTTGACAATTACCAGAATAAATAGGAAAAAAATTTTAATATTTTGAATGAAAAGGCTAGAATATGACATATTCTAATTCCCATTGTATTTTACTTCTCTGAAAATTATTTTAAGATTATACATTTCTATATAATTATTTTTACAAAATATGATTTAATAACATAAACAAAAATAAAATAAAATATAAACATGTATTATTTATGTTGATTTTCTCTTTATTAATATTTTTTCTTCTCCTCCAGCTTATTATTATAAAAATCTTCAAATACAGAAAAATTCAAAACATAGAACAGTAAATACCTGTGTCACCTCTAAGATTTAATGGCTGTTATATTGTAGGAAAATAAAAACTTATTTGCTGTATGAATATATGAAGTATTGAAATAGAATAAAAACATACAAAGTAGTATAAACACACTTTTATTTCTGTACCACATTATTGATATTGTATTGATACCTTGTTATATTTTTGAAGAATCACAATAAACTCTAGATTGGAGAAATACTCACTCATAGACTCAGGCCCTGGAAACTAGGAGAGTCCAGTGCAATCGTTTTTGTTATGACTCATTCTCTTTTATTTTTCTCCTTTCTTTTTAAATCTTCTTTGTCTTTCTATCTGACAGAAGAATAAAATTTAGCAAAATAATTATTCACTAAAGAAATATCTAAATGAATATTGGTTACATACCAAAGATCGAATAATTGCATTCTATAATAGGGAAGTCTGTTGTCTTTGTGGTTGGTTGGTCTTGTGTTACACAGTTCATGAATACATAAATAAAATTCGTGTGTCTTTTGCAAATTACTCTTTTATTGTGTTCCTTGGAAATAACTATAACTAACATGTATTGAGTACTGAATGCCTTTTTTCTTTTTGTAATAGACTGGAGTGAATTTAGTTCTGCATGGTAAGAACTTAGTATATGTAGTAAGTCAATTTTAACTTACTGGTAAGTGACATTTTAATGAAACATTTTTAAATGGGCAGATCTAGTGTTGCCAGATAAGCTGAAGCATGCTCAGTTAGATTTGAATTCAGATGTACAATGAATAATTACCTTAATATAAATATGTCCTAAATATTGCATAGGACATACTTATACTAAAATAATTACTCATTGTTCATCTGAAATTCAGATATAAGTGGATGTTCTGTATTTTGCTTTGCTAAATCTCTCAACCCTAGCAGAATGTGATATGTTAGATGTTTGGTCATCTAGGGTTTTGTTTCATATACTTTTTTTGTCTTTTTATTTTATGCCAGAATCATGATTTAGACAAAATATTTTGCAAGTTTTAGCTACCTATCTGAAATGTTGGAAGCAAATCAATCAACAAACTTGGCACCGTCACTGAGGAAGAGAGAAAAGTGAGGTATATTAAGTTACTCAACCATATTTTTTATTTTATTTTTACTCATTGATTATAATTTTTTCTCTAAGTATACCAATTATATAAACTCAATTATAAGAACAAACAAGTCAAACAAAACAAAATAAACCAAAAAATAAGCACACCTAAAAAACACAGAATGCTACAAACACACTACCTCATATTAAATGTATTGCCCTCCAGAATCAGCCTCTGTTCTCTGAAAAACACTGACCTGGGTCTTAGGAAATCTTACCCCCCATCCTGGTGTTGTCCTTATGAGCTCTCTGGCATGAGCAAGTATCTTAGTCTCCTAGGATTCTGGTTCTCATCTGTCAATTAAAGGGTTTGAAAGATTGGTATCTGAGGTCATTTCCAGACCTGAGGTTAGAGTAGCCCATGATTTCAGCTTCAAGTTCCTGTACAATAATTATGTATCCATAGCACTCATGAGCCCTGTACTTGTTTAATTAATCTGTGTTTGCTTGTTTTTTAAACTGCACCATTTCTATGTCTTCATTCTTCTTTATTGAAATGGATTTAGTTTTCATCTTAATAGGTGTAATGATGTTATTCATGCAAAGCAATAATTCAAAATTAAATCCAAAGGAAATCTTTTAGCAGTATTCACATTAAGATGCTGGATGTGCCCTTTAAATAAAGTCAGCATTTCTCCCTAATGATTTTGAGGCTCATTCTAAAAGTTTAATGCCAGAATAAAATGGTATTTTCCTTGGGAAGAACAATTTTGGTGGTCCAACTGTAGAGCAATCTTTTTAAGAGAATTGCAGAAGGTAAAAAGAAATGTACATAGATCGTGATAATTTTAGGCATTAGGACAGTGCTACATAAGACAGATGCTTTCTACCGTAATTTATAAACATATGCTTTAGGGACATGTAATTTTTCCCATTTGTATTACGGGGTACTCTAAGTGTAGTTGTAATACTTTAGAGTTATTTTAGACAACAAAAAAACCCTTAGAGATCATCTATCCAACTTTCTGTCTCTGTCTCTGTCTCTCTCTCTGTCTCTCTCTCTCTCTCTCTCTCTCTCTCTCTCTCTCTCTCTCTCTCTCTCCCTCTCTTTTTAAGCAGAAACTCAGTCCCAGTGCACTAGGTGACTGGTACAGGGGAAAGTAACTTGGGGAAGAAAAGGAAGCATCCCGTAGGTACTTTGCAGGCATAGCTGATGTTGTATCATAGGCACTCTATGGGCTGGCCCAGCCCCAGAATTCCTGCTATAAAAGGATTGAAAGTGATAGTGTGGTCCTGGGATGGAGGAGGGAGGGAACTTGTCTGAGATGTGCCTGGGAGGTAGGGTGGAGTGGGAGACTTGTCTGGAAGCTAAATTTGCATTTCAAGTTCATTATTTTTGCTCAGGTTGTCTAAATGTGGTACCTTGATGGGAGAGCCAGGGAAGTGGGGAGGAGCTGATGGAAATCACAGAGGGGCTAAATGCTTCCCATGCCACTTCTTGGCTATGACACCTTAGCCAAGATATTTTTTTCCCAACTGTACAGATGATAACCCTGAGGCTAAAAAGCATTTCTTTGATTTGCCGAAAGTTACAGAATAATGGGTAGGATTCAAACTCAGGTCTGTCAAGCCAGAAAATCTATATGTGTGATGCATTATACCATGCTGATGGAATAAACATGACCTCAACAACTTTGAAACCCTCCTTGAAAAGAGACACAAACCTTCAGGACCATACGTGATTGTGTTTGCTACATGTAGACACACATCCTTCTGAACACAGTAATTCAAATTAAATTTCTTAAAAGTCATTGAAAAATGTATAGCTAGAGTTATGTCTCTATGTGCAAATTAATTGCTAGAAGAAAGTAAAACATAATTAAAATTGAACATAAAGCCTATTACATTAAAGTAATGAATTATTTATTTTAAAATATCCACATTGACCCAGTTCCGTTGGTTGGTTTTAAAATAGCAACATGTTTTTCTCCTGAGAAAAGCGTTTCTATATAAATACATTCGTTCTCCCTCCCTTACAGGCTCTTTCTTGACTGAACAAAAGTAATTTATGCTTTTTTTTTCTTACTTAGAAGTTTTCATAATCAAAGGGAGTCTCTAAAGCATGTAATAGGATGGTAGATATGAAGGTTGATAGATATGTTTCATCAGTTTCAAGCACATAAACAGTTCAACCCCCAATATACAAATGTTATAACCAACAGTATAATTTTTAGCAATTCATGTAGATTTGATGCCAGACCTGGCTGCAAGGTAGTGTGGAGTAAACAAAGCAAAGGCCCTGGAGTTCTGAGTTTGTCAGATCCTCAGTGTCATTACTAACTGCTTAGGCTTTAAGCATCTTGCCAACTCTAAATTCTACTCTACATTCTTGCCAACTCTAACTAAATTCAGCTTCTGAATTCAACTCTAAATTAAATTTCTAATTAGGATTAGAAAATTCTAAATTCTTTGACCGGATTTATAAAATCAAATATAAAAAACATATATATATGTTTTTTTGAGACGGGCTCTCACTCTGTCACCCAGGCTGAAATACAGTGGTGTGGTCATGGCTCACTGCAGCCTCCAACTCCTGGATTCAAGTGATCCTTCTGCCTCAGCCTACCAAGTAACTGGGACTACAGGCAGGTGCCGCTGTGCTCAGCTAATTTTTTAAAATTTTTGTAGAGATGGGGTCATGCTATGTTGCCCAGATTGGTCTTGAACTTGCTTTTTAAGCGGTCCTCCCACCTCTGTCTCCCAAATTGCTGGGATTACAGGCATGAGCCACCACATCTGGCCAAATATTGTATATAATACATGTTTCTGGTAGTTCCCAGGGACAATGTAAAGACTTTTATTCCCACAGCAGTGGTTCTCACAATGTGGTCCCTAGACCAATAGCATCAGTATCACCTGGGAACTTGTTAGAAATGCAGATTCTCAGCCTCCATCCTAAACTTGCTATATCAGAAATCCTGAGGACAAGGTCAGCAACTTCGGTTTTAGCAAATTCTCCAGGTGATTGGGAACTACCGTTTTACACTATGATATTAAAGGGCGATTTCAAAGAATAGGGTAATTCCCAGATTATTATACTGAGACCTTCACGACTCAATCTCTGCCTTGACTGTATCACGAAGAATCCTTCAACAGAAGAGAGTGAGCCACAATGGATGGTTGTGGAAGTGAACAACCAAGGCAGGTGGTACTGCCATTTCCTGATAGAACACTTTCCAATCCCGCGTCTCCCACCTCTGGGTTTCCATCTTCCTGTATCTATTTTCATAATGAGTGTTCATCTAAGCATTCCAAATAAGTTCATACTGGATAATTATGGATGAGAAATAAATTGGCAACCGGAAAAATAGGAAATCATCCCTAAACAATGCCTATTGATAAATATCTGGAAATTTTTCTGGGAAGCATAGGTATGCTGTTTCACAATATAAGACATGAAAGAATGTTCCCAGAAGGGTAGGAGTGGCTGGACTGAAATTGAAGTAGTAATTTGAGGTGTCACAGTGGACACCTCAAGGTCATGACATTTTATTTATTGTTGCAATTATAAGAACAATAAAACTGCAACAGGCAGCAGGGTCCATGCGGTTTCACCAGCCTTCCACACGATACCGTTCCCCCTCATCAGCACTTCTGATTTCCAGAGGCTCGAATCCACTAAGCAGCCTCAGCAAGCACACACATTAATATATTTGCCCAAGACAGAACAGTTTTTGAGCTGGCAGTTGTTGATAAAGACATGTCACCCCTGGTTTTGTTCTTTACTGAAAGGCCTCCGAATAGGAATGGTGAAATTCTTTTTATCACCTCCACATGGGTTGTCTTCTTGGCACAAATGAAGAGACCAGAGGCTGCAATCATTCCTCAACTCCTAAAACAAAGGAAGGTGGATTCCATTATTCTAAGGGCCCTTATTCTAAGGGGATTGGACATCTTCAGAAGCATTCAAGAAATAAGGAAGCTGCATGTTAAAAGGCCTCAGTGCTGATTAAAAGTAGGAACAAAGCTAGGTGCTCTTGCATTTATCACATGTATTAATTGTACTGCTATCTTTGGCTTGCAGAATAGGATGTTATAAAGAATGCAGTGACCATTTTGGCATGTTGAAAATCCCATTATTCATATGATTAAGAAACAAAAGTGAAGTCACCAAGCACTGGGTTATGCCCATCTAAAGATTTGTTGATGGAATGAAATTTATCTTTTATTCATACTCCAATAACTTCTGAATAATAATTTCTAGTGCTGCTCTTCGGTGCGTTTCTGGTGGTTCTGAGCTTTATTATGATCGTTTCCATCCTAAGATATACCTCTCTTTTTAGTATTTTTATAAAATTTGATAAAAAGAAACCAGTGGAAGTGATCATGTCACCTCTTGTTTATAATGTTAAGTGGAGTTTTCTTTGTATAGTCAGCAAAGGATGGATAATCTCACTACTGCTTATTCCTGCAACCTCAGTGCATGCTGTTCACCCCTTGCCCTCTGAGTTCTGAACTGACTACCCTCCTCTGAGATGCTCAAAGGCCACTGATATGGTTTGGCCGTGTCCCCACCCAAATCTCATCTTGAATTTTAGCTCCCATAATTCTCACATATTGTGGGAGGGACCCAGTCGGACATAATTGAATCCTGGGGGTGGTTTCCATCATACTATTCTTGTGGTAGTAAATAAGTCTCACGAGATCTGATGGTTTTATAAGATTAAACCCCTTTTTGTGTAGCTCTCATTTTCTCTTGTCTGCCACCAAGTAATACGTGCCTTTTGCCTTCTGTCATGGTTGTGAAGCCTCCCCAGCCATGTGGAATTGTGAGTCCATTAAATCTCTTTTTCTTTATAAATTACCCAGTCTTGGGTATGTCTCTATCAGCAGCATGAAAATGGGCTAATACAGCCCCAAGCTCCTTTCCACTCATCATTTTGCACATGTTGATTAGTCACCAGGGATAGCCTTTCACTTTGCCTGGGAAATCCCACTCATCTTTTTTTTTTGAGAGGGAGTGTCACTCTGTTGCCCAGGCTGGGGTGCAGTGACACCATCTCAGCTCACTGCAACCTCCACCTCCCAGGTTCAAGCAATTCTTGTGCCTCAGTCTCCCAAATAGCAGGGACTACAGGTGCACACTACCATGCCTGGCTAATTTTTGTATTTTTAATAGAGACAGGGTTTCACCATGTTGGCCAGGCTAGTCTCGAACTCCTGACCTCAAGTGATCTGTCCACCTTGGCCTCCCAAAGTGCTGGGATTACAGGCATGAGCCACCATGCCAGGCCCCACTTATCCTTCTTCTCACAACTCTTACAAATCTCATTCTGGAGAGCCTGCCTCTGGCTCCCATGCTAGATCACAACCCCAGTCATATGCTTTCAAGGCATCTTAGAGTTTTGCCTTAGAGTAATTATTTGATTAATGCCTGTCTCCCAACATAGAGGCCATAATTTTTTCATCATTTTATCCCTAGCACTTAGTAGAGTGCCAGCCTGGCATATTGTGGGCAATAATAGCCATCAAATGTTTTGAGCAGGGAATAATATGGTTCGATATGTCTTAGAAAAATAACCCTTGTAAGTTTGGAGGTCAAATTGGGGAGTGGAACGATTAATAATAGAGACTTCTTATAGGGAACTATTGCAGTTGTCCACGAAGGAAAAAGAAAAACAACTTAAAAAAACTACCTAAACTATCAATTTTATCATCCATTCACCCATTTGCTGAACATTTACTGAGTGCCTACAATGTACATGTCAGATACTGGGCTGGGTGCTGAGACAATAAAGGACTCTATTTGGAAAATGAAAGGAAGGGAGAGATTTTAAAGGGGTCTAGGGGTAGAATCAATAGGACCCACTAAACAATTTGAGATGTAAAAGACGGGCTTCGAAAGGAATCTAAGATTTCTTGCCAATGACCAAATAGAGGGTGATTCTATTAACCCCTTTTTAGAACTTCAGGAAGAGTAGCAAGTCAGAACAAAAGGCGGAGAGCTCAAGTTGAACATGTGGAGTTTGAGATGCTCATCAGATTTCCAGATGAATCAACTGGTTCAATCACAGTTTTTGAAATGAAGCATCATTGTTCAGTGCAAATCTTCCAGGGGAATTCAAATGTTAGATACAGAGAAGTAGAGACTGAGAAGAGAGCAAGGCCCATTTAAAAATATAAAGGTTTAGTTTTAAAAATGCTGTCCTTTTGACCTTTACAACGTGCATATTTTGAATGAGAGTAAGTAAAAACAATTGATTTTTTTGTAAAGAAATGCTGAAGAAATACATTCATCAATACTGTAGTTTGAATATAAAGAAAATCAGAATATTTATAAATAGGAATATAAATAATATAGCACTCTTATTGGATAGCAATGGATTAAATGGGTATTTGCTACTCTACTGCTTTTTTTTGAGCTGATTATAATTATATGAAATATATTTTAGGGCATGCAATTATAACTGTATGGGCATACCTAATAAATAATACATCTATATTGCATAAAGTATAAATTATAAATATATATGAACTATATAAAAATATACTTTAGTCACTTAAAACACATAATAGAACATTTTATTCTGTTTTTTCATCTTTTTTTCTGAGTACGTAACTCTTGCACTTGTCCCTTTCAGGCAATGCTTAAGAATGTATGTAACCAACAAATACAATGATAAATGTCTTTTGCAGCAAGCTTCAAAATCTCAAGAGATGTAGGGGCAGCATAAAACTCTAACCAGATAAATCCGTGGTATATTGTCTGAGCCAAATGCTTTCTCTAAAATGAGAGAGATTCAAATCAGTGACAAGAAGGAGCATGTGGGGCTTAAGCTGACTGTAGGAGGACACAGGTGTGCTTCAGCACCACAAATGAACGCAGAATTATCTAAGAACACCTTGCCTTGCCAGCTATTTAATATCACATGAAACGGGCCAAGAATGCAGTGATATTGAAACATACCAATGCCAGTATTGTTTTTCCTGTGTCTATTCCAGCAATTGCTTTTTTGTTGTTGTTGTTCAATGAGGTGTTATTTCAATACTGAAGTAGAATTCATTAAAGTAAGGTTTGAGTGGTGATATTTTCACTGGTTGATTGGTTAAACTGAGGTTTCTTTTTGCCTCTCTAGTTATCCAGTGTATTGACAGCCATATTTTAACAAGAAAAAAATTTTGACTTCACACATTCACTCAGTAAATAACTACTTAGAAGGTTCTTGAGCTGGGCACGGTGGCTCATGCCTGTTATCCCAGCACTTTGGGAGGCCAAGGCAGGTGGATCATGAGGTCAGGAGATCGAGACCATCCTGGCTAACACGGTGAAACTCTGTCTCTACTAAAAAATACAAAAAATTAGCCAGGCATGGTGGCGGGCGCCTGTAGTCCCAGCTACTTGGGAGACTGAGGCAGGAGAATGGCGTGAACCCAGGAGGCAGAGCTTGAAGTGAGCCAAGATCGTGCCACTGCACTCCAGCCTGGGTGACAGAGCGAGACTCCATCTCAAAAAACAAAGAAGGTACTTGATGGACAACACTCTCTAGACTTAGGTAGAGAGGTAAAGTGATGACCAACTTATAGCTGAAGGGGAATTCCACATGTTGGGCATAGAGAAGAGTAGGTAAAGGTATAGGGATGACAGAGCCCATGGTTGCTCAGATAATGACAAATAGCTGAGCATGGCTGGGTGCATGAACTAAAATATTGCTTGAATGTGGGGAAGTAGGATGGTGGGTTGCATAACTGGTAAGGAGCAAACCATGACTAGCCTTAAATGTCAATCTACAGAGTTAAGATTTCCAAATTCATTAGGATATGTGTCCTACAGTGTGCAAGAATTTTTACTAAAGGAATGACATGGCCAGATTTGCCATTTGGAAAGCTGACCCCGGCCATCGTGTGGAGGATAGTTTGGATGGTGAGGCAAGGAATCAGAAGAGAAGGAAGTGTGGCCAAGGAAGAGACTCTTGTAGCAATTCAAATGAGAATACTGAACCCTGAACCAAGGACAAGACTTTGAACGTGGAAGCAGGGGAACCACATAAGACAAATCTCAAACTTGGATGCTGGGGATGAAGGATAAGGGAAAATCCCAGGTCAATTGGGTTGATGGAGTGTATATTGGTTTGCTAAGGCTTCTGTAACAAAGTGCACAAATTGAGCAGCTTAAACAATAGAAATGTACTGCCTCACAGTACTGGAGGCTGGAAGTCTAAACTCAAGGTATTGGCAGGGTTCCTTCTTTTTGAGGGCTGTGAGAATAGAGTCGGTTCCATCACTTTCTCCTGACTTCTGGCAGTTTGTTGACAGTCTTTCATATCCCTTCGTTCTAGAAGCATCAGCCCAATCTCCTGCCTTCATCTTCACTGTGAGTTCTCCCTGTGTGCACATCTGTATCCAAATTTCTCCTTTTCTAGAGATGCCGTTCATATTGGACTAGAGGCCCACCTTACTGTATCATGACTTCATCTTAAGTAATTACATCAGTGGTGAGACCCTATTTGCAAATCAGGTCACATTCTGAGGTACTGTGGTTTAGGTCTTCAAGGCGGGGATTTTTAGAGATACAATTCAATCCACAACAGGGTACTACTCGTGGAAACAGAGAATACACAAAGATAAACCAGTGTTTGTGGGAGGAAATTATTAATGCATCATTGGTTATGCTGAGTTTGAGGTACTAAGGGTTCATGCAAATAGCAAATATTTCTGGGACTGGACTTAAACAATTCTAGAACATAGAAACCAGCATCTCTCAAAAAAGAGAGGCCTTGGGTACACTGCCTACTATAATCTCTTTTATTTGTCTTTTTTGAATTTAAAAAGTATTTAAATTATATTAGCAGAGGAACAGAAATTTAGATATTGCCTGGAAATTTTAAAAATCAGAAGGAAAGGGCCAAGTAGAAAAAATAGGAGACTCTTCCCAGATGAATTTCAACAGCTTGGTATTCGTGTGATGAGTTGTGATTAACAGGCAAGCAGGCCAAACGTGGTTAAAAGAGCTGGGTCTTTGAGTTTTCTTTAGAAAATGTTGATTCTATAATATAAGTGACACATCTCCATATGCCCCAAAGCAGCATCTGGTTTGATATTGAGGTTTCGCCTAACAGTTTTCTTCAGAAAACTGGAACATTTGGCCAATTTCTTAATATATTAATTTTAATAGATTTTCTGTTTCTAATGAAAGCATTCTTGTGAAAACATTTGTTTTCCATATGCATAACTCCTTATTGCCCAACATACATAGGACCTTATATATGGTAGATGCTAAATACATACAGTTGCTGGATGACTGTTGTGTAAATGTTTGGGACACAACCTTTGAAAAGAATCTCAATAGCCCATAACTCCATGTAGCATATAGGCGCTCATATAATGCTCTCCCTTCCCCACTACACCACATGGGAATGTTATGGTTGCTAAGAAGCACAAATGATGCCACCAAATAAGTCTAACTTGGGTGCCAAGTCTGTTCTTCCAGTGGTATGGGCACTACCTTTAGGCAGAGGCATCCAGTAACAGTTGGAAAGAAACCCGTGTGATTGCGACCTGTATAATGCATGCAGGTGACAGTCTTCTCTGTGCCTCTAAATGTGACAGGCATCTTGGGGTTATACAAAAAAAAGTATATCAGATAGTGCCTTCTATGGAGACAGTCAAAAGCTAAGATCGTTGGAGTCAGATCGACATCTTCATATCCCAGCTCAGCCAGCTCTCGGGCTGTGTGACCCTGAGTGAGTCAGGAGCTTTCTCAGGTTCAACTTCTTTATAATGTGGAAATTGTAATAACATTACCTTTTAGGGTTATTGTGAGCACAATGATTGTATAGAGATTAAGGCACATAAAGAAGTTCACAATAGTAGATATGGTTGTCAAAATTATCATCATAATTATACCAGAGATCTGAGCTTCCTGTGTACTTCATGAATCTATTAAGAAACCATTCCAGAAAGTAGGACCAGTGGGAGATGACCATAATAGCCATCGATATTGCAAACGGAGAGGGGCAAATGTGGGTGCTTCTGTGATCTGGGAGGGGCCTTGGAAGGAGGTAAGGCTTCAGTGGCCTTCAAAGATAGAGTCTTAAAAGAAGATTGAAAGGACAGAATAAAAATGTACTGTCTGAACTCCACTATTTCAAACACTTGACTGATTTTTGACTTCTCTGAAACCTGTTCCTTAACACAATTTCTGAAGAAGGATTGGTTCTCACAATATTTACTATTGTAAGCTTCATCAAACAGCCAAGTGATTTATTTAAAAATAGGGGTTTTGACCTTTGCCTTTCCCTGGCTGGGAACTTAATCATTATTCTTTGGCCATAATAGGCCAACTCTATTTGTGGGCCTAGGACTTGATATTGGAGTTCACGTGACATCCTTGTCCATGTCCTAGGCAGCACAACTTGTCAAACCAGAGCAGATGACTCTTCCGAGTCTACCCCACTGGCAGAGGGTGAGGACCTGGGAAATGAAGAGGTCCTTTACAGCCTGGGCTTCTGGGTTGCTATGCCTGTCAAGCAGCAAATTATGATAAAAAGGGCCATGCAAAATTTAACATTTTTTTTATCTCTTGAGAACTGACTACAATGTTTACTCTTTTCTGGAGCTTCCCAGAATGCTTTATATAAAACTTGTGCTACTAAAATCCTTTGGAGTTTTAGAATGATGATGGGAAGTATAGCAGAGTTTAAGTTTTGGTTTGAGTCCACTAAACCAGGTTCAAATGTATCAGTTGTGTGTCCCTGAGCATGTTACTTAACTTTTCTAAGTGTCAGTTTCCTCATCTGTTCAAAAGGAATGGATAATAAGGCCCTACTCGTAAGATTGTAGTGAATATTAAGGATACAGTTGTATATTGCAAAAGGCTTTTGATACATGATAGAATAGGCCCTTAATAAACTCTAGTTATTGTTATTTTAATGGTGCCACACACAGGTGATCAAGGTTTCAGTGCCACAACCATTGAAAGCTTGGAGTCCCAATGCCAGTCATGTCATTTTTAAATTTTCAAGTCATGACAGCAGAATGGTGAGATGTTCTGCTACAGAGAATAGAAACTTTTAGAAATGGTTTCCTTCCAAGCAGTGAGGTAAACCTCCTCTTTAAAAAAAAAAAAAAATTCTTAGTTTTCCATTGTTACAATTTCAAGCAGTGGCTTAAAACAGTAAGCGCTTGCAAATTATGTGGCTAAACACAGTAGGCACTTTTTGGCATGTGAATCTATGGGACTATAGTTCAGGCCAAATGGCTCTGCTAGCCTCAGCTGTGTCTGGAAGTCAGCTGGTCATTGACTGACTAAGGCTAGGTCTGGCCAGGCCAACTAGATTTGTTTCACCTGTCTTTTATCCGTTCCCTGGGACAAGCCAGCCTGCCTGGACATGTTCTTCTCATGGTAGAGGTATAAGATAGAGCAAGTCCAATCACCCAAATGCTTTGCTAGACTGCTTACATCACATCTGCTAGCATCTCATTGGCCAAAGCAAGTCACATGGCTGAGCGCAGCATCAAGGGGCAGGGGAGGTGACTCTCACACTGTGGGGAAGTACAGTAAAGTCCCTGAGGGAAAGGATGTGGATACAGAGTCGGGGAAGAAGAGGGAGCATCATGTGATCTACCTCAGCTTTAGAGTAACCGATAGCCAAGGGGCCATCACCTCACAGCGTCTAGACTCTGGGAAACAGACTTTTGCCCTAATATTGATTCTTTGCCTGGAGTCGTATCATTTGCTTTAGTACCTGGCTATGGCGTTAATAATAATAGCACAGCAGAAAGGTTCAGTGATTCTTGTATAGCTACAGACTGAGCTTTATAAAATAACCTGGATGCTTATTTTAAGAATATAGACTCTGACAGTAGCAAGAATTTTTCTCAATTGTTTTGAAAAGGTTCTCACCTATTGAACAGCTAGGATGAGGAGGGTTGATTAGAATTTTCAGTGCATGCTCTGAATTATGCCATGGAGACATGTGCAAGACTAATTTGTTTGTAGCAACAGAGAAGCCATTCATGATTAGATTTCCTGGCATGTTATTCACCTGCGAGGAGAGTCAGACTTGTGTCCAAGAATCTCAATGTGAATTTGGTCATAACTACATCCATACAGTGCTGGAGGGTTTGATAAGCTCTAGGTGTCCAAGCATGCTCTTCTAGAACTTAACTGACTTCTGCATGCACGCCAGCCTTCCTAGTGTAACTTAGGGCAGAGCTATGTTTTATTTAGTTGCTATTGTCTTTGTATTTTATTTAATTATTATTAGGTAAATAACAGCTATCTGGAAGTGAAAAAGTCAACCATGATGGCTGATTTTTAGAGAAAATATATCTTGCTTTTACCCTCTGACTTCCAGCCCTTCAGTTCCTTGGGGAAATACTTGAACTCACTGAGCAGTGGTGGGGTCACAGTCTGGGCTTGTATGCCCTCATTTCCAGGCCGCATTCCTCAGAGGGGCCCTGAGTACTTTGGGAGCTGATAGAGTTTGGCTGTCATTTGAAAATGTTTTCCTGCTAAATGTTTTCATTTAGAAGCTAATTTATACTCTGCTTTCAAGTAAGCTTAACTCCATTTCACATCCCTGACATGTAGCACACACTGCAGTGACTGGGATGGAAGTAGACAATTCAATCAAAGGATGTTTTCTCCATGGAGGAAATGAATATTATTTGTTCATCTTGCAATTCAGAATTCTGAGAAAATTATGATGTTTGGCAAAGGCACTGGCAAGACAGAAAGACAAATAAATTGCATGGTGTGAGAACAGCCTTCTTAATATGAAGGTTTCCTTAAAACAGTGGGTATTGGCTGCAGGCAAAATATTAAGCTGCAAATCACTGGTTTGCAACTTCTTGATCATCGGTTGTAATCCCAAGAACATATTTAATTTCATATTTAGTCCTAATTTCTTTTTGTTCCGTAATGATATTTCTCTCACTCAAAATAAGCCATCTGTTGGCAGCAGCCCACAGGAAACAGATACTGCACACTCAGTAATCTTGGAGTGAGTCTGTTGCATTGTGAGAATGAAAAACGGGCCTCTTCAGAATCATAGGGTCACCTTTAAAATTCCTAATTTTTCTTTTTGTCTTCTCTTTGGCCATATGTAGTAGTGGAAATAAATCTTGTTTCATTGTCTTTTCTGAGATGTTTGTGACCAGAGGTCAGTGCTTTGGACTCGAGGATTAGAGAGTTTCCAGCTCTGCTTGGAGATGCATTTCCCATTTTTTTAACCCTCTATTTAATCAATACCTAGCTTTGCCATATTTTCAAGAAAAAATATACCTGGAAGTATTGACCAGAAATCAAGCCTATGGCAAAAGAATGCTTTCCATTTGAAGGTTATGAGATGGAGGGCAGGATGTAAGACAGGGAGCACCATGATGTGAGGAGTGGGCAGAATTTGATAAATTGACATTATCTCCATCTAGTCTTTGACCACACGTATTTGAACAGAATTCCAAATGGAAAGAAGAGACAGCTGGGCACGATGGCTCATGCCTGTCATCCCAGCACTTTGGGAGGACAAGGTGGATCACCTGAGGTCAGGAGTTCAAGACCAGCCCGACCAACATGGTGAAACCCCGTCTAAAAATACAAAATTAGCCAAGCGTGGTGATGCATGCCTGCAATCTCAGCTACTTGGGAGGCTGAGGCAGGAGAATTGCTTGAACCTGGGAAGCGGAGGTTGCAGTGAACCGAGATTGCACCATTGCACTCCAGCCTGGGCAACAAGAGCAAAACTCCATCTCAAAAAAAAGAGACTCTGACCATGACTTCACATGATAGCTAACACTTCTTGAACTTCTGCAGAGACTGTGCTAAATGACTGTAAATGGATTTTCTCCTTTATTTCTCTCAACAACCCCAGCAAGTTTCTCATAATATTATTTGCAGTGTAAGGATGAGAGAACAGTCTCAGAGCTCCATAGCTATTAAGTGTTAGAATCTTGATGTGACAGCCAGAGCAGCTTGATTTCAAGATATCTCAATACTGAAGTTAAAACTTGGAATGGGTTAAAAATGAAGTTGTTCTATCCATCATGCCTGCAGAAAACCTCCTAAGAATGAAGAAAATAATTCAGATTCACATAAAAGAAAATGTTAGAGATATTGAAATGGACACTCAAAGCACATCAATGCAAAGGTGAGGGAGACAGAGGAGCTTTTGATCTTCCCTTTTTTTCCCTCATGTTTTGAAACATGATTCCTTTTGATGCCAGCTCTTTAGAGGTTGCTGCACTCAAGCTTTAGATGACTCTTCTATCTCCCAGAGCAATTAAAAGGTAATGTCACTATTTTACCACGTGACGCTTGACATCTGATTCATATATCACTCAGCCTGAAGGCATATTTTTCATACTCACTTGGGTGCATGTCAAGCAGTGAATTGATCTCTTTTAGGATTCAAAAGGAATCCCCTTTTCCAAAGGAGATTCTGGTGAGTGAACAAAATGAATGTCCCTATTACTTCCCATCTCCTTTAATTAGCAAGCCAGAGAGCTAACAATTATCTCACCTGTCAGCTCTCTTGACAGCTTGCTGTTGAATCGGAACCAAAGAGAGATCACCTGCCCCAATTTCAAACCCCAGCAATTGATATCAAAGTCTCCACCACCCAAGGTCTACTTAAAGCCCATTAGTGTGGCCTTCACTGTATTTCAGTTTCAGTTACCTCAAACCAATATCTCAGATTATTCCTCCTTCCATCATGGATATTCTGACTCATAAATGTCAGTACATGGTGGAGGTTGCCTCATCTCACAAATTTCCACTGTCAAAATATTCTCAGCAGTACTAGACAGATGGAACCAATCCAGGGAGCAAAACAAATGCTACCCCAGCTTTTGGCGCACTCCAAATGTAGCGGTACTAGCTGTTCTTATCTCATAATATGCCTATCGCCATCATTTTTTCCCCTAACAATCTGTCCATGATGACAAGTTCTATTCCATTTTCTTGATGAGGGATCATGTCTCTAAGCCATATGTTGTAACCGGAAGACTAGCCCAGTTGTTGCCTTTACATTTTTAAATAAGTGGAATAATACCGCTCATATTACCTTCCATTATCTTAGTATTCATCTCAGTCTGGTTCTGTATCCTCATCATTTCCCTGACTGAGAAAACTAAAGAATAATGTGTAATGTGATTGCAAATTTGTAAGATGGAATAAAGCATTTAGTCGTTCTCCTCTGCCAAATTTTTTGATTCCCATTTTCAGAGGATGATTTGTCTCCTGCCGTAAGTGGACATGGTGCCACTGACCATGTAGCAGGACCGAGCAGCTGGCCAAGACAGATGGATTCCTGTGTGGATCTGGTGAAGTTTCACCTTTGTAAATCTTCCTTGCTTTCTCATGCCTATTAAGCGATCTTCATCTCAGAACCCCCTCTTTGCCCTGGTTTTACCCTCTCTAGTAATTGTGTCTCAATGAACTGTGGTTTTAGTACAAGTACCCTATGAAAGATGTTTGCAACTCTGGTCATAGTTGGGAAGTCACCACATACTATGCTTTGGATTCATCCAAATAACCCTTCTCTCATTGCCATCTATCTATATCCATTTACTTATCCATCCCTATCCCCCTCCCTTCCTCCATCCATTCATCCATCCACCATCCATCTGTCCACCTATCTGGTCATTTAATATTTCTTTTGGAAACAGTTTTGGAACTTAGCTTTACCTTGTGATCTGATTATATGAAATTAATCTAGCCTTTTCTGATTTATCTTGGAAAGACCTTCTTTTTCAGAGTTCTAATTAAGGGTTTGAAATGCCACAGTTAAAACATAGTGATTTTAATACATATCATAAATTCTCTAACACTCCTCCCTTTGAGAGGAGGAGTCTATGTTCCCTCCCCTTGAATCGGGGCCAAACTTAGAGATGTGCTTTTTTTTGTTTTGTTTTGTTTTGAGATGGAATCTCACTCTGTCACCCCAGGCTGGAGTGCAGTGGCGCAGTCTCGGCTCACTGCAACCTCCACCCCAAGGGTTCAAGTGATTCTTCTGCCTCAGCTTCCCGAGTACCTGGGATTTCAGGCACCTGCCACCACGCCTGGCTAATTTTTGTATTTTTAGTAGAGACGGGGTTTTATCATCTTGGCCAGGCTGGTCCTGAACTCCTGACCTTGTGATCCACCCACATTGGCCTCCCAAAGTGCTGGGATTACAGGTGTGAGCCACTGCACCCGGCCAGTGATGTGCTTTTTACTAATAGAATTAAGCAGAAGTAGGGCTATGAAATTCCAAGCTAGGTCAGTAAAGGCCATACTATCCTTGGTTCTCATGAGTTACATTCCTTGGGGGAAGTCAGCCACCATGTAAAATGTTATACTACTCTGAGACCACCATGCAGGAGAAGAGATACATAGACTCTTTGACCAACTGTCCAGTTGAGCTCCCAGCCAATAGCCAGCATCAACTCTCAGTCCGGGATGTGAGCCATCTTGGACATCCAGATCAGTCAAGCCTCAAAGGATTTCAGCTCCAGCTGACTTCTTACTTCATCCTCATGAGAAACCCCAGGCAAAAACTGCCCAGTCAAGCCCTTCAGACTACAACTGGGCCCTGAATCCATCACCCTCAAAATTGTAAGATAGTAAGATAGTTGTTTTAACTGCTAAGTTTTGGGTTAATTTGTTATGCAGCAATAATAGCAGAAATAAAAACAATATATGACTGAGTTACTGAGTACTTCAAGGGAAAGCCTACCATTTTGTTTTATAGAAATGGGCTAATTCTTCTTCTGGTTTTCACCTTTCTGTTTTAAACTATAGCTTGTCTTGCAAGCTTTGCTGCTAGAGGTTGAGGTAGAAATGGATCTAGAAACTATGGCTGTATGTCAATATCATTTCCTCAAAGGATCATATATTTTATGCAGATATGGAAAGAATATCTAAGCTGCAAGAGTTTGGAGGCGAATAGAAGAAAAATAGAAGATTTTGTAGGTCATCCACATCAATCTATATACTCCTAGTTTAGGTTCTCATATTGTGTTGTATACCAAATGTATACATCTCTTGATGACTGGATACTTTGTGAGGCCTTCTGTTAGTCTTTGGATAATGTATAATTCAACACAGACAGAGGTTTTATTTTGACCCTTAAGTCTCACCTCCAGGGAGGGAAGAGAAGCCTTCACATTGCTGTCACAATTCTCCAGATGGTCCTAAAAGGAGCTCACTTTTCTTGTCTGCCCCAGTCCCAGTCGTCATATCGTATAATTGAAGCAGCTTCCTCTTGCATCTTCCTAAATTACCACTTAGCATATTCCCTGACTGTGGGCATATTCAGTCAGGGAACATGTTAACTCAAACCAAGTATTGTCTGTGCATTTTCTATCTATGTGCATATCAACCTTTTTTTTTTCAGCGCTATCTGAACATTAAGCATTAAGTTTGCGACATTGCTGCTTCATTCCAAATGCGACATATATACCCTAAGAAAAAGGGCATTTTCTTATATAAGCACAAGAGCAGTATCATACTCAAGAAACTTGGCATTAATACAGTAATATATCTAACATTCAGTTTATATTCAGATTTCCCCAGTTGACCCAATGATGTTTTCTGGTTTTGTTTTTGTTAATAGAGTATCTTTATTAATACAGTATCTAATGCATCACATTTACTTGTCAGATCTCTTTATCATCCTGTAATCTAGAAAAGTTTCTCCATCTATTTTGGAGTGGTGTTTGGTAAAATTAACATTTTTAGAGAATTCATACCCACTGTTTTATTATTTAAAATAATAAATATTTAAATAAATATTTAAAATAATAAATATTATTCAGATAAGACTGTATCTTATTATTTCTTCCTGATTAAATTCAGATTATGAATTTGGGGTAGGAATATTTATAGATGATATTATTCCTTTCCAGTATATCCCATCAGAAGATACTTATCATCAGTTAGTCCCATTATTTGTAATTAAAAGTTTGATTCCATTACCAGGGTGGTGTCCTCCATATTTTTTACTGTATCACTTTTTTATTCCATATTTTTTCATTTTAATAGTTTATGAGCAATCAAGAAGTGACACTCTGACACTGTGCAAATATTCAGTTCCCCAACCAGTTTTCATACTATGGTTTTCACATCCACTGATGAGTCTCACCTGAGTCAACCATTATATTGATGGCTGCAAACTGATGACCTTCTAATCCTGTTCCCTGCCAGGGTAGCACAACAGGCACTGGGCTAAATGATTGTACATGGATTTTCTCCTTTATTCCTCTCAACAACCCCAGCAATTTCTCATAATATTATTTGCATTGTAAGGATGAGAAAACAGTCTCAGAGCTCCATAGCTATTAAGTGTCAGAATCTTGATGTGACAGCCAGGGCAGCTTGATTTCAAGGTATCTCAATACTGAAGTGAAAATTTGGAATGGGTTAAAAATGAAGCTGTTTTATCCAGCGTGCCTGCAGAAAACCTCTTAAGAATAAAGAAAATAATTCAGATTCACTTAAAAGAAAGTGTTAGAGATACTGAAATGTCCTATGTCCCCATTCCATGTGGGTGTAGGGAAGGAGATAGGCAATGTGAAGCCAGGGAGGGCTATGGAGTTTCAGCTGCTCCATTTATAGGCTTTCAACAGTTCCCCCTGTTTTCAGCCCCAAGCCTTACCCCTTTGCTTAGGGCTACTGGGTATCTCCACTTCAGAATCCTCTACAGAGTTCCCTGGCAACAGTCAACACATTCTGACTACTTCTCAGCAGGCTCTCCTATTTCAGTTCTTCTTCCTTACTATCTGTTATCTCTCATTTAATATTAAAAAAAAAAAAACTACATCTCTTGTCTTTTGTCACCTTGTTTTTCATTCTCTTTGTGGGCTTTTATTTATTTATTTATCCTATTATTATTTTACCATAACTTTAGTGGACTTTCAGAAGGGACCGAAGAGAAAAAACATGTACTAAAACATGTGCTCACATTTTGTGTATGTTGGTATTTTTATTCTTCAGTTTTACAGATGCGTGCCTTACATTTCTACTCACATCATGTTGTTTCATGTAGCAGAATATTTTCAGGCTGGGCACGGTGGCTCACGCCTGTAATCTCAACACTTTGGGAGGCCAAGGCAGGTGCATCAGGAGTTAGAGACCAGCCTGGGCAACATGGCGAAACCCTGTCTCTACAAAAAATAAAAACTTAGCCGGATGTGATGGTGTGGGCCTGTAGTCCCAGCTACTTTGGAGGCTGAGGCAGGAGGATTAGTTGAGCCTGAGGAGGTCAAGGCTGCAGTGAGCTGAACTAGCATCCTTGCACTCCAGCCTGGCAGACAGAGTGAGACCCTGTCTCAAAAAAAAAAAAAAAAAAAAAAGAATATTTTATTTCTGTGTAAACAGATTATTATTCCTTTTTTATTTATGATAATAATATAAGCACTTATTACTTTCATATAAGGAGAAAATCTTCTTCAAATTTTTATATGCATACTTTTTTTTTCTTCAAGGAAATCTATGATTAAGCCTCTTTTATAAAAAGGTATGCTTTATGAATTAATTAGAGCTAGGGAAGTTAGGTAAGTATATGCAGTGGGAACACATGTTTTCCTCCCCTCCTCATAGGTTTCTAGAAGTTCTTCTCTTTTTTGGAAGACAGAGGAATTATCACTGCCTTGCCAGAAGTAGCATCTGGGCCTTTGGCATATTCTTCAGCTTGTTTATTGACAGCTTGTAAACGTGCATAGATGTTCACAGTCTTTCTTTAGTTTTCTTGACCTTCTGAAATCTTTAAATGATCTTTTCCTGTCCATGGCCCTTTTAGTCATCACCAAACTAGATCTGGTCCTCAGAGAATCCTGATTTCTTGAAAATCTCTCATTATTCCGCAGTACTCCAGTCTGCTATTAAGTGAATACTAGAAACAAAGTGGTAGGCACTCAGGATGTTAGGTTTTGGGGTGTTTTTGTTTTTAATGCTGTATGTGAAGGTGTGCATGGCAGTTGATAAGGATACCTACTCTGTTTCCCTTGGCCCAGCTGAGTTTACCTGCAGCCTTCATGGACAGTTCCCAGATAACACAGACAGCTTCCATGTCAAAAACCTCCATCTCCCACTCCTTTCCTGGGGACTTCTACAGTGCCATCGTAGTTTTACTCAGTTCTGGTGAATAGTAGCCTAGAAGTGACAAGAATTTAATGCCTCCAAGGGCATCCCTTAATCAATATGGGAGAAGATTCACTGAATAAATAATCTGGTATCTCAGTCCCTCATTGGCACAGTTTTAAGAATGTCCTCTATGAGTCCTCAGAAAAAATCTGAGCCTCAGTTGCCTACATGGGTTACCCACTCGTTAAAACTCCTCTTATTGGATTTCTCCCTTCTCAGTTGCCTTTCCTATCACCTCCCCTGTTCTTCCTGGGATCATCCCAAATAAACTAACTGAATCCAAGTCTTTGTCTCAGGGTCTGCTTTTGAGGGAACTCAAACTAAGACAATTACAAAGACTAAAAATTTCCAGAGAAAGTGTAATTATATGTTGTTGGAAATATACTCTGCTGAGGGGAAGTGCACAGGAAATTATTCTTTTTAGATCTATCAACAGGCAACTGGTAAATTTATGTTATAAATAACATGGTAATTTACTCAAAAATTTCTGGAACCCCTACTAGGTGCCAGGCTTTCTGCTAGGGCCTGAGAACACACGAGTCGACAAAATAAACATAACCCATCCCTCTCCATCATAGAGCTTAGATTCTAATGGTGATATGGACAAATCATGTCAATTATAATTCAGATTGGGGCATGCTATGCTAGAGGAAGTCCCATTACTGCAGGAATACACAGGGTCAGAAAGACTGTGTTCACCCCTGTTTCTCAACATCTAGCACAAAACCTGGCATATGATGGGTATTTGTTTGTTTATTTGTTTGAGATAGAGTCTCACTCTGTCACCCAGGCTGGAATGCAGTGGTGGTGATAGCTCACTGCAACCTCTGCCTCTGGGGCTTGTGCGATCTCCTACGTCAGCCTCCCAAGTAGCTGGGACTACAGGCACACACCACCATGCCCAGCTAATTTTTGTAATTTTTAGTAGAGTTGGGGTTCCACCATGTTGCCCAGGCCAGTCCTGAACTCCTAAGATCAAGCGATCCACCTGCCTCAGCCTCCCAAAATTCCAGGATTACAGGTATGCTGGGCACATTGTGGACGTGCCCGGCCACCTTGGGTATTTTGGAAGTATTTATTGAGTAAAAGAAGCATATTCAAGAATGAGTTTATATTCAAAGAATTGCAAAAAAAGATCAACGTCCTACAGAATAAAGCAGATAGAGGCACGGACAAGAATCAGGACTTGTAGGCCGTTGAATACTGTTTAGGCCTGGAGACTTCATCTGAAGAGTTATAGCAGACAAGAAGCAGAGAAATTTTAGGCATTAAGACAGATTCAGTTTAGCAGTTTCACATGGCCACTCTGCAGACACTAGGAAGAATGGATCAAAGCCAGCAAAACAGGGATCAGGAAAATAAGGGAGAGGGCTATGCTGTAATCCACATGAGAAATAATGGCGAGAATGGCAATGGAGATGTGGAGGCATGGCTGGACTGCAAAGAGATGTAGGAGTTAGAATAGATGAGGCTTAGTACTTATTTGGTATGAGAAGTGGCATAGAGAGAGACAGTGCTAATATTGCCCACAGTTCTGATCAGCACGGCTAAATCTGGGGCTGTAGGAGGAAGAGTAAATCTAATGGTGAAGGTGAAGAGAGAGGAATTTGCTCCGGTATAGTGCTTAAAGAAAGAAGGCAGTTTTGGCAAAGTTGTTTTGTATTACATTTCTCTCTGCCCACAAAGGACTCTTGATTTATCAAAAAGATAAATCCAAAATATGTCACTTGAATATAGCTAGATAATTTATAGCCTTGTAAATCTGAATGGACTTCACCTTAGATAAAAACTTGGTGTGTTAATTTTTCCACCAAATAAGTTTCATATTTTTGGCTTTAGAACCTATACATCATGGTAGTCCTATTTGGCCAAAAAAAAAGAAAAATCAAATTATATAATATTCATTTTCTTAAACAAAACATGGTTATATAACTTGTATGCTTAGGACTACTGTTTGTTGGAATGATTTAATGAAATAGATTATGGCCCTTTAGGTGCAGTTTATTATTTTTAAATTTCTTCTTTTGGAAATGTGAGGAAGGGTAGGAAGGTTAAATGGAACTGAAGTAGCAAGCTGGGCCATTTAAGGAGGGCATGAGTTTAAATTCTGAACGCTGAATAAAAATGTCCTAAAAGACCTTCATTTGGAAGGAAATGACTTTAGCTGTTTAGCCTTGGAGGGAATAAACAGCTACATGCATACTAATCTTCTGAACCCTGTGCTATGTTCATAGCCTTATCTTTTATTCATTTCAAACCATACAAATCTTTAAGGGAGAGAAACCCCTGCTTCTTGCAGCATTGCAACTAAAATGCAGATGCTACATTTCTATCAGTGGAATTTGAGTTATTCTTGATTTTATACCTTAGGATATAGCAAATCTCTAAAGACAGAGTGTAAAGGGGTATGAGTGTGTCTATTAATGGGGGAAGAAGGAGTGTGTGAAGTGAAGGGGACCCCAGTGGGTGGGTGAGGAGGGAGTGAGAGGTGGCCAGGGGTGGAAGCTTACACAAGAGCCAACTGCAGCCCTGTGGTAGAGAAGCCCTCCTATTCTCTGATATCTATTTCCCAATCAGAATAATGACCAATTCCAGTCCCTCTTTTGGAATAGGGATGTGGAGAGTCATAATGGGATTTGAAAATTGTCCTGCTTGTAGACTATCATTTGAACTTGACATTTTCATTTGAGTGCCTTCTTGCAACTAGTTTACGGTTTTATCAATACAGTTTAATACACTTTTAAAGCCATACTTCTGGCATGATCTAGCATTTTCCAGGAAAATAAAAGAGGCACATACTGTAACTGTTGATCATGGGGAGTGATGGATGGGTTCTGCCCTCTGCTAGTGCAAAACATATCACTGAAAGTCTAGAGGAACAGGTAAGGGGTTGATAGTTGGGACAATGAATTTTGAAAGATACTCTGAGCTTATCTCATTTATCTAAAATATGACATTAGAAATAACCAGCACAACATGGTGAAACCCCATCTCTACTAAAATACAAAAAATTAGCTAGGCACCTGTAGTCCCAGCTACTCGGGAGGCTGAGGCAGGAGAATTGCTTGAACCTGGGAGTCGGAGGTTGCAGTGAGCCAAGATTGCGCCACTGCACTCCAGCCTGGGTGACAGACTGAGACTCCATCTCAAAAAAAAAAAAAAAAAGAAAAAAGAAAAGAAAAGAACTATAAATTAACTGGGATTGAAAGTGTGTGTGACATTTATATCATGGCATAATCTCCAAATGAAGAACATGTTTATTTGATTTGGGGATAGCTTACTCAGGATTCGTTGCCTGATCTTTATTTCTCTCAGGTCCTAAATGGGACTCTTTGGAACTCATGCATTCCTGACTTATTCAGACCTGCTTCTGAACCATGCTTGGCTCAGTAAAGCAGAGAGGCTTAGAGAAGGGAAATTAAAATGGGTCATATGCATCTGTGTCCTCTTTGAGGCATGTCACAAAAACAGCCATTCTGGGAACACTGTAAACAGTTTTACCCATCTGTCTAGTTTAATCTATTTGGGGATTAAACCTTCTGGCTTCTCAGAGTACAGGGTTGTGTGAGAGGCTCGTTCATTTATGATATGTGTTTCTGGAATGCTGGTTACACCAATATAAATGATGGATTTAGGGCACTGTGTTTACTTAAAGAATCATGGATCTCTTGATTTATACTAAGACATCTGGTTTTTTTTTTCCCAAAATCTTTGCTTAAACTGAAGCTGTTTATCCACTGATAAAATAACCTCTGGGTATTCATGGTGCCCAGTTGTTGGTAACTAGCAATTATATACTACTTTCTAAAATAGTTTTGGTTAAATGGCATGCATGATTTGTAGTAATGAAGTTCTTCAATGATAAAAATATTGGAAGAGACCCACTTGAATTTTAGCTCTTATATGTTACAATGTAGTTCACACTGGCTGTATGCTTAGTATTCATGTTTTAGAAAATAAGAAAGGCATTTGGGAGATATTACCAAAAAGAATCACTGCCTCTGTTTCTGTTTATCCTGTGATTACAGTTTTCTTATTAAGAACAAATGTGGGTATAAACTCAATACATTGTGGGATTCCTCTCTGGTCAATGGACCCTCACTGTGTTCTGACTTCTCTCTCTGTCTTGATTGGTGGTAATTTGCTACAGTGAACTTGAATCCAGACTTTAGTGTGAGATTGATGTGTGTTAGGAAAAAGGGAAGAACTCTTGCCCTTAGAACCAGTTTCCAACTGTATTTACTGTTTGGGGCTTTTTCCATGAATTTCAATTTTACCTATCTAGGACCCATATTAGCTTGACCATTGCAAGTAGGGAGGGCTCCAATCAGTCATACAGCCATGGATTGATGAGTCATACAATCATAATTAAAGAGGAATTGGCAGCAACATAAAATTCATATGCAAATAATTGTGCTGATTCATCATTGCAGTAAAATTCACTTCTCAGCATTTCTTCATTCAAAAAGCCACATTCAATGGGGCACTCCATTTTAGGTAGGCAAATTTGGAGATTCCTTAAAAAAAAAAAATGTTTTCCTTAGGAACAATTCTGTTTAGTAAAATTTAGCCCAGGCTATAAAATACAGGCTAGGACAAGATACAGGTTAGGACCTCTACTTTCTCTTTATTCTTTGATTAGGTAGTTTTACAGTTCCTGATTCTATTACTTAGATATAACATGTAGAAGAATATCTACACTTCAGATGCAGAGACAGAAAAAAATAAAAGGGGTACCCCACAAGAAGAAACAGCAAACACACACACCAAAGACAAGAAATGTAAGCATAATCTTTTGTTTTTTCCCCCGACACACAGATTTAGCAAGCTTACCATTGGCCCCTTGGGTCATCCCCAAACCAGAGCTTTAAAAATCTGTGGTTACCTGAGACCCTAGAGCCAAGTCAGACATTCTAGGACCTAAGCCAAAGGGCCAATAGAAACTTTAGCCCAAGTAATGGTCACACATGTTTACTATAGAGAGCACACTGAATTGGTCTCAGAGTTTATCTTTCTGAACTCATGATGGAACACAGAGAGTACGGAAGGGGAAATTGGGCTTAATTTGGTGCAGCTGTTAGAGTATCCCCTGGTCTCTGAGCTATTTGTTTGTCTTACTGAACTCCAGCAGATTACCATTGTCGGGCAATCCGGCACATTTTGCTCCTTTGTTCATCCCCAGCCATGTTATGTAGGAGTCATCAACTTCCCCCTCATATAAACGACCACTCAGAAAGCACTTTCAACTGGGACAAACTCACATAGTAATAATCTAATGTGTGGCTACTATATGTTAGGCACTGTAATACGCTTTACTCACATCTCAATCTCTACCCAATTCTATGTGGTAAGCATAACTAAGATATAAAAAGATGACAAGAGTCAGAAATCAGGTAAGACACTCAGGGTTTCTCTACTGTCGTGTCAATGGAAATTCATTAGATCCTGGCACAAAGCAATCAAGCCCATCTTGGGCTGCCCGTGTACTTTGGCTCTAGCCAGACTATGAGCACTTCACCACCACTAAAGACCTCAGTGGTCATTCCATTCTGATTATCCTGCTGACTTCTTGCCTACTGTGCTCTCTTCAGGACCACTCTGCCCCAGCTGCCAAACTTTCAATCTGTGGCCTGAGCCACCCCAGCACCTTCCCTCCTGCACTGAAATCCTCAGGCATTTCTATTAGGTTGTTGCAAAAGTAATAGCGGGTTTTGCTATTACTTTCAATGGCAAAAAACACAATTACTTTTGCACCAACCTAATACTTTGTCCCACACTGGCCTGCAGAGAACAGCCTCTAAAACACTTGCCAAAGGTGCTGGGGTTCCCCAAACCCACATCTTGGTGAAGGGGCTCATTTTGGCTACATTGAAACGTGGTTTCATATGTTTCATATGAAACCAGTGTGTTATTATTTTTCCCCATTTCCCTTATCTTTTAGTGGCCTCACCAGAATTTGAAAAGTTATATTCCTTTGATAACATAACTCTTCATCCCATTGGCTGAGCTCAAAAAGTGTTGGTTAGGAAAGAAAACTTCAGGCAGCCCACTGAATTCTAACTCTGTGTCTGAAATTCTTTCCTACATTAAAAATGTTACTGAAGCCCTGATAGTATCATTTCTTTGATATGTGTATATATATTTCTTATAAAGAAAAGATTAGTTTAAGTGACTATCAAAATTAAACATTTTGTTGAATTATTGCAAAACTCTGACTGAACCATTTAGTTATGCTACTAGGATCACATTTTCCTTTTTGTATAATGCATTAAAGATTCTCAGGCTGACTATCACATGTGTGGATGAAGGTAAGAGCCTAGAACAATTAGATAACAAGAGTGAATAAAATATTAAATAAAGAATAGTCATGATTAAATCAATCTCTGGAGTAAGATCACTAAATGCATCAAACAAATGTTAATTGAGTAAAATAGAATCATTGTTATTTTTTAGTTTAAATATTGAAATCGCAATCTTATTTAAGACCAAAGTAGGTTTACATTTGCTCCATCTCCTCACCCATTTCCCATATTCTTGCCACCCCATAAAATGAGAACTTCTGTCAACCCTTGGAAGAATTGAGGACAAAGAGCTGAATTCTCTCCATTGTTCTCTGACTTCTCTCATGGGAAGAGAGATGACGGGTTGAGTGGCAAGAGCCTGACAACCATTGGTCCATGTTCCTCTGCTGAGTAAAATCAGTGCATTAAGCATCACTGCGCATGTACAGTCACCCTTCTTGGGCTCACAGTGGTCAATAAGGGGTGAGGAGATGGAATTTTCTATGAAGTTCTCTGCCTGTCTGTCCTGAAAACCCAATTCTCAACAATCTATAGGTCCGAGTTATAAACATGGAGTCAATGGATAGAAAGACTTCTGACCTTGTGTTCAAGCTACATTTTGCAATCCAGTCTTCCAAATTAGAAGGCTGATGTTTTCATCTCTGACTCTTGCACATATTTTTAATTCATCCATGGTTTGGAAGTTAGAGAGTTATGATGGTTTATTATTCTCAAACTGCAATACTTTTTATTTAGTTCATCAAAATTAAAGACACCACAGCCATAATCCATGTCACTTTCTGCCTCAAATCTCAAGATTTTGACCAAAAAATATGGCTATGGTGGTCTGTTCTAGTTTAAAAAGGCAACCATGTTTTCCTATCATTTTATGCCTGTTCGCCTATTTGTGGCTGGCTGAAGAATTGTGAAAGTAAGAGACGTTGTGTTGGAGTAAAATTAGGAGACCCAAATTTGACTCCCATCTCTACCAGTTAACTACCTGAGGAAATTTAGGTGAGTTTCTTAATCTCTGTAATACTCAGGTCACTCATTTGTAAAATAAGAAGAATAAAAATTACTTTGTAAAATTATAGTATATTATCTGAATATGATAAGATGATAAAACAATTATTAAAAAGATGTAATGCTAGTGCTATATGCTGGGGGGGTTTTGCCATTGAAAAATAACCTGGAAATAAGTCAAGACTGATCATGGGCTGAGTTCAATGACTCATACCTATAATCCCAGCATTTGAGAGGCTGAGGTAGGCAAGATAACTTGAGGTCAGGAGTTTGAGACCAGCCTGGCCAACATGGTTAAAACCTCACCTCCACTAAAAATACAAAATTAGCCAGTCATGGTGGTGTGTGCCTGTAATCCCAGTGACTCGGGAGGCTGAGGCAGGAGAATCACTTGAATCTGGAAGGCAGAGATTGCGGCAGGACTAGATTGCACCACTGCACTCCAGCCTGGGCCACAGGGCATAACAAAGTCTCAAAAAAAAAAAAAAAAAAAAAAAAAAAAAGGACTGATCATAGTCTTTCTGGATAGGTCAATTTTTTTTTCCATTCTTGGACACATAATTTTGCTTTAGGTGGTCTGGTTTATGTCTAAAACAGAAGGGGAATGGGTTGAGTAAAGGGGAAAGAATAAACTAAATGATCAAAGTCAATTTGTTTCCAGATGTCTAGATCTAAAAGGCCACAAAAGAGCTATTACTTAAATTATTTGCCTAAACAAAGGAGAAATTTTAAAGATCCCAAGAGGATGTGGCATTAAGACAGACACTGTGATACTCTTGGTGTAGTCAGGGAACATCAGAAGCTCATACTTCCTGACATGGAGGCAGTGAGTATTGTAAGAGAACGCTACTCAATGACATCATTCATGGTCTTTTCACAGCCTTCACCTCCTTTGCCTCAATATCCTTATTCTTCAAAGTGTTGGTAAATTGGGCTTGCTGTCATTACGCATTTTATTGGAATAAGCATGAATTATGCAATTAGCTTTCTCGCTTTCCAACAGCGTATGCAAAGTGAACCAGAAAGATAAGAGAAAATCTTTTCCTCAGGATCTGTAGATTAGTTCAGCTTTTGGAATTTTGCTGGCAATTTGTAGTGATGTTGTCATTTTGACTACTCAACAGCTAAGTTTCACATTTTGGGCTGAATCTGGCTGGGTAGGGTGGTTACTTGCTTTGATGTTCTTGGAGATTCTCTATGTTGCTTGGTACTACTAGGCTAAAATGTAATACTGTTCTGTCCGTGCTACCTAAAACCAGTATGTTTGGGGCCACATCTGCCTTCAGTAGGGTATTTTCCTTTATCCTTTGTGAAAATCAATTTTTTTAAAATGAATGAATGAGAGAGATGAAATGAGAAGGAGAAAAATGGTTAGGGTAGATTTTTTAAGCAGTGCCTTTGGCTTTTGTTATTTTATGCTAAGTTATTTATCAGTAATTATCATTAGACAAGCTATACTGGGGTGAAAAGCTGCTGCTTTTTCTTCCGTAGCCATGTGAACCCTGGGGCGTGCCGAGGGAATTAAAATAAGAACAGAGCACACTGCTGTTTTATCTCAGCTACTGCAACATCTCTGCTTGACACCCTGTGTTGAACAAGAGACTATTTAGTAGATCTCAACAATTATGCATGTACTTTCCTGGCAGAGAACTCTTTGCTGCTTTGTTTGTCAAGATTATGTTGAATCAGCATAAAAATCAGGCCTGACTTATTTCTGGAAGGAAGCAGCCTCTCTCGTACCATTGGAAACAATATGATCATAATAAAGTTTTACATATAGAACATTTCTTTTGAGTATAGACAACAAGTTATTCTTGTAAAGAATTTAACATTTAATTCTCATATTTCCATACTTATTTCTATTGGGACTGCTGCCTACTGCCCCACCCCCATCCCCCACCAACCAGCCTTAGTTTTTGGTATATTTCTAGCTCTGTCCATCTTGGAGCAGCTACGTGAGGATTTTACAGCTGTCTTTGTTTCTGATGGAATCCTAACCCTTTTGTGATGTGGGGCCTTCATGTAAGTATGTGATGTGGAAAATGAAACCCATGTGTGAATACAAAGTTAATTAGTATGAAAAGTCCCATTTTCCACCACATTTCTTGCCAGCAGCTATGATTAGGTGCACCTAAGCTTTCCGGGTCTCCTAATATTTTCTAACTAAATCCAAGCATAGAGATTCCAAAATATCCCATTCTGTGATAATATAGATGCATGACAGAAAGGGAATGAATATTGGAAGGTAATGTTTGTGTGTGTGTGTTACAGGCTTGTTGGAGTTCATCACTTTACTTTCTGTACATAAAGGTGATTTGTTCTAAATGTTTTAAGCAGCAGCAGGAGCAAACTTTCTGAAGTCTTTAATCACTGGGATGATTACTTAAGGCATGCTTTAATGAAGGACCACTTTAAAAAGTAGCTCCAGAGTAAGACTGAAGTCCAATTGACATTTTCTCTATGTGTTATCTAATGGAAATGATCTCCATGGCAGAGATGAAAATAAGACCTTTGAATTGTGTTGAGTAAAATAAGATGGGTCAGATGGATTTGGGCAATTTGGGAATGATCCTTAGAAAGGAGATAGTTGCATCTGGATGGAGCTAGGGAGACCCAGTGACAGAGGGAGCCTGGGATCATCTTATGGTGCATGTCATGTTTGTGTAGAAACGTACAGTTTGAGCAGAATACAAAGTTATATAGGTCTAAGAAATTACAAAAGAAAACCAACAGCTTCCCCTTTATTCCTGATGCTATGGCTGGCAGACAAATGGGGTCTTCGAAATATGTGTGCGCATGCAGCCATGCACAAATGCTTATTCGCTGATGAGGATGCAGTGTTGATGCCCTTAGGAACAGTATCACTTGTGGACTGGGTGGTAACAAAGAACTAGAAAGATGTGCTTCTCATATCTTGATATCAGTGTCTATCAGAGAAGATGGAGAAAGCTGAGAGATACTAGTCTAGCTTGCTGTGCAACCCCCTTCTTCTGTCCCATTCTCCTTCTTATGAAAGACTTCCTAACCCTCCTCCTAAAGCCTCTTTTTCTCTGTATTTTACACCTGGTCCATGCCCTTAATATCCAGTCCAGTAGAGATGAATATGCCTAGTTCCTGTTGTCCTGCTTTTATGGCCTCAGAAAGCCTTTCTCTAAACATCTCTGCTCTTCATGCTTGCATTCAGGCTTCATGTGAAACTTGCAAACATTGAGCATAATAAGAAAGAATACATAGTAAACCATCTTAAAAGAAAGACTATAAATTATTTTGGCACTAAAACTATTAAAAAGTATATTTCACTTTAGTAGACAGCAGAGAAAAATCTCTCTTTTTTAAGTTTAAAAGAAAAATGCATTTTCTTAGCAGAATAAATGAGTTAACAGAGTGTGGTATGGATTGATCAAAGACATAAAATAATATATTTTATTGCACACTTCTAGCTCTTTGCTGGAAATACTTGACTATAAAAACCTTTTAAAAAGTAGTTTGAAAGACAGGGATATAGCACATTGTTTATCTTACTAGCAGAGGAAACAAAATGATCAATGAAAGCAGGGTAAGGATGAAGGAATCCTTAAACTGTTTTCCATGCATATGATTCCATTTAATCAGCGCTGGAACAAAGGATAGCATTTTTCTTTCCTTTTCCCGTGTGTGTTATTTCATATTATTAAATGAGATTTGAGTGAACTGAAGTAAATCAGCCAAAACCCAGCTTGGATTATATCCCCTAAACTTCCTTATGCCCAGATTTTTTCCAGATGGTTTCTCATGTCGCCAGTTTAATATCAACAGTGTGTGACACGCTAGAAGAATATTTCTTAGACCAGTTCAGTCCTTGAAAGATAATTACACTGTCAGTTGCCATCACTGTTACTGTGAAAGTGAAGATAACTGGGGTAAGTATATTAAAATCCAGCCCCAAACCAGCCCGACTTTCAGATAGTGCATCTGAGAACCTTTGCTCATTTTTTGTCGCCGTCTATGCTACCCGACGTAACACTGATATCTTTTTGATAGCAAAATGTCTGCAGGTCACTTTTTGTTTATATGCTGAGGAAAATATGAAGAATTTTTGCATGATGAAAAAGATGGTGTGCTCATGTCTGCTTAAAAACTCTGATTTCTCTGCTTTCCACTTTCATTTACAAGTTGAAAATGTATTTTCGTGCTACTACCCACTTTGGATCTTTTTTATTGTGCCTCTGACATTACTTATAGCACATTTCGCAGCTGGGTTTAAAAGCATGTTAGCAGGCAATTGTAGGTACCGTGTCAACAAATGTGGAAAATAGAACAAGACTAACACATAAGGAATGCCTGCAAAATCATGATTTGAGGTGAAAATAAAATGGTTTCATGAAAATGCTTTTTCTTCTTTTTATTTTAATATAATCACAATCTTACAGAAAAGTTGCAAGAATGCTGGAGAGAAGGCTGGTAATATGTTTACCAGAGTTACCAGTTGTCAACATTTTGAACATTTTTCCCATATGCTTTTTGTCATTATATATGTATTTTTCCCTTGAACAATGACAATAAGTTATGAACATCTTGCCACTTTACTTTTAAATAATTGAGTGTTTCCTATGTACAAGAATATTTTCTTACATGACCCCAGATAAATTACCATGCTACAAAATTATAGTGAGTAAAATACTGTTGTTTAATCCACAATTCACCTTTAAATTTTGCCAGTTTTCCTGGCAAATGTACTGGATCCATTGCATTTAATTGCCATCTCCAGTTAGCTCTGGGATATCATGAAGCTGCTTTCAAAAATACGGTATTTTAAAAGACAATATGGAGCAGCTACCCCAGCAAGCCTGCCACCAAGAGCTGTTACGTGACCGCTGTGTCACTGCTCACCAAACTCTGTTGCGCTTCTGCTTTTCTGGTAACTAACTTGCATCTTACAGATTACCAACAGGAAGCATTTCAAATGCAAATGTTCATCTGAAAATAAATCCCTAGAGATCTCTGAGTATCTAAAGAGGTAAACACGCAAGCAGTCTAAAGTTGCTTTTAGGTTGAATATGCACATTTATTTATAAACATGGCTGTAACCATAAATGATTTTCTGCAAACTTCATGTTTATATGGTGATTACTTCACAGAATTTTCTTATCTACATATTTGTTTGGAATTTCTGAGATGATGAGTGAGTAGGTGCATTCACTGAAATAATTATTTTAGCATATTAAATAAAATACCAAATAGTGTGAGATCCTTTCAAACTGTAAGATACTTGTGTATGTAGTTTCTTGACATATAGAAAGTAGACTTGTCAGCTGAGCAACAAGTCATGGGTACAGTTGGTATTCTTTTTTTGTTTGTTTGTTTAGAGACAAGGTCTCACTCTGTTACACAGGCTAGAGTTCAGCGGCACTATCATAGCTTACTGCAGCCTCAAATTCCTGGGCTCAAGCAATCCTCCTGCCTCAGCCTCCCACGTGGCTAATTTTTTAATTTTAATATTTTACAGACGAGGTCTGGCTGTATTGCCCAGGCTGGCCTCAAGTGACCCTCCTACAGGCATGAGCCACTGCACTCAGCCTGGTATTCTTTTGTAGTGCTGTAAGGAGAAAACCTGGTCTACTTTACCAAGCCACACTGGGTTTGCAGTTAGGACTCAGAGTACTAATCCTTTTCCTGCCATTTCTTAGCCCTGTGACCTCATTTGCCTTATCTGTGAAATAAAACGACTCAGGCACGTGATCTCTGAGCTTCTTTCAGCACTACAGTTCTGTGAAAAAGTTGGACATCTGCTTATGGCCACAGTAAAAGTAGAGGAAAAAAAATCATTAATTTAAAAAGCTGTTACCATACCCAAGCTTGTTCTTAAAAATAATATATGCAGTTGATATCCATTTACTCATTAGTGAAACCCCATTAGAAATACAATCCCCAGAGGCTGGGCATGGTGGCTCATGCCTGTAATCCAAGCACTCTGGGAGGCTGAAGCCAGTGGATTGCTTGAGGCCAAGAGTTCAAGACCAGCCTGGCCAACATGGCAAAACCCACTCCCCACCGTCTCTACTAAAAAACAAAAATAAAAATTAGCCGGGTGTGGTGGTGTGCGCCTATAATCCCAGCTACTCGGGAGGCTGAGGCATGAGAATAGCTTGAACCCGGGAGGAGGAGGTTGCAGCGAACCAAGATTATGCCACTGCACTCCAACCTGGGCAACAGAGTGAGACTCTGTCTCCAAAAATAAAGGGAACAATTCCCAGTTTGAAATTGAAACTGATTTTGCTTACTGTATGACTGGGAACTCTGTGTTCAGGACTTTTTCCAGTCTCATACCTTCCTTCTAACTCCATTCTACCTTTGTATTTCTTGTCATTAAAAGAAGAAGAGTAGCTCTTGGCATTCCCAGTAGTTTGCCCTGTCATCATTTCCATCTTATTGCTTAGGCCAAGAAAACATCCTTCAGTTAATCATTTGTGCATCATTTATGTGAATAAGCATCACTCTGAAACTTATCTCAAAAGCCTCCCCTGTTTATCTGCAGGTCTCTTCTAATACTCCAAGCAGTTCTTTTCCAATTATGCAGTAATTTACCATAGTTACACTGTTTCCTTTCGTAGTTCTTACTGTGTCTGTCTGCTTACACTTACCTGATCAGCAAAACTAACTATACCCTATATCTCAAATGATTCTCATACTGAAATAAACAAATAAAAATTCAGAAGTGAGAAAGTGGAAAAGCCAAATCTTTTTTTTAATGTTTTTTGTATTTTACTAAGCAGATTTATGACTGAAAGAAAAACATTTTAAGCATTTTATCCTCCTCTGTTTTAAATAACTATTGTGGCTTTTTTTTTCAGAAAATTATTTAAATACACTGGCTGCAGTTAAAATAACTTGGTTTTGATTCATATATTAATAGTTAAAGTATTTTGAACTTTCCCATGAATAAGTACAATTTAGTTAGTCAAGACTTTATTATTTTATGAATTATATAAAAATGTTGTTCTCTTTCATTCATGAAGGGAAGGAGAATCTGGTCATCTAGTTGGCCAGTGCATATAATCCACTCAGCTGATGTAGATATCTGAGTGTTCATGTCAGGCAAATGTGCTCCAGGAGGCTGGGATAAAGCCACGGATGTGGCCTCCATGTGGCTCAGCACTTGAGATGCCGGGACGTGCTGCCAACACCTGGGAATAATAGAGAATGCAAATAACTCCCAGATTATCATAGTATATAAACCACTCCCTGGGAGTAAATCAGGAACCTTGTTCATGTGCCTTCACCCTTTCCAGACTCCTGGGTACCTTTTAATGATCACTTCTGTAGTGCATTACAGGATACTCTAGCAACAACTTGAAGGCCTTAATGTGACTGCCACAACTGCCTTGTAAGTTTTCAGTATTGGTGGATTATATCTTAAAGAGTCTGTTTAAAAGCCAGTCACTCAAATACCTACAAGGGCCAGGTGGTAGCACACGAGTGAAACTCGCACTGGGTACCATAGTGAAAGGGAAAACTTGGCCTGCTTAAAGAGGGCAGCTGTTTCTCTGCTCCAGTGAATGGTACCAGGTCAGAATGTGGGCTCAGAGTTATCACTTCTTCTTGCCTTTAAGAAGAAGCTGGAAATTCAGATTTTTTGTTGGTAAAATCTCCTGAATCTTAAATATTGGCAAATTTACTTCAAATTAAGAAAGACTGTACCAGCTAAATATGTCTGTGGGTCATCAGTTTGTGAATTCTGAAGGAGAATCCAAAAATATATTAATGTGCTTCAACAGGTAAATTTTCTGTTGACTTTAGTTGGTTATGAGCCACAGGGCCTGGGGTTCTGGCTCTAAATTTCTACATAGGAAAAGCCCTGTGTTTCCTGTGGACTTGCTATCTCATATCCTACCATTTCTCTATCATGGCGAAGATGTCCATGGACTTCAGAAGTTCTATTGAGAGTTTCGAGGAAATCTCAGACCTCTCATCCTTTGTGTTTCTTTCCTGGTAAAATGGAGATTGCTGGGGTCCAGGCCTTCAGGATAGAGGACACATCTGTATACAACACATTGTTTTCCTTTCTAGTTGATGCATTAGTCAGTGTAGGCTAGGCTGAGCCATATAACAAACTCACGTGGAATGTTCAGTGACTAGACACACAGAGACTTTATCCCTTGCTCTTACCCTATGTCTAACAGTGTGTGTCAACACCGTTGGCTGCTCAGTGACCTACACTAACAAATGGCTTATTTCTCTGTGATGCTGCCACCCTCAAAATAGGGCCTCTAGGGACTTCATGGCTTAGGAAGAGAGCAGTAGCAGGGCACATCAGTTTTGTTCAGAAGTGGTGCATATTACTCATGCTTATGGCCCTTTGGTCAGAGCTAGTCATGTAGTTCCAAATGAACTGCAAGAGAGGCTGGGAAACGCAAGGTCACACATAAGATAAATATCTCACAGGAGATATGTGTTCCTACAATGATGTTTTCCTGACCATCAAACTCAGACTTGGGGCTCCTGTTAATAAGCAACTATAGATGGTTTTAGCCCCAGTCTTTCCTAGATGCCAAGATCAGTCTCTATGGGTATGATCTGTAAGTTATCAGAAGAATCTTCTAGCTTAAGTCTTGTGAATACAGGTTGGAGCTTGGGAACACCAGGATTTTAGAATCCAAAAGATTAAGGGGCCTCCTCATCCACAGCTGCTGTTCCTCTTTCCCTGCCATGTCATGATCACAGCCTGAGAGAAAGGAGACAAAAAATCTTACTGAAGGCCTTGACCAGCACGTGACTTCCCCCAATAATTCTGAAGTTAGAGTTCAACCAAGAAATTGTAGAGAAGGATGAGGGAGGGTCTTCTGGTTGACTCCTGCCCTGAATGGTTCTATCCCTCAGTTTCACATTGGTTGATCAGAAGTGTAAGTTTCCACGGTGTATCGGGGCTATGTAGAAAAGTTTGCATTTTGGGGGTCTTGTGAATCTTTGTTTTCCTGGAAAAATGTTCACTTTTATTTCTTAATTATTTTTTAATTGACAGATAAAATTGTATATATTTATCATGTGTAACAGGATGTTTTGAGTTATATATAAATGCTGTGGAAGGACTAAATCTAGCTAATTAACACAGGTATTATCATTTTTGTGGTAAGAACACATAACTTTAATTCTTTAGCATTTTTTAAGAATACAATCTGTTGTTATTAACTATAGTCACCATGTTGTACAATAGATGTTTAACTTATTCTTTCTATCCAACTGAAATTTTGTATTCTTTGATCACTCCTCTAGTCCCTGTTCCCCAGCCACCCAAGTCCCTGGTAACCACCATTCTACGCTCTGCTGCGATGAGATCAGCTTCTTTGGATCTGCATATAAGAAGTGAGATCATGCAGCATTTGTTTTTTCTGTGCCTGGCTTATTTTGTTTAGCATTACATCCTCCAGATTCAGCTATATTTTGAAGTGGTAGCTTCACAAAGATGTAGACCATTTGTTAGTCTGGGTCACTGAGTAAGCAACCGTGCCGACATACAGTGTTAGACAGGTTCATTCTACTGCAAATGACAGGATTTCCTTCTTGTATGGCTGAATAGTATTCCATTGTATATATATATATACCACATTTTATTTATTCGTTCAACTGTTGATGGGCACTTAGGTTGATTCCATATCTTGGGTATAGTGAATGTTACTGCAATACATAGGAGACTGCAGATATCTCTTTGACATATTAATTTTATTTCCTTTGGATATCTACTTGGTAGAGGGATTGCTGGATTATATGGTAGTTTTATTTTTGGAGGAACCTCAAAAAATGTACATATGTTTTCAATTCATATTGAAATTTGTATAAATATGAAACAATTCCTATTGTTTTCCGTAATGGCTGTATTAATGTACATTTCCACAGATGGTGTGCAAGGGTTTCCTTTTCTCTACAGCCTTGCCAACACTTGTTGTCTTTCGTATTTTTTATAATAGCCATTCAAGCAAATGTGAGGTTTTAATTTGGTTTTGTGTGGTTTTAATTTGCGTTTTCTTGATGATTAGTGATGTTGAGCATTTCTTCATGTAGCTATTAGAATGTTGGCACTTTGAAATAGTTTTAACCAGTCTGAGCAAAGTTCTCTAATATGTACACCGTCACAGATTTATAGGCTTGGGGATCAGTCTTGATGGGGGACGGAGAATAGAATGACTACAACTCTTATATACATCTTTTAGTTATGAACGACTGAGAACCCAATTCAAACCAGCTCAAGCAAGAAAAGAAATTGATTGGCTCTAGCAATTAAAAGTCCAGGGGAAGGACTGGCTCCAGTTACAGTTGGATTCAGCACTCAAACACTGCATTGACACTCACACTTTTTCTTTCACTATTGTGTTGTTCTCCATGCTGGCTTTATGTTGAGCCACTACATGTTGGCCCTAGCTTTAGAAATTCTCAGGTTCATTCAAGTTTAGCAAAAGAAGTATTAGAATCCTTTCTTGCATCCTCAAAAATCCTGAGATTCACTCTAATTGGACCAATTTAGGTCACATGCCCGGCCCTGAAGCAATGGCTATGGCTTGTGATGTGGTGATTGGTTTCATAGATCAAACTAAAAAGTAGAGGTTGTTGCCAGATCCACAGACAAAAAAAAGAAAAGAAAAGGAAAAAAAGGTAGTAGGGGATCAACACATATCCACTAAAGCACTAAAGGGGAAAATAGATAATTACCTCAGTATTTCAATTATTTAACCTTAGTATGTTTTTCTTTCTACCCACTATTATCATCTTTTCTTGTACCTGCTGGCTTGGGATACTATCTTCAGAATCCCCTAGTAGTTAAAACTCTGCTAAAGAAATTTAACTCTTAAGGTATATTTTAATCTACAATTGTAGGTCAATACAGAAATACTTTTTACTGAAGCCACTATTTTATTTTTAACATGGTGCTATTTGTACATCTGGAAGCCTGCAGATAGCTGGAAACAGTTTGGATGTCCTTGAAAGGAAAAATGGTTATAATCTCTGGATTTCTATTTAGATTTATGTAAGTCAAAGAGGTTGAGACAGAAATGATTATTTTCCAAATATCTTCCCCCATACTTTATTCCTTTTCTTTGGTTTATTTTACAGGTGTATCTCTGTAGATAGATGTGTTCCTCTTGAAAATGTTTGCAGTTTCCCTGTTTTTTCTTTTTTTTGGAAATGTTACTTTGTTAGGAAAATACACCCTACTAATTGCATTACAAATATCTAGTTTTATCTTAGTTATAAACTTTATATTTTAATATTTTTAAGTTTAAAAAGAAGAACTAAACCAGATATTGAGACATTTAGATCCTCATACTGGTGAAAAATTAAATTTTGCTTCTTGTGCCTCTGTATCTGTAGCAGATGATGGAAGGCATTTGTTTGAGAGGGCCCCAAATGATCACATGAAATATACGGAATAACATTGGCCAGATGAGGATGGGAGATGGAACTTGTGTTATTTGAACTTGGAAACATACTGTTTTCCAAAGTATATTCTTACAGAACTAATCTGCAAGGATTACTTGGTCAGACAGATAGGGGGAAATACGATGCTTTACTTTTCTCTTGAAAACTAAAAATAAACATGTCATTAAGTTTTCTGGCAAGTTCTGTAATTTTTTAAAAAAGTGTTTAACACTAACATCACATTTACGAAACTTATTTTGACCACAGTTTTTTTCCCAAACTTATTTTGACCAGTTTTTTGTTTGTTAGCATGAGCAGCTATTAACATCCCCTGGAATCAAAGGGCCAACTTTGAGAAATGTGTTCTTCACAGTATTGAAAAAGGAACCCATCATGTATGTTGGTAAACACCCCTTTCACAAAATTTAAACTCTTTTCAGTTTAATCAAAAGGAAAGGGAGCTTTTCACTGTACAAATATTGATTGAAAGCACTGTATATATTCACTCAGATTTCTCAGGTAAGGGGAAGGGTATGTATCCTGGAAATGACAGCATGAACACTTGCCAAGCCCTCATATAAATCAGTGTTCACTCTTGTAAATGATAAATCCATTAGCCACCAAGAGAATTTCTTTGTTTTATTCTCAAATTTGCAATGAAACCTGTTCTTAAAGTAATTCCTTTAGTAATATACTTGTGCAAAGTAAAATAATCTTTAAAATTAACCATTTCTCATATGTAATTTCCAAAGTTAATTTCTGAAAAGCAGAATATAAAAATTAAAAACAAACTTCAATGAAGTTCATTGTAATCTGTCTAAGGTTTATTCACTCTGATAAGAACTACTGGTAAATTTAGCTGAAGAGCTGAGTCTGAAAATATTTCCTTATAAATTAGTTTATTTGGTTTGTTTATACTAACAGTACAGTTATTTTGATATACCTTTAAATTATATTATCTGTACTATGATTTTATATGCTTTTAGTTTAAAATAAGTATTTCGCCTGAATGCATGAGAACCCACACTTATTTTATATTTGAATGTGAAAAGCGATTCTGCTAAAGAAATTCACTGCCAACTTACTGAAATTGATGGAGTGTATGTTTTTAGTCAGCATATTATCAAAGTGACATGCAAAGCCTGAGAAAGATGTAGCCCCAGGAGGAAACGTCATCCGAGGACCCTGTAAATGCAAGTAAATCAATTTTTAACTACAGAAAAATTCAAATTATAAAGACATCTTATCCACATTACCTTATTGCAAAATAGAACCAATAATATTTGTATTACCAATAAATTGAAAAGTGCCAGAATGAAAACCACAAGAGTACTTTTCAAAACAATATCATTAAATAATAAAGAAGGCTAATTGCAGAAAATTTGGAACACCGTAAGGCACATAAAGAAATACCCCACCATCCTACCACCAAAATAACTGCAATGTGTTGGCATAGTTCATTCCAGTCTCACTCATTTTATATTTCACTAAGCCATAAACTATGGTGTTTTCCCATGTCGTTTTAAACCAAGTGAACATCACTTTTTAATAGCAGCATTATATGCCTTCACATGCCAAAACAAAATAGTATTTTTCTTAATGAAAATATAATGAAAATAAACTTTTGTTTCTATTGTTTCGCTTTTTCCCCTGAGAATAAAAGCAAGTTCATTGTAAGAAGGGCTGGCATCAGCTTTTTATAGGAGTATGTGCACAGATTTCAAATTACTGTGTTTTTTTAGGAATATTTCATAGGAAAATCAGCAAAGGTTTTTCTCTAGTTTCCTTTCCTTAGTTCTCTAATCAAGGCATAGAAAGAAGACAGCCTAGGATGAGAGAGGCCAAGAACTCTCTTATAAGTAGTTGTTTGGAAGAAGAGTAGAGGAATTGTAAAACTCAGCCAGATAAACAATTCTATTGAAGAAGCCTTATCTGCTAGGTAAATCTGAAATGTGTTAAAGTGATTTTACCTAAGCCATAGTCCTACCCTTTGGTTCCTTAGGCCTCATCAAGCAACCCCCTTGTGAGCCTCCCCCTTCTGAATCTCCTTCCCTATTTTCCTGATACTCTCCCCACCACACACCCTTATTCCTCTCCTGCACTTAGGAAACTCTGGCACTTGGAATGGTGTAGCCAAACTGTAATCATGCCTTCATAACATTGTATTGACAGGCACCTGTGACAATTTCACTCTCCCACCTGATTCTTAGAGTAATGTTTAAAAATTTTTGGAATATCCACTCATGTTTCTCTTGAATCTCAACCAATCCAAAAGGTTCAGTTCAGTGTGATTTTGTGTGTGACATTTCCAATAGTTACAAACCTTAGACCTTGGTCCAGCATGAGGGGATAATTAATAAGTACACTTTTTCTGCAGGTGCTTTTGGCAATACTACTCTTACCACTAATCTCTGAGCATAATTGACTACAAAAAGAATCATGTGCTATTTCATAAAATTCCAATCATGTGCAGGCACCAGGTAGTATCCACCAACTTTGGGCCAATACTGCATACTTGGCATGTCGTAATGATTTTTTTTTACCCCAGGAAGCCATGCTGAATTCTGGTGATAAAACACAGTGAGAGAAACATCAGCTCTTAATTATTTTCATTAAAAAACATAATTCCAAGAACAACTCTGAAATCATCTAGAGTTTGAAATGTATTCCAGAGACACACATTCTTTCTCTTTCTTCCTCACATCTTATAAGATAGGGTTATGTTTAGTTGGCTTTTTTCATAAACATGTATTTTACCTGAATTTGAAGATTAAATTTCTTAATATTTATATGAAGAATGTAGACAAGCACTAATGGTGTTTTGTTCAGTCTGAGGAGAAGAAAGTTAACACACCATGAAAGCATAGGAATGTTTTAGAAGATTTTTAGCTCTCACAATTGAGAATCTCCTGGTTTAAATTTCTATCATTTCAGCCTCAGGGCAATCCAAATCATACAGGGCTTGGACTTCATTGCATCAATTCTAATAGTTTTTGTTTTTCTTCCCCATGAAAACCCCCATACTTTCATTGTATTGAGGTGTGGCTTCAGCCTTCAAGGGTCCATTCTCAGTATGCTTGAAATCTGAAGATGAAATGAATTTCGTAACTGGAAAATCCAGTTATCAGGCATGAGCAAATGGCTGCATTTGTTTCAGATTCTTTTGCTAGTCGCTTCATTTTCTTCTAATTTAACGAGGTCATGTATGAAATTAGACTCAGCTGTTATTTATTTTATTACTGAGCTCCAAGGTATAAATGTTCCTCTCCTATCTAGAAATTTGCTTTCGACTTTCTTTCTCTTTATATGTACGTACCTATATCATGTTTTGCAGCCTTCATAGATATAAGCTCAAAGTTAATTTTACCACCTCTTTTACTCATCTAGAAAAGAAAGGTAGCCATTCTCTCCCAGTGAACAATCAAATTCTGCTGCCTTGAGGAACAAGTGATCAGAGCATTTCGTTTTAATAGAAAAGCTGTTTTTGTTTTGTTATATTTTTTTCTTGCAAGGTTTGCTTTCAAAGCTCTTAAATAAGGATCCACTTTCTTATTTTGTGCTTGTGATTTGGACTCTGCTTCCGAAATGCATTTGAAGCTGTCTGATAACACAAGGCACATGTATTATAACATCATTAAAATAGAAAGTTAAAAGTTGTGGGTGAAGGAAGGCAAACATTTACCAGCAGAATGAATGAATACCATGAATGAATGAATACCATGAATGAATGAATACCATGCATAAGTGAATACCATGGATGAATGAATACCAGCTCTAGTGAGGACCTAGGGCTAAGCCAGAGATCTTACTGAGAGCCCTGGGCAGTGAAGGCAGAAAGGAGAAATGATGGATTACTTAGTTCTGGTTGGAGTGGGGCTGGAGTAGGGAAACCTACTGGATCATCAGGAGAGGCAACTTTTCTGTAGCACTGATTTATGAAAGGCATTTGTAATATGTGTTTTTAAAGATAGGGTAGACTTTGAAATGATTTTAATGATTTTTAAAACATTGCATGGAAGCATATCATGCCCTGAGAAAAGAGCACATAAGAATAGGGCTGCACAAATTTTCACAGACTGGGCACATCCATGTAACCAGCACCCAGAGCAAAAACTGGAATGTCTAAGCCTCTCAACAGTCCCCCGTGTCTCTTTCTGGCCACGACTCCCTCCTCCCCAAAGGTACCATTATTGTTGACTTCTTAGAAGATAAATTGGCTTAAACTTGTTTACTTTATATATTTTAAAACACATTTCAATCATTTACTCTATCTTTACTTTTAAAATAATAATTTTGTTCACTTATGGTTTCATCCATCTATTCATTCAACTTATTGATTCACACAAAAATTCTTAAGCACCTGCCATATGAGTAACAACCATGAGGTTTAGAATATTTTAAACCTTTCAACTGTTTCCTATTTTTTAATTTGTATGCACTAAAGTTCACTTCTTTTCTCTCTTTCTTTCTTTTTCTGTGAATGATTACATGAATTTTGACACATGTAGATTAATATAACCACCACCTTACAAGGGATTCAGAACAATCTCATCACCCCCCAAAAGCACCTGTTAATACCCTCTGTAGTCCTACATTCTTTGCAGACCCCTAAGTTCTGGCAACTCCTGATGGAGCTTTATATTTTGAGTTTCAAGGCAGTAATGAGGATACATTTTTCATTCTTCATTTCTCAGCTGCGAACATTCCATTTCACCTTCCTCTATCTCTGCATCTCCATCATGCTAAAGTCATTTCATTTTCTGACTGCAAAAGGCCAAAGTTTTTCTATCCATATTAAGAAAGATATTTTTCTGGTCAAAAATTGCAGTGTTCCGCCAGACTGACTAACTTTGTTTTCTGCACAAAATGGGTTTTTTTTTTTTTCTTCCCAGAGGTTGAGTCACTTATGCTGCTGAGCACAGGAATTTTGACCTTTGGGTGAGGCTCACTCTGAATCTTCCACTGTGAATAAAACAGATCCCAAGATAGAGTGGAAAAGAAATACCCAGAGCTGAATTAGGAGCAGCTGGCAGATGGGCTCTGAAATGCAAAAATACCCTTTTGAGTTTCTCAAAATTCTAGTTCTCTAAGAAAATATTTATTTTTTCCCAATTAATCCACACTCAATAATTTCCCCAAGTTATCTTTTGATTGGGAAGTTCTGTACCACATTGTAGTAACACCGATAACAGTGAAGTAGGTGGTGCTTTGGAAGGAAATCAATCAACTTACATTGTTTTATGCATAACGGCAGTTGGAAAACTGTTCCTATGATTTCGGTGGTATTCTGCCTTCTCCATCTGAAGGGAAACACTTAATACACTTGCCTGTGTAAGAAAGGTGAGTCTGAATTGCAAAATGGGCTTTGTTGATAACTTCCTTAGTCTTTTATTTAGTATGTCATATTACGAATGCAAAATATATTCCGTAGAGAAAAGCATGAAAATACAATCAAGCAAAAGAACATTGAAAACACCCTACTCCTTTGTCTTCAGAAGCAATCACTCCTTTTTTTTTTAACTTTTTATAATGGAAAATTTCAAATGTATACCAAAGCAGAGAAAATAGTACAGTGCAGTCAACGCACCTATTGCCAGCTCCACCAGTTATCGACTCACATCTACTCAGACTTCATATCTACCCCAACCCCACCCTGCGCCGAGTATTTTCAAACAAATCCGAGACATCATATGATTTCATTCATAATCCCAGTGCGTATGTACCTCTAAAAGGTAATATTTTTAAAAATATAACTATAATGCCATCATCACAGCTAAAAAACATTAATAACTCCTGTTTATCGTTAAATATTCTGCCAGTACAAGCTTCTCTAATTAACTCTTTTTGGCCATATTTGGGTATAAATCGTTGGAAAAACCACTATTTGTAACATCTTGGTATATATCCTTTCCAACTCTTGTCTTTCTTCTCCGTGCGTGCGTACTCCCTGCGTGCGTACATATTTATGTGGGCATGTGTTCCCCTCTAGATTTCCTGCCATAGATAAACACATGTACTCATATTCATAAATTGGCTTATATCTGCAATACTTTTCTGGAACATCTTTTCATAAGAGTACATGTGCTTCCCTCATTGTTTTCTCCCGTGACTATTTAGAATCTCATAGGATGGATTACTATTATTCATTTTGTCATTTCCTTTTCACTGTTGATTGTGAACCATCCTTCACTGAAAGTAAATAACATTTAAATTATCACTGAATATAAGTTCAGTTACCTTTAGATATTAGCAAAGGTAATATATTTGTGAGTGAAGCAATGAGCAACATAGAATCTGTGTCTGATGACTATTTTTGGGCAAGTGTGTTTTACTTTCAGTTAATATGCTTGAACCACATGCTCCTATAACTTTGTATGTTTTTGTAGTTTGTCTGACACCAAGTTACACTGCCAGGAAAGTGGCCACTGTTCATATTAATCTGGAAAGTCTGAGTTGCCATGATAAGTTGGGTGCATGATCACAGGTAAATAGACACAATATTTGAGTCACAGTGTTTTCAGACCCTGATGAGTTCTGATGATTCAGGACCACTTGGCCTTATTTACATTTGTGATATTCTGCATGGGTGGGACGTGTACTTTGGAGTCAGATAAACAAAGTGTGAATCCTGCCTCCAGCATTTTTTGCAGGGTGACTTAGAACATATTAACATCTTTAAGCTTGAAATGTCTTCACCTGCTTAAGGAAGATAGTAATAGTGCCTACTCATGAGGTGGTTGTGAGGATTGAATGTGGTAATGATGCAGTTATGGGGCCTTGCATAGTGCCTGGCAAGAGCTCAGTAAATGGTAGCAGCTTTCAGTTATAGTTAAAAGACCAAACTAAATGCCATATGCCAGAGACTATGCACAGAGAGATTCCATTTATGTACAGTATAACAACAAGAAAATGAATCTAAGCCATGAGAAGTCACAATGGAAGTTATCTTCCAGAGGGCAGTGGCTAGAAGGAGGAACAAGGGGCTCCTAGGGTGTCGATAATATTATTTTCCTGAATATGTGCTGGTGACTTAGTTGCATGCAGTTTCAGAAAATCCGTTGAGCTGTGACTTCATTACTTACGACTATGCATCTTTATGTACTTTATGTTTCAGTGAAAAGCTAAGACTGAAAAAATATAAAACAAACAGTATAACATTAATCTTATTTGTGGTAATAAGGCACCTGGCATATAGTAACATAGAAGATAGATAGAAGATAGCAATATGGGGAATACTAATCATTGTTAGCAATTTGAACCGTTTTTTAAAATTAAATTTTAGGAAAATTGAGTTGAAAATAATATTGATTCAAGTCAAACACTACATATATTTTGAATTGGTCGTTCTAAACTCTTCTCCCTCATATTTTCAAGACAACATTCCATATTTAAGTTGGAAGCAGATACTTGCTTTGCTTTCTCTGGTTTTCTCTCAGGAGAAAATATTCAGGGTGCAACTGTGGCATCACCAGCCTCATCTTGCCTGTCTAGAGCAGAGCAGAGCTGCTGCTTTGAAATGAGTTATTGGGAGCCTCAGAAACCCTGAAGAGGTTTGGCCATACCCAGTAGCAAGCTCCGCTTATCAAATTGTCCCAAAGAGTAATTCTTTTCTCATAATACCTCCAAGAAGCAACAATCAATTCATGACCTTTTTTTGGGTAGTGACATTTCAAGTGCTCAGAAGAACATCTGAAGTTTGAGAAAATAGACCCGAGAAATAGGTATTTAATTTACTTGTTCTCCAACAATCACACTCATTTTGTCGAGCAGAATGAAATGAGCTAGGCACAGCATTTCATATGGTGAAGCTTGCTGTTTGGTACAGCTTTAGCTGCCAAACTGAGGGGAGCCCTCAGGATGTGTTTGTGGAATTTCCTTTGTGGAAAAATTTCAGCTCTCACTGTTAGTCCTTTTGTCTCACAATCATACATGTGTAGTTAAAAAGCCTAAGAGGTAAAATGTTTGATAATTCTCCTTTTGAAATGCAATGCATACAGTATAGTCAGATTTCATGAAAGTCACCTAGTGTAGAGATTTTAACAATTAAAAACTAGTTTAAGCAGATGGGTCATAATCGGTATTTCCTAATGTGAATAGGGATATGGAAAATATAATTATAAGGATGTTAGACCCTCTCTTTTGCTGTCACAGCACACAGCTAGAAATTGCTTATTATTAGCTTGCAAATCCTACAGGAAAACACAGAATTATTTTTAGTACTCAGCAAATTTATGGTGGTAATTATGAGTACTTGCATCACTTCCGGAATGCAAGAGTCCTATATCTTTAGTCTCCATGTTGAGAAGATAATTTTTATCACTTGTACGCCCTGCATATTGATTTCTGTGGTCACTGGGAATCAAAAGTACTTTTCTGGTAATACAGTGGGTGACAGTAGTCATTTTGCAATGTCAATGGTTTGGAAGGCTCTGCAGCCATGGGTTTCTTAAATCTTGAAAATAGATAAAGTAAAAAAAGAATTGCCTTATTTTCCCATCACCAAATTTGCCAATCTACCTGCATCTGAAGTCACACCTTCTGCCTCCTTCCCGTGACAATTTGGAGTCATTCTTCTGGCTCTGTTAAGAGTCAAATCCTTCCCTGGTGTCCGGGATCCTATCTGCCTTTAGCATTACTTAAGAACTCCACTCCCACTCCCACACTCCATCTCCCTGGGATCATCTGTGTGCCCGCCTTAGTCTACATGCCGTAACTGTAGCCTCATTTACTGCAAAAGTCCTCAGAGAATTAGCTATGTTAATGGTCTCCACTTGCTCTCCTCCCCTTCTCTCCTCAGTCTAGTCCACTGGGTTTCCAAACCCATAAGTCTTCTTTATAAGTGACACCTCCATCTACTATTTCCTCAGGCTGAGAACACTGGAGTTTATAAGTTTTCTTATAAACTCAATCTCCAAAATGTAGTGGCCAATGGAAAACTTCCTCTTTACCCTCTGAAGGTTTGCTGAAAATCAACTGACAAAAGGCAGGTTAATAGGTGAAAAGGCATTCACATTGGTTAACATTCCTGGGGAGAACCAGAGTGATTACCCCATCACATCATAACCATAACAAATGGTTATGGCTCTTCTTCTTAGGGGAAAGGGGAAGGAGAATTTTAGATGATTTGGGGGATTAGTAAATGATTTTTAGGGGAATTCAGTGAACTTGAAGAATACACAATGGCATAAGATAAAGTCTGTGGGGCCTGCACAACAGACAATGGTTGGGCCTGCAGAACAGACAAAGTCTGTGCAGGTGTGTTGACAGACTTCCATTTTTCTTCCTGCAACATGAGTTCAGTCAATACAAACTCAGGGAAGGGACCAGACATGACTGTTTTCTTCTTTGGCAGGTCTGGACTTTAGGCAGATAAAGGAACTTCAGAGAACAATCCATCATGTGCTTTGGGAGAGACACAGGATTGAGAGAGATGGGGAAGGGAGATGTCAGAGAGACCTTGAGGCTTCTTTTTCAGTTCGGAAGGTGGAAACACCATATTATAAGATACTGGTTTCTAAGACCTGACAATAATATATTTGTAATCCAGCCATTTTTCACTGTCTCTGTTGATGTGTTCCCAACTCCATCATCAGTACACAGACGTCCACTGGTTGTCACCCAAGCCCTGCTTCTTGCTGAATCTAATGACTGTCAATTATTTGGTCTTTTTAAATTTGACCTCTCTTGATGAAACTTTTTTTCTCTTTGTGCCTCTGTGACCTCCAGTTATTTCAATATGGAGAACTTAACAAAAGAATGTTATCTGGGTAACTGAAAGGGATATGTAGAATTGTATATCCTTATATGATGAAAGTGTTAACCAGGTAACTGAAAGGTGTGAAAAGAGGTCTCTAAGGCGTTATGGAGGCAGTAATTGCAGGAAAGAGCCACCAGCTTGAGGGAAGAAATCTAAATGACTTAAATGTAGATTTTCAGAGGAGCGTCCCCGAGGAGCTGAAACTCTGGCCTCTGAGGAGGGAACTTGCGTATTTGAGGTCACAGGAGGGGCCTGTGGGGCTGAGATCTGGTCCTTGAAGAAGGGTGTGCTGGCTGTTGCCGGCTCTGCAGTTGCTGAGCTGGGGACTATGTTATGTGAGTATTGGAAAAACAGCAAAATGAAATAAACCACTGGCTGGGCACAGTGGCTCACACCTATAATCCCAGCACTTTGGGAGGCCGAGGCAGGTGGATCGCTTGAGCGTAGGAGTTTAAGACCAGCCTGGGCAACATGGGGAAACCCCGTCTCTACTAAAAACACAAAAATTACCCAGGCATGATGGCGTGGACCTGTAGTCCCAGCTACCTGGGAGGCTGAGGCACGAGAATCCCTTGAACCTGGGAGGCCAAGGTTGCACTGAGCCGAGATCATGCCACTGCACTCCAGCCTGGGCGACAGTGCCAGACTCGGTCTCAAAAAAAAAAAAAAAAAAAAAAAAAGTTCTGCCACTGCCAGGGTGGAGAAGGGAGACTGGAGGAGGCTCACGGGAGTCTTGCCTGTTCCCTCCAGCACCAGCTAGGGCCAGAGCCTAACAGGGAGCCACTCACCAATCAAGAATGCCAGGTCTTAGCCCCATCCCACAAAGCAGAGTGCAGAAGGGTGAATATATATTTATTGGATAAATTAACTAGGAATTCACCTAGTGCTTGGTCCATGACTGTATTCAGCTAGACCCTGGGAGGCATGTCATGAGTGCCTGGTGTGCATATACTTTGCCTTCCAAGCTCTTGGCATTTTCCTTGACCTCACAACTAGAAAAAAACATCAATTTGGTTGTATATCTGTAACTGAGAGTGCTTGTTTCTAAAAATGCAGATTATATAAACATACAGAAGCTTATATATACTTGGCAAGAAATGTGCAATTAGTCATGTGGTGGAAAGTCCCTCCGCACGACTCATGTAGTCTACCTGCTAGAATTCTACTTCTTTTATGTCTTTTGAAGGCAAATGCCATGCTGTCACCTGAAGAATCCACTGGCATTCTGTTCATGTAGGTAGTAGCCTTCCTGTCTTTTTGCAGTGTGGAGAAGGGATTGGGAGAAAAGACGTGTCCTGCAAACCCTGAGACATCACCAAGGTTTGCAAACTATGGTTCAAGTTCTTCACCTCTTCACATCCACAGGAGAAATATCTGTTCTGACATTGTCTTTAGTGCTAAACTATTGTAATCAAGTTCTGTCGGGGTTGAGAGATATTCCTTACTTAGTAGAAAATATCTCCTGGAGTTCTGGCAATTGAAAATGGCCTCGGCTCTCACCTGACTTCCCCTGCAATTGCGAAAAATTCATCAGCTGAGTTGACGGGATGTTAAGGCAAAAATATGATTTCTTGAAGAGAGAGGGAGGAGAAGAGAAAAAAAAATAAGTGCAGTATGGTCTACCGGTTTGTATCGATGCTATTCAAAACCATCTCTCATCCATTTATCCTTTCCAAACCCAGGAGGCTACCAGTGCCATCCCCTTCCTAATTCAAGGCCTGCTCTACCTTCAATGGCCTGTGCACCTTGCCTACCTCTGGAACTAGTTCTGTGGTCTCTTTCCTTCTCAGTTATCTCTACAACTTCTTAGCTCAGAAGTCCTCTTAACAAAAGACTACATAAAGAAATGTGAAAAACGGAGAAAGTATAGGGAACACATTTAACGGGCAGATTATGTATCAAAGCTAATGTCCCTGACGTCTCGATATTCATCCAGCCTTTTAGCATCGTTGCAAGATTCATCAGTGGAGAAATTGGGGAATGCAATCCTGCTTCATTTTCTGCAGAGTGGCTCTGTTTGGAGCAGGAACCCATGTAGCTTGTAATCTCCTACGTAATCTTCCAAAGGCTTTCTGTTTTCTTGCAGACAAGCCTTTATGCTCTTCCCAGTGCCACATTCCTGAGAACCCTAGGGCTCCAACAAGTGTTCTGTTTGCATCCTTCATGCCATGTGTTTTTTGTTTTTGTTTTTGTTTTTTTTTCTTATTGAGATGGACTTTCACTCTGTCACCCAGGTTGGAGTGCAGTGGCGTGATCTCAGCTCACTGCAACCTCCGCCTCCTGAGTTCAAGTGATTTTCCTGCCTCAGCCTCCCAAGTAGGTGAGATTACAGGTGTGTGCCACCATGCCCGGCTTTTTATATTTGCTGGTAGAGACAGGGTTTCACCATGTTGGCCAGGCTGGTCTCAAACTCCAGACCTCAAGGCCAAGTGTTTTGGCCTTCCAGAGTGCCGGGATTACAGGCGTAAGCCACAACACCCGGCCTGCTGTGGGTATTTTGTGATCACACTGTCCCCTCCAAACACACCTTGTGGAAGACACTTGCTCTGCCACTCTGGATTTAAAATAACTAAACTTTAAAAGTTAGGAGTAATTTTCTATCTGGGTATTACCCTAAAGAGTCTTCCAAACGACTCCAAAGATTTTACCCCATAGAAGTATTCCTGTAAGTGTCCCCTGCAACTTCATTAAATTTATCTGGGATATTTGTTAAAGATGCAGCCCCCTGGATCTCACTGGCGACTTCTAAAACAGTTTCAGAGAGTGGGGGCCAGGTTTACATGTATTTTTTAAAAGTTCTACAGTCTATTCTTACAGAAGCAAAAGTTGAAGAACCTCTGGTTTATTGTGTAGGTTTTTGGCGTCATAGAAAGAAAGCAAATTATAGAGCTAGGAAAGGAAAATATTGCCAGCTTAACACTTGAGTTATCTGAGATAAAATGGAATAGCTTTTAGAAATAATTAAGCATCTATTTTCATGTGTTTTGGGAAAAAAATGAGATGTAATCTCAAACCAGTGATTCCATTGATATTACAGTTGACAATGAAACTGAAAAAAAAAATAAATAAAGTGAATCTTTAAAGAAAAACCCTAAGCAAATAAAAGTAAAAGGGATTTGAATTGGTGGAAGAGTTCTATTGTTGTTTTCAAATCCCTGTTCAGCCACTAATGAACAGCGTCGCATCAGACACACACGTTTCTTCATGTTCCCTTCCTTGCGTAGTGTACCCACAGGGGGCACTGGTACCCATGCCGGGGCTGGTTACCACCTTCCCGTGGGCCACAGCAGCTTCCCAGCAATGCTCCAGGAGCATGGGGCTGGCTGCTTGTAAAATCATGACGTTATTGTCTTCCGTGTCTACTTCCACTTTCCCCCTCACCCCTATTTTTCCCTACAATGTCCCATCTCCCCCCTGACCTGTCCATGCCAGTGACTATAACCTTCATAGTCCTCTAGCTTGACAGAAAGGAACAGCCATCTTTATGGATTTCTCCAACAGACGGGCTGGTTGGCACCAGTCTTTCCAGGATGGAGCTTGCTAATCAGATACACATAATGATGCTGATGTGCCAGTCTAGGGGACTACACTGCTATGGTCCAACTTGCAGTGACACAGTGGACGCAGCAGACACGGTCAGTGGGTCAGTGGTCCCCCTACCCCCTTTGATCTCTCCGTGTGCTCCATCTGACTTCCAGCCACCACTATCTGTGCTGGAGGATTCCTTTTTTTTCTTCTTTTTTTTCTTTTTTTTTTTTTAGATGGAGTCTCGCTCTGTCGCCCAGGCTGGAGTGCAGTGGTGTGATATCAGCTCACTGCAACCTCCGCCTCCTGGGTTCAAGCAATTCTCTGCCTCAGCCTCCCAATACTCAGCCTGAGTAGCTGGGATTACAGGCATGCAGCATTGTGCCTAGATAATTTTTTGTATTTTTAGTAGAGACAGGATTTTACCATGCTGCCCAGGCTGGTCTCGAGCTCCTGACCTCATGATCCACCCGCCTTGGCCTCCCAAAGTGCTGGGATTAGAGGCGTGAGCCACCATGCCCAGCCTGGAGGGTCCTTTTTACCAAGTGCAGAGAGCCTTGAAGCCCACAGTGCTCAGGAATTAACTCCCCTAGGAGCATCACTCATCCAGTGACTCTCTGAAGATGGCGTATAAATACCCAAGCTCTCTCCCCCAGGGATGGGATCATTCTGTGGCTTGTAGTTGCACCTTTTCCAAGAGCTTTCCAGTAGGATTAAGCTCCAGTTGCTCCCTGAATCATCCGTCTTAATAGCAGACACTTTGTTGGTTGCCTTCTTTTCCCTATTTCACTGCCTCATTTTTTTTTTAATTCGCACTTCCTGGGACTACCTCAAAAATAAACTACTAGCCTGAATTTGTATCTCAGGGTGTGCTTCTGGGAAAACCCATTACCAAAACCTGTCACACTATCAACAGAAACCTCATAGTGCTGCAACGCCTTTCCTTTACTATTAACCAAAGTGATAATTTAGGATTATGCATCCAATTCAAGTAAAGGGCTGGAGTATCTTTCTGATTGGGGAAGGACAAAGTTTGTAACAGATGAAAGCTCTTAGCACCCTCCTAGCCACCCTCCAGCTGTGCCCCATATTGTTGTTAATTGAATGTCAGTTATGGCTTTTCCCTACTAATACCCTAAAATGCCCTTGTTCATCATCTATTTGATCTGTTAATCCAGCTAAGCCCATGGTTCCCAAACATTAACACACGTTGAGATCCACTGGAGGACTTGTTAAGGCCACACATTACTGGACCACTTCACCCCCAGTGACTCTGATACAGTAGGTCTGGTGTGGGGCCTTAGGATTTGCATTTCTAGTGGGTTCCCAAGTGATGCTAATACTGCTGGCTCAGGGACCACACTGAGAACTGCTGTTGTGAGCCTGCATTCACCATAATCTCTTGAAACATGAAGCTTGGTGTTTGCATCTGAGATAAAGCATTAATTGATTTTTATTTTAAAATGTTATCTATTGGTTTTGATTAGGTAATTTATTTACCTGGCTTAAAAGTCAGAGCATATAAAACAATAGATGGATTCTTTCTTAACATGATAAAACACACTGATCTCAATATAAAAGCCAGCCTCATGCTGACCAGGAAAACACTGGAACATTTCCACAGAAGGAATACAACAAAGATGCTTATTATGTCTACCTAATTTATCATTATTCTGGAGGTATTCTTTATGAATAATATACAGAAAGAAAGCCCAGGAGAAGCAAATGAAAAAAAAAAACTATTTGTACAATAGAAATGTTCAATAACATGGCTGTGTACAATATTAATGTGAAAATATCAGTAAATTTTCTGTACAAGCAATAAACAAAGAGAATATATAGTGGAAACAGAAGCCCCATTTTTCAAAAATATATAATATACCAAAGAATATAGCATATTTTAAAAATTGGTGAGATCTACATAAAAAATCTTAAAAATATCCTGAAGTTTACAAAGAAAGACTTGAACCAATGAAAGAGACAATGTTCTTGAGTGGCAAGACTCAACTTCATACATGTTGCTTTCCTTTAAATAAGAAATAAATTCAATATGATTCCAATAAAATACTATATTAGTCCGTTTTAACACTGCTGATAAAAACATACCTGAGACTGTGAAGAAAAAGTTTAATTGGACTTACAGTTCCACATGGCTGAGGAGGCCCCAGAATCATGGCAGGAGGTGAAAGGTACTTCTTACAAGGTGGCGGCAAGAGAAAATGAGGAGGAAGCAAAAGTGCAAACCCCCGATAAACCCATCAGATCTTGTGAGACTTACTCCCTATCACGAGAATACTATGGGAAAGACCAGCCCCCATGATTCAATTACCTCTGCCTGGGTCCCTCCCACAACATGTGGGAATTCTGAGAGATACAATTCAAGTTGAGATTTGAATGGGGACACAGCCAAACCATATCATTCCGCCCCCGGCTCCTCCAAATCTCATGTCCTCACGTTTCAAAACCAATCATGCCTTCAAAACCAACAGTCCCCCAAAGTCTTAACTCATTTCAGCATTAACCCAAAAGTCCACAGTCCAAAGTCTCATCTGAGAGACAAGGCAAGTCCCTTCCACCTATGAGCCTGTAAAATCAAAAACAAGCTAATTACTTCCTAGATGCAATGGGTGTACAGTTACTGGGTAAATACAGCCATTCCAAATGGGAGAAATTGGCCAAAATAAAGGGGATACAGGGCCCATGCAAGTCTGAAATCCAGCGGGGCAGTCACATTTTAAAGCTCCAAAATGATATCCTTTGACTCCAGGTCTCACATCCAGGTCATGCTGATGCAAGAGGTGGGTTCCCATGGTCTTGGGCAGCTCTGTCCCTGTCGCTTTGCAGGGTACAGTCTCCCTCCTGGCTGCTTTTGCAGGCTAGTGTTGAGTGTCTGCAGCTTTTCCAAGCACATGGTGAAAGCGGTCAGTGGATCTACCATTCTGGGGTCTGGAGGATGGTGGCCCTCTTGTCAAAGCCCCACTAGGCAATGCCCCAGTAGGAACTCTGTGTGGGGGCTCCAACCCCACATTTTCCTTCCACATTGCACTAGCAGAGGTTCTCCATGAGGGCCCTGCTCCTGCAGCAAACTTCTGTCTGGGCATCCAGGTGTTTCCATACATCTTCTGAAATCTAGGCGGAGGTTCCCAAACCTCAATTCTTGACTTCTGTGCACCTGCAGGCTCAACACCATGTGGAATTGCCAAGGCTTGGGGCTTCCACACTCTGAAGCCACAGCCAGAGCTGTATATTGGCCCCTTTCAGCCATGGCTGGAGTGGCTGGGACACAGGGCACCAAATCCCTAGACTGCACACACAATGGGGATCCTGGGCCCGGCCCACAAAACCACTTTTTCCTCCTGGGCCTCTGAGCCTGTGATCGGAGGGGCTGCTGTGAAGGTCTCTGGCATGGCCTGGAGACATTTTCCTCACGGTCTTGGGGATTAACATTAGGCTGCTTGCTACTTATGCAAATTTCTGCAATTGGCTTGAATTTCTCCTCAGAAAAAATGGGGTTTTCTTTTCTACCATATCATCAGGCTGCAAATTTTCCAAACGTTTATGCTCTGTTTACCTTTTAAAATGGAATGCTTTTAACCATACCCAAGTCACCTCTTTAATGCTTTTTTGCCTAGAAATTTCTTCTGCCAGATACCCTAAATCATCTTTCTCAAGTTCAAAGTTCCACAAATTTCTAGGGCAAGGGCAAAATACCTCCAGTCTCTTTGCTAAAACATAACAAGAGTCACCTTTGCTCCAGTTCCCAACAAGTTCCTCATCTCCATCTGAGACCACCTCAGCCTTTATCTTATTGTTCATATCACTATCAGAATTTTTGTCAAAGCCATTCAACAAATCTCTAGGAGTTTCCAAACTTGCCCACATTTTTGTGTCTTCTTCTGAGCCCTCCAAACTCTGCCAACCTCTGCCTGTTACCCAGTTCCAAAGTCGCTTCCACATTTTCAGTTATCTTTTCATCAATGCCCCACTCTACTGGTTCCAATTTACTGTATTAGTCCGTTTTCACACTGCTGATAAAGACATACCTGAGACTGGAAAGAAAAAGAGGTTTAATTGGACTTACAGCCCCACATGGCTGGGGAGGCCTCAGAATCATGGCAGGAGGCAAAAGGCACTTCTTACATGGTGGCAGCAAGAGAAAATGACGAGGAAGCAAAAGCAGAAACCCCTAATAAAACCATCAGATCTCCTGAGACTTATTCACTATCACGAGAATAGCACAGGAAAGACTGGACCCTGTGATTCAATTACCTACTCCTGGGTCCCTCCCACAACATGTGGGAATTCTGGGAGATACAATTCAAGTTGAGATTTGAATGGGAACACAGCCAAACCATATCAAATACCAACATAAATTTTATAAAATTTTGTTAATAATAAAAACTTTTTAGGGCGATTTTATTCTCACATCAAAATTGAGTGAAAGATAGAGAGATTTCTCATATACCCCCTCCTCCCACACAAGCACAGCTTCCCTCATTATCAATATTTCCACCAGAGTGGTACATTTGTTACAACTGATGAACCCACATTGACATGTCATTATCACCCATAGTCCACAGTTTACATTAGGGTGCAGTCTTGGTGCTGTACATTCTATGGGTTGGACAAACGTCTAATGACATGTATCCTATAATATCATACACAGTAGTTTCACTGCCCTAAAAATCCTCTGTGCTCTGCCTACTCATCCCTTCCTTCCAGCAATCCCTGGCAACCACTGATCTTTTTGCCATGTCCATAGTTTTGCCTTTTCCAGAATGTCATATAGTTGGAACCATTTAGTCTGTTCAGACTGGCTTGTTTCATTTTGTAAATATGCATTTTAATTTTCTCCCTGTCTTTTCATGGCTTGATAGCTCATTTATTTGTAATCCCCACATAAATTTTTGACCTAAATTTGTGGTTTCTAGAGTACACAAGGAAAAGTAAAATAGCAAGGTTAGCTAGAAAAAAATCTGTAAGAGTAATGAGAAAGGACTAACATCAACAGTTATTCAAACATAATATAAAGTCATAATTATTTAATCACTGTGATATGAGATCATGAATAGAGAATAGAAAACCCAGAAGTAGCCTTAAATACATAAAAATACTTAGTATATTATAAAATTATCATTTTAATTATTGATAAAGGGATGGAATATGAAAGCTCTGGAAATTTGTGTTATTAATATTGTTACTTTCAGCACTGCTTTGGATTTGTTTACACCTAGTGTTGTGGAGAACTCACTATATGCCAGGTAGCATGCTAGACATTTCCATAGGTGTTGACTTGTTTAATCTTCATAAAAATTTGTGAGGCAAGAGTTCATATTTCCAGTTTAAAGCTGAAGAAACAAAGGCCCAGAGAGATTAGGTATCTTTCTTATGGTTGCACAGCAGTGAATGGCTCAGCTGGAATTCAGACCCAGCCTTTAACTCCCTACTTAGAGCGATTTCTATACATGGAGCTTCTAGCCTCACTAAGTAGTTTGCTGGCCATTTCTTTTATCATATGTGTACTTTCTGCTCATCATTATTTCATTTGAGTCTTTCTTTTCTGGTGCAGTCAACATGAATTTCTAGTTAGCAACTTAGATCATAGAATTGATTTTAAAAAAAGATTCGTGGCCAGGCACGGTGGCTCACGCCTGTAATCCCAGCACTTTGGGAGGCCGAGGCAGGTGGATCATTTGAGGCCATGAGTTTGAGACCAGCCTGGCCAACATGGTGAAAACCTATCTCCACAATACAACAATTAGCCAGGCATGGTGTTGCATGCCTGTAATCCCAGCTACTCGGGAGGCTGAGGCATGAGAATCGCTTGAACCTGGGAGGCGGAGGTTGCAGTGAGGTGAGTCCATGCCACTGCACTCCATCCTGGATGACAAAGAAAGACTCTGTCGAAAAAAAAAGAAAGAAAGAAAGAGAAAAGAGAGAAAGAGAGAGAGGAAGGAAGGAAAGAAGGAAGGAAGGAGAGAGAGAGAGAGAAGGAAAGAAAGAGAAAGAAAGAAAAGAGAGAGAGAGAGAGAGAAAGAAAGAGAAAGAAAGAAAAGATTTGTAACTATTTTCTTTTACAGGAAATTGACTAGTTTGTTTAGTTGAGACCAGCCAGGTAGAGGAGGATTGATGGTCTTCATGGTCTGAACTAGTAGCTCAGCGGATTTGAGCGCTACCTTTCTGGTATTCTATCCCTGGGCCTCAGACAGAGAGAATGTGATCACTAGCTTGGGAAATAGCATGGCCAGTTCTGAGCAAAAGCTGGGAAAGTGACAGTGTGAGTTTTGGGTTCTCCCATTCCTGGGGCTTCTCCCTTACCTCAAGGAAATGTGGATGGGTAATGAGGCTCCTCTGTCCAGGGAATACTGGCTTTCCAGCTACTCCAGATACCTCACAGGTATTCCCTCTGCTCATCTGGTAACCGGTCAGCACCAACATGGCAGGAACCTGACATGACACCTAATTCCTCTGCCTCCAGGGCCTGTCACTGCCCCTCTGTCCCAGGAGGAGGTAATCATAGATGCATTGCTGCTTATAATGATGCTGAGCTCATTCACAGCCAACTTACAGTTTAACTCCTAGTTCTGAGGAAAGCCAGTACTAAAAAAAAAAAAAAAAAAAGACAATTACAGTTCACCTGTTGAGTAAATTCATGATTTACTAGTGATTTCTGACTTATTTTTTCATCTTTAACCGGAATGCAGACCTTGTTTCATTAGGTTTATTATGTTTTTAATTACTTTAGGACCTATTTGGTGGCTAATTATCTGTATGACAGGAAATTAAACTAAGCTTCCATTTGTCTGTAGGCACTGTGAAACCTAACTTCCTTCCTCCCACCCCGGCCCCTTTCTTTTTTCAAACAATGATAACATGAATTGTAAATCTGGACCAAAGTGATTTGGGTGCAACATGCTCAGGCTATGAGTTATAAAACACTTAGTGAACATTTGAAAGATGGCCAGATTTTTGTCAATTGATTATCAATTGTCACCTGTTGATTGATTCATTGTAGTTGACATAGGAGGCTCTTCCACCATCTCGGTCAAGTGTAAGACCTCTCAAGTCTGACTTCTGAGGTTTAAAACCTGGCATTTGCTACTCGGTAGCTGTGAAACCTTGTCCAGTTTCTAAAACTTCCAATGTTTTAGTGTCCTTACCTATAAAATGGGGATAATAATAAGACCTCACGGGGTAGCTGAAAACTAAATGAGACAATACGTGTAAATACATGTCAAGTACTTCAATGCCTGGTACATAGTCACTGCTCAATAAATAATCACTTCTATTGTTAAGACAGAGCCAAGAGTTGCAGAGATGGGTCAGCGATTTTGTTGACAGCCATCTGTTGTCTATTTCAGATAAGAGAAGAGCATTGCAAAGAGCTGCATGTTTCTGCTGACCTTGATAGTAGAGGCAGGGTTGGCCCCTTAGTCTGAAATTAGGCAGGAAGGCCTGCAACATATGGACTGTCACATGCTGCAAGCTCTGATTATGTTTGCTCTTGACTTCTCAGACTGGCCAGGAGATGCTAATTTAAAGCTCATAGTCATAAAAGATTCGTCCTTGCCTTACTTTCCACTGTCTAACTCTTGCAGAAGCTCTCAGTAATGACTTCTACACGTGGTGTGATTCCCTCCCCAGGAAAGTATAAAAGCAAGAGAACAAAGTAAATAAAAACTCCGTAATTCCTTTAAATTTTATTTATATTCCCATAGCAAAGCTGAAGACATTCTTTATTTAGAGTATTTGTCTCAGTTGTCTTCATTATTTGCAATCTCAGGTATAAAATATGCTGGAATAACTGGAGAGTGGTGAAAACATCTAAAGTATATTTACAGGCCTAGGTTCATTTTTCAAAGCTTTCTCTTCTTGTCAGCCTTTGTCAAATGGGTTCGAGCTTTTACCAGTAAGAAGCAAATATTAAATTGGTGCACTTCAATCTCGGTAGTTCAGAAGGAACCCTTATGCCCCCAAGAGCTAAATTTACCAATCTGAGTGACATATCTGCATGGAGGAAATATAGCAGCAGCAAGAGAGACACACAAGCACACACAAACCAATCCGGGCTGCGATGATAATTGCAGTGTGGCGGTCCCTGGTATCCTAGGAGTAATTACTCTGACATTCTTTATCATTGTGTGTTAGATGTGATATGAAGCAATTATCAAGTTGCTTTTTGGAATATTGATGCCTGGCTGTCTTTGCACATTATCCTCATCTCATGCTGTGACCCACAGGACTTAATTCTGACACCTTGAGTCTCTCATGGCAGATTGATAAGGAGCCCTGGCTTAATCTTCCCTTTCTTAGGATGAGACTCTGGTGTTTACCCTTGTTATTAAGGAGAAGTACTGATAACATGAGCTACTGCCATTTTCTTTTTCCACTTGCAGAATTCGATTTGTATCTCAAATTCTCTAGTGCCTGGTCTCCTACTGAAAATATTGGCACAATGGAATTCATTGCTAATTGTAAACTACCCTCATAACAAAGGCAGACATTATTGTTTTTCCTTATAATTACTTGCAATAGTCCCCGTGTTAACCCTATTTTAATAGTAATCTAAGGACTATGGAATAAGGTTTATTAAGACCACATGCTTCAGATCTGTGCAGACTTTGTTGGAATAATGCTTGTGGGTATAGAAATTTCACTCTTCAAGAGGTGGTCTATTTTCTTAAGTTGAAATTGGCATGGTGTCAGTATTTTGCTTTCATCTGAATAGCTGTTTCTCTGCTCCTTTATTTCATTTTTTTCTGAGAGCAGACTTTTATTTGGAGCATGGATCAGCATGCCCACATTTAGAATATTTCATATCATATCAGCTTGTTTGTACCACACACAATAAGAGGCATCTGGCATCTTTCAGAAAGGCTGGAGGAAGCCACTTATTGATGCTGTGTATGGCTGGCCCTCCCTCGCCCCATGTACAAGGTCTTTGGTGAGGTATGGGTTGGTAACAGAAAAAGCAGTGGCCAAACCATGCTATAGCTGTGGCCCGTGGTGACACAGGACACATATCTATCTGTGTGTTCTTCTGTGGTCAGTGCTGTCATCCCTGGGAAGAGATTTCAGCATGGTGGTTTGGAATAATCAAGAGTGTGGGCATTGAAGACAGGCTGCCCCCATCCCTACATGCAATAAGACCCACCCATATTTTATGACTATAACTATAATTTACACAAATATGGTTGCACTAAATCTCATCCTTTTCTCTCTTTTTTCCTTTCCTTTTTTCTTTTTTCCCTTTACTTTGCTTAGCATGATGTTTGAAAGGCCTATTTGTGTTGCTGGATGAGCCCATTGCTGCTCTGTGCTCTATGGAATTCCATGGTGTGGAATCTGACTTAGCCATTACTCCATGACAGCCACTTCAATTGGCTTCAGATCGTACTACTGCAAACAACATTCTTGTGTATGTTCCTTACAGACCTGTGGAAGAATCTCTTTGATGTACACCTTGGGTGGGGTTGCTGGGCTGCCCTCCAGAAAGGCTGCACCAAGCCTCACTCCCATTCATAACATGTGCGGGTTTCCATGGCCCCCATCACCACATTCCCACCAACACTAGGCATTACTCAGCTCTCATTGCTATTTTAATTTCTGTTTCTGTGAGACTAATGACTCTTATCTCTCTGTTGACATTTTTCCCATGATACCTTTTATGGAATGTTAACTCCTAACTTTAATGTAATCAAATTAATAAATGTTTAACATATTGATTTGTGTTTTCAAATTTTTAAGATGTCCTTTCTCACATCTAAGTGACAAAGAAGTTTTCATACCTTTTCTTCTTTTAAGTTTATAATTTTACTTTTACATTAGTTCTTTAATTCACCAAGAGTTCACCTCTACAGATGATAACAGGTAGTGGTCCAGTTTATTTTTCTCTATATTAGGTAATAATGTCACTAAAAAGCCCTTCTTTTTCCTATTCTGTTATGGTCACCTCTGTTGATTTCTTAGTGTTTTCTTTGTTTCGTGTTTCCAAACATTACTTCATTGTCTTTACTGTTCCCAGTGTTGCTTTTTGAGCTTGATACCAATCCAGTTCTTACTCTGCACTGTATTCTGCATTTCTTAGTTTTTCTTTTTACATTTTCTTTTTAGGAGCTTGGGCAAGAGTGAAATGAGATATTATTGTTAAGGGGTACAGAGTTTTAGTTTTGAAAGATCAGAAAGTTCTGGAGGTCCACTGCACAACAGTGTGACTGTACATAATACTACTGAACTGTGCACTAAAAATGGTTAAGATGGTAAATTTATGTTACGTATAGTTCACAATTAAAAACTTGGATCTTGCAATTAGTTTAAGAAATAAATTTAGGAATCCTCATACAAAAAATTTATAGCACAGGAATAAACTTTATGAAAAGTAATTAGCAATGTATGATGAGCCTTAAGAATGTCCATTCCCTCTTCTAGGTGTGTCCTAAAGAAAAACTGAGAAAAATTTGGAGAGGAAATCATTTAAGTTTATTCATTGCAACATTATTTATGATATAAAAAATACTTAATCTAAATGTTCAACCTGAGGAATAGTTAAATTAAGGCTGGTACTTCCACAGGAAAGAAAATGCAGCTATCAAGAACTTGTTTTGAAATATATTTAATGATATGAGGAATATTTTAATTATAACATTATTTTAAAAATAAGAGGCATAACTGTGACTTTAGTATGAATCTAATTCTTTAAAAATTACACATATATACAAATAGAAGTTAAAGTGGGAGAAAATACATTAAAATGTAAACAGTAATAATCTGTTGGTGGAGGGACTATCTGTGATGTGTGTAAATGCTTTGTAAACTGTAACTTGGCACACTAATACAGGCAGTGGTTGTAAGTCACTCAGAATGAAAAACTTGAGCTATGCCAACGTAATAGCCTAATTTAATACTTAAAAACCCATATTTAGCATTTAGCATATAGTAAAAATTTTCCTATACTATCTACATATATTATGTTACTCAGTTCTGCCAACTACCTGTGAGATAGGTACTATTACTGTTCTATTTCCTTCATGAAAAAAATGAAACTCAGATGTCATACATAGGAAGCTGAAGAACCATGATACATGTACCCAGAACTTCCTGACATTAACCCCTACTTTTTACCAATTCCAAAATAATTTAAACAAAGAAGAACAAGAAAAGGTAGTCATAATTGCCTAAATGTTTTAGTATCTTGTTGGCTTGTGGCTCGGTCAACTCTACTGAGAGCTCCTGTTGATGGCCAGACCCAAGCCCTGTGTTGAAGATGACTAAGCAAAGAGCTCAACAGAAGAGTGGCTGCTGGGAATGCCTTCTTATGGTGGGTGTTGTAATGCTTTTATTTTGCAGACTCTACTGGGGCCAGTGAACAATGAGGGAATGAAGTACATCATTCCACATGTTAGCTGGTTGAAGTCATGGCACTTGGCAGCCTCCTTGAGAAGGTACTCAGAGGTCCGTGGTCATTCCTTAGAGGCATATTGACTCATTGATTAAAATGTGCTGGATTTGGTCAACTTCCTCCATAACAAGTCATTTATAACACATATTATTTAGGAAATCCAGAATGCTCTGAGAGCTAATTTAAATTATAAGTACTCTTGAAAGCCATGACTGGAAATGACTCTCTTAGCCCTTCAGGCCCTTGCAGTGATTGGCAGTGTACTTCCAAAGAAGGGCTTTTAAGTGGTTTGGTTCATTATATGTGCATTCTACATCCAAAAGAACCCATGCCTTGCATGGGAGGAATTATGAGGCCGGAGCACTCCTCTTTATTAGAAATGTAAAAACACACAGCCTTGCCCTGGTCAGACATTCCTACACCCCTGGAGAGTCCTAACACAGGCTTAAGGTCCACAGAATCATTGCAAATTCTGAATATGCATATTCTCTCAATGGCAGTACATATTTTCCCGGCTTAATAGGATGTTAAAATGTGGCTCTTGATTTTGGCTCAGGCATAAGACAATGCCTGCTATATTCCATGGAGATCATCCTACAAAACTTTTAAAAAGGAAAGGTATGATCCCTTAAAGAACTCAAACCCCTTCCTCATACTGTTAGTCTGAAAGGATTGTGGAAAGTTGTTTTTATGTTTTTATTTGTTTGTTTTGAGGACAAACTTTTTGAAGATAGATGCTGGTATATGGTGAATCTCATTCTTCTCCCACAAGGAGGAGAGGTGGAGAAAGTGTTTGCTTCTCACCTTAAGCCTAGTGAGAAAAGCTTCAGTAAGGCCATTCCAAGAAAGTCAAAAACTTTCCTTGAAGTTAGGGAATATATTGGCCTGATGCGTGTCTCCACATGAAAAATGTAAAAGATTAGAAATGGTTTATCAGCTTTTACAGTGGTGCAAAGGGTAGGTCATTGCTCTGTTAGGATTGGATTTATTGGGGCAAAGGATACAAGAGTGGTACACACAGACCAGAAAGTTGGAAAAATGCTGGTGTAGGACTATCTTGGATTCTGTCCAGTAGGGCTATCCAGAAGTGTAAACAGGCCTTAGCAGTTAGAATCTAAAGGGAGTGCCGGATTCCTTGGTCAAGTGAGAGAAAGATGATGAAATAGAGCAGACACATCACCTGTAAAAGGCTACCAGAGGTGGGCAGTATCTGATGATGGCATGGGGTTGAGGCCTTTGAAGAATCAACAAAAATGCTTCATAAAAATTAATTAGCTTCAAAGATCAGCTTGGCCCAAGGAAACAAAGCCATCTTTTCTGTTCTCTGCCCTCTGCTTCCTCCCTTCTTTTTAACCCAGAAGGCAGTAGAAACAAAAGTTAATAGGAAAAGAGTTGAGGTCAGCCAGGCACGGTGGCTCACGCCTATAGTCCCAGCACTCTGGGAGGCTGAGGCAGGTGGATCACCTGAGGTCAGGAATTTGAGACCAGCCTGGCCAACATGGCAAAAACCTGTCTCCACTGAAAATACAAAAATTAGCCAGGCGTGGTGGCGGGTGCCTGTAATCCCAGCTGCTCCAGAGGCTGAGGCAGGAGAATTGCTTGAACCTGGGAGGCAGAGGTTGCAGTGAGCCAAGATTGTGCCACTGCACTCCAGCCTGGGCGACAGTGTGAGACTCTGTCTCAAAAAAATAAAAGAGTTGAGGTAAAGGAGGAAGGATGACCACACCCCACTTTCCCAACTTTCCACCTATGAAAAGCACCAGCTGGCAAAGGGGAAAGGCTTTAACTTCAAAACATGTTTGAAGTTTAAATTATTATATAGTAATCAACATTCTAAATTTTGTGAAATACTGTATCTAGTGACTTAAAGTATCTTTAAGACACTTCATTTCCTAAGCATGACCAGTTAAGTCATGGACTGCTCAGAACTTTTTTAAGAAGCAGGGAAGAATGCTTTTCTCTAAACGCTTTTCTTCAGGGGATGGTGGGAGACAAAATTAAGTTGCTTTGTTCCATCCCATGAGTTGTGTCTGTTGCATGTAGGTGTAATACCCTCAGATGCCCGACTGAGGTTATCCTGCCAACCCACCAGTCTGCACTTCTGATCTTGCCAGTCTGGTAACTGCTCTCAGAGCGTGGTGCTAATAAGACCTGGAAGGTGAGATCCCAGGATTCTAAAGACTAGTCGGTTATCTGCAATGTACATTTTGCAATGTGAACTGAGCAGGAGAATAGGGTTGGGTCAGGGCATTCAGAGGGAAGATAAGCTCAAAGTGGGTGCCCTTCCTATTGCCTTAGGGCCTGACAAAAATTATTTCCCATGCTCACTGGAAACAAAGTTTGAAGTTAATATCCTTTACTAGGGTTTCCAGATCAACCTTGCCATCCAATAAAAATACAGGACACTCTGTATTTAAGTATAAGCATGTTCTAAATATCACATGGAAATTCATACTACAAAATTAGTCATTGTTTACCTGAAATTCCAATTTCACTGGGTGTCCTGAATTTTAACTGGCAGCCCTAAGTGAATCCTCTCCCTCTTCTGCATAATAGGATCACATTTATACCATTATTTCTTTAAAAATGCCCAGTGCTGGAGCCATCAATATCTGCAATGATCCCAGTCTCCACATCAACATTTGGCATACATTGTCTGATACCCATCAAGAGAACAGTTTAAAGTGTTTAAATTGAGGCCGGCCGCGGTGGCTCATGCCTGTAATCCCAGCACTTTGGGAGGCCAAGGCGGGCGGATCACGAGGTCAGGAGATCGAGACCATCCCTGGCCAACATGGTGAAACCCTGTCTCTGCTAAAATACAAAAAAAAAAAAAAAAAAAAATTAGCCGGGCATGGTGGAGCATGCCTGTAGTCCCAGCTACGCAGGAGGCTGAGGCAGGGGAATCGCTTGAACCCGGGAGGCAGAGGTTGCAGTGAGCCGAGATCGCTCCACTGCACTCCAGTCTGACGACAGAGCAAGACTCTGTCTCAAAAAAAAAAAGTGTTTAAACTGAAACCATCCGAGAATTTCAGGCCTGTGATCCTTTTACCACTGCCCTTTACACGAAACAGTGGTCAAACACAAATAACTGTTCTTGAGTAACTTTTCTGCCAAGCTGGAAAACTTCCAGCCGTGTGGTCTTGGACAAGCCACTTCACCTCCCTGAGTTCTCATCACCTGTAAATTGATAATAATAAACTCCTAATGAGAACCAAATAAGCTAATGAAGGGGAATTAGCATGCAACACCATAAAAGTCCTTACAAATGTCACTACATAGCAATAGTGTAGGAACCAATATGTCTATGTTTTAAATTTTTTTCTGTTGGTATTCAGTTTACACACAGAAACACACAAATGCATGAAAATTACTTTTTAAGGTAACATACAACTCCAGAGGACCTGACTCCCTGAGGACAGCCATGGCTATTAGAACCACAACAGAACTCCAATTAATCAGTTCAGATGCCTTCTCCATGGAATGCTTTTCCAGAACCCCCTCTAAGTATCCAGACCTTTTAAATCCCCCTGTCTTTTCCTTTGGCTGCCAACTCTAGGATGGGGCACACAACCTAAGAAAGGTCTCAAAGATGATAAGAAAAGAGGAAGAAAGAGAGGATGAAGAAAAGCTGCAAATCAGAGCTCAATATGCAGCCGTCAATGGTGCACCCTTCCCCTCACCTAGAAGCAGTGCAAGTGGTTAATAGCCATTATTCTTGGGGAGTTGGCAATTCTCCACACTCCTCAGGCCAGTACAGACTAAGCCACTGGAGCAAGGCAGGCCTGTCTTTCTAGGTGACGCTGCTGCTGTGCACCGAGACCCCTGGGATGGCTTCCAGAAGTTCATTCTCACTGGTTTCAGCACTCATTCTACATTTGCTTCTTCCAAGTTCCTGGCAGCCTGTCTTTACTTCCTTTTTAATTCATTCATTTTTGCTGTTGTTTTTGTTATTCCAGCTAACAAGACATAAGAAAAGCCCATTTGATCTTAATTTCATATTGCTCATTATCAGTTCTCTTTTAATCATTTTCTTATGATCTTCATCAAAAAAGTTACTTGTAAAACCCAGGAAGAAAAGTCCTTCATATCTCCCCACCCTCCCCTTCTTCTTTCTCTATCTCTTTTGATGAGAAAGTGGCAAGTGACTTTCCAGAGAGCTTTAGGAAATCTAACCAAATGACAAAATAGTTGTGTGATGTCCAATATACCGAATAAATGTCTTACAGAAAAACCTTTAGCAAAAAGCCTGGGGAGGAAGGTAACGGCATTTTAAAAAATCAGAAGCTCAGAGGAGACAAACACTGCTTGATGAGCACTTGAGATGAATACTACAAGCTAATGCGAGCAATCAGCAGGTTTGTGGAGAATATGCTGATATCTGCAGAAAAAAATGCAGTGGCAGAGAAGAGCTTACAGATAAACACAGGAGCTCAAAAATATATATATTATTGCTAGAAAAACCTTGACATTTTGACCATCTTTTATGTTGCAACTAGAAGGGAAATACAGAGTCCAGTTCTTACAACTGAATATCCTTCTGGTAATGAATTCATTCTAAATGTTGTTTAAGAACTCCTCTACATCATGCTTCATCACATAGCAAATTAGCCAGGCAACCCCTCATTAATAAGAATAGTTAACCATAAGAACCAACAAGAAACATACATTAATAACATTTAAAAATTTGAATCGGGGATTCAACACAGGAAGGTAACTCAATTCAGGATCCATATTTGTTACCTTCTGTTGATCATTCTCACTACTGACTCCCTCAGCCTTACTGGGGTTCCAGTTGTCAGCCCCCCTTATTGGCAAAGGAGCTGTCTATTGGACTGTCCAAGTGGTATAGGGCTCATCTTTTCACGCCTCTCAGGAGCTTTCTGTGGATGTTTCTTGTAAAGCCTGCATTTCTTTCTTTCCTTCTGCAGAAAGCCTGAATGGTTCAAAACACCTCCACTTAAATGTGTGTGCCCATTCACCCATCCCAAATGGCATATAGTCTTTTAGTGAACCTCAGCTGAAATGAACAAAAAAGAAAATTTAAGTTCACACCTTCATGCAAAAGAAAAAAAAATCATACTTTCTGCTTATAGAGATGGTAATGAAAGGTATGATTTAATAGATGTTTATTGGATGTTGACATTCACCCATCCCAGGATAAGAGTTCTTCAAGGCCTGCTATCCAGTGATCGGTGATCACCTTACTGTTAGTTTATTGGCTCTGACTCGCCAGGTAACAATAATAAAGCAACAAATATTCTGACCCTCAAGCATGACTCATTTATGCTTTTAATTAAAGTTTAACATGGTGAAACAGGTAAATTTGTTTAAAAGTGAACTTGAGGCCAGGTGTGGTGGCTCACGCCTGTAATCTCAGCACTTTGGGAGGCCAAGGCGGGTGGATCACAAGGTCAGGAGATCGAGACCATCCTGGCTAACACAGTGAAACCCTGTCTCTACTAAAAATACAAAAAACTAGCCAGGTGTGTTGGCATGCACCTGTAATCCCAGCTACTCGGGAGGCTGAGGCAGGAGAATTGCTTAAATCCGGGAGGTGGAGGTTCCAGTGAGCCAAGATTGTGCCACTGCACTCCAGCCTGGGCAACAGAGCAAGAGACTCAGTCTCAAAAAAAAAAAAAGAACTTGAACTGTTTTGATTCTTCCATCATTACTGAATCACTAAAAATAATGTGATGGATGCCAGGATACACTGTCTAAATCCCTCACTGAAGAATGTAGACCCCAACCTCCTGCCGTGATGGGAGTGTTAAGCTGGAGCTACCAGCCTCTATAGGGATTGACTTAGCTAAAGAAAGCCCAAGGTTGTATCCGCATTCTAGGTGGCCCACATCTGATGACCAATCAACCCAGGAGAACAAAGGCCTGGCCCACTAGTTTCAACTCAGCACAGCTCTGAAAGGTCATGCTAGTTTCAGACTTTCATCAAGTTGAGTTCTGTCTCCTTTGAGACTGTCATACTTTGACTTCAATCCTCTGCCCAGTTTTACTTCCCTCCCTTCCCTTCTAAGGGTGTTGATCTCAGGAGCGCTTCCTCATTATCTTTCTGCATGCATATCTTCATTTCAGAGTCTGCCTTCTGGAGAACCCAAACTTCAGTAGCTACTTCATTTTGTTTTAGACTATTGGCCTAACACACAGAGACCTAGTGAGTTTCTTTATTAGCCCAGGATCTATGAAGAATATGGTAAATAATACTCTTTCCCTCCAAAAACATCATACAAATTGTTCGTAGTTTTATCCAGAAAACAGAAGCCTCTTGAGAAGAGAGTAGTGGAGAATGAGTTTGGTAAGAGAAGAGGAGTCTAGAATAAAAATGCCTGTGTAATGAGGGCAGAAGTGAGACTAGTAGGAAAGTAGACATATGCATAAGATATTTCCTTCAACTACCTAAATAATTGTTGATAACCCTGCCATTTTACTTCCTGCAATGGAATGAGGTCTCTACTAATGGCTACCCTTTGGGAGTTCTTATAGATTTTTTTTTAATATGTCCCAGAAAATTTAACCAATGCCCATTTTCTTTAAAAAAAAATCTATCCTATTTCTTGCTTGTGTTTCTGTCTAAAAATTACATTGGTGTAAGTGTGGGTGTGAGTGAGGGCGTGTGAGGGGGAGGCTTTATTTATATTGTGTCTTTCAGAGCCTACAGCCACTTCTAATTGAAGCACAATAATAAATATGACTAGATCAAAGAAATGTTAATATTATCTGTGGAGCTTCCTTATTTAGACTTTGAAACACTCATTAATTTTCTTTGATTCATATTCAGAATATGAAATCAAGATCTAAAGGAAATAGGCTGGAGTGGTGGCTCATGCTTGTAATCCCAGCACTTTGGGAGGCCGAAGCAGGTGGATCCTTTGAGGTCAGGAGTTCGAGACCAGCCTGGCCAACTGGTGAAACCCCATCTCTACTAAAAATATTAAAAAAAAAAAAAAATTAGCCAGACGTGGTGGTACACACCTGTAGTACCAGCTACTTGGGAAGCTGAGGCAGGAGAATCGCTTGAACCCGGGAGGTGGAGGTTGCAGTGAGCCAAGATTGTGCCACTTCACTCTAGCCTGGGTGACAGAGTGAGATGTCTCAAAAAAAAAAAAAAAAGATATAAGGGAAATAGCCATAAATCTATTCATAGATAAATTGCAATCTGGATGGAGGAAAGAGGAAGGAATGAAACTTACTCCTAAAGGCAGTTAAATATTTCATAAGGGATGCAGGAGCCATGGGCTTTTTCACCTTTTGCCATTTGTGAAAGCCAGTTTATCCAGTATTGCAGGAAAAATCACTACACTAGTTAGCATAAAAGGAAAACAGAAGAGAATTTCACCAAGCCTGTCAACTGAGAGAGTCACTGAAGCCAGCAAAGATTATTCATGTTCAACCTGCAGATCTTTTAGAGGACATCAAAGATCAAAGGTTTACCCAGGAATGTTTTCCTGGAAAGAGTGTCTTTAATTGTTTTAAAAAAATGTATTGAACAATATGTGTTCTGGAATTGAACTTTGGAATAACTCATCACTATTTTAAATTAGTGGTCATTCCTCTATTCCTTGTTATTTCCAAGCTTAGTATCTGATTCCTAATTCCAGTAGAGTCCAGAATTAGGCAACTGCTTTTTGTGATGTCCTGTTTATAGGCTAGCTTTCTGCATCCCACTGCTTCTACTAGATTGACAAGAGGAGGCACCTTAGATCCACTGTGGAAGTATATGTACCACATGGGCTTCTATTAAGGCATGAGTATAGAAAGGGGAAATGGCCCAAACCAGAGAGTTGCACAGAGTTTTGGCATCCACAAACTCAGTGCAGAGGAGGAAGGATTGATCAAATGAGCTTATTTGGTTCCCTTCTTTTCTCCTTCCTCCCTCTTTCCATCTTTTCTCCCTCTGGCTTTTAACCCTGGCTGTGAAACAAAATTACCAATTCAGTTTTTTTATTTGCCTTTTTTATTTTTTTAAGAATGCCTGTGCCCAAGCACTGAAACAATTTCTGGGAATGGAGCCTGAACAGCTTTATTTGTAAAAAGCACCACAGGCAATTCTATAGCAGGGCCAGATTTGAGAAGCACAGAGCTCCTCTATCCAAAAGTAAAGCACCAGTGGACAAGAGGACCAAATGGGACGTGCCCAGCTGTAGGCTCAACCACAAATTGTCATCCATCTCCATTAAGTGATACCACAGAATTTGTACACCACCTCTCAGAGTCATTATTAACTTCCCAAGAATGCCACAGTGTTCTGAGGGACGCAGATACATGCCACCAACATATGAGAACATTCTTGGTGAAATACGGTTTGGGGTTCTTGGTTCTTCTGGGGTTTCTGAAGTCTTTATGACGCAGCAAAGTCTTTGCTATAGGGACACTATTAACTCCTTAATAACTGGTTATCTTAGAGTTGCATATTTCTGTTATAAATCTCAACAATTATGATGAAATAATTTCATAACACATTTCAAAAGTGTCCACCCTTCTTTCCCTTTAGCAGTTCATGTTAATTTTTAAGTAGTGACCCTTTACAATTTCTCACCCAAATCTGGCCTTTTGGAAACAGAGCTATAAACGGATACACTGTGGATGGAGTTTTACTGGCAAAAGGCATTTTTTAAAAATTCCCATATGTTCCTTTAAGTGATTTTTGTTCTTTGAAACCAAAAAGCGTATGTTGAATGATTTTTTCCTCACACTAATATGTCGTTTCAGACCCTTACCAGGTCTCTTAAATCTTTTCACTTTCTTCTTTTTTCATCTACCTGCAAGGCAACTTATGTGTAGTCCATGACTTGATCTCTTTTATTTCCTTTGTATGAGGAGAAATTGTGCCTGGATGGAAAGTCGTGAGTCTTCCTCTCTCTGAGCACTCTTGACTCTCCTGTCTTGGGGCATCATTCTTTGTAATATAGATTTTTTTTTTTCATGATTTCCCACAGTTGCCATAGACAGATGCAAAATGAAAAGAGGGTATTGATTCTCTTTCTTTTGTGGGGCATAGACTCTTTCAGATAACTTCAGTTAGAAAAAACAGGATGTAAGCGTGTGTGTGTGTGTGTGTGTGTATCAGGGTTGGTTCTCAACCCTGATTTTTCTTTTGGAGTAAATCAGTGTTGGACCCAAAAAGCAAAACAAAATAGAATAAACAAAATAAATAAACTAACAATTACCTAATAGCTAAGAACATGAACTCTGTAATCACATGAGCTCACATAACATGTATAAGTTTGAAAATACCTATTTGGAAAAATCTGGTGAAAACTTGGTTCTAATTTAGAAGCAGTAGTTCTAATGAGTTTTGTGTATAAGAAATAGGTGTGTCTTAGTCCATATTTTATGACATAGACATTGTTGTCTAGAGCCTCGTGAAACTCACTTTCCATCATGTCCGCTAAAACCATTCCCTACTTCTTACACCATGTCAGACCTTCCTTGTGTTGTTCAAGGGATCTTATATTTCTCTTTCTAAATTACAGGTAAATCACGATGCTTGCTGGTATCTCTTCACAGATGTTCCACTGCCACATCAATTCAGCATATAACACAGTGAACTGATTACATACTCCCTTAATTTTACTTCCTAGATACTTGTCAACCTGTCTCTCCCCTTCTCTACTTTTAATGCCTTTGTTTGGATTTTTATAATTTCTCATTTGCTCTATTGCAAATGCTTCTGGCTTAGTTTTTCTGTCTCTAGTCTCTTACCCTCCAAATCTATTCTCCACCTGTGTGAGCCATCTGAAAAAGGCAAATTCACTATGATACTTTTTCTTGTCAATTTCTCAGTGTCTCAGTCGCCTTTTTAGCAGAACATATAAGAATTTGGATGGCCCCACTCTCGACTCGACTTCTCTAGGCAAATCTAACCATCCCTGATTCAGACGCTAGGCTTCTGAGTTCTCACACATGTCAGGCTTTTTCCTGCCTCTACTCCTGGCTTGCTTCTGCCTCCACCTGGGATGCTGTTTTTTAATTCTTCAGTTGATTAGTTGGCGTTCATTTTTCAGGACTGAACACAGGTTTCAGCCTTCCTGTGGTTCTGGGCTTGTTACTTCTTTAACCCTCCAAGGCCTCCTGAAGATTTCTCTGTGCAGCACTTGCCACATTAAATCATATGGTATTTGTGTCCCAACCCACTAATTTTAATGTTGAGAACAGAGCCTTGACAACTTCATCTTACCACCCCTATCATGAAGCTACAAGTATATGCTCAATAAAAACTTTGCAAATGCTTAATCCAGAAGGAAACTTATAGATTAACTAGTAGAATGACTTTATTTCAAAAGTTGGGAAACTGGCTAGGCGCAGTGGCTCATGCCTGTAATCCCATCACTTTAGGAGGCCGAGGCAGGCGGATCACCTGAGGTCAGAAGTTCAAGACCAGCCTGACCAACATGGAGAAACCCCGTCTCTATTAAAAATGCAAAATTAGCTGGGTGTGGTGGCGCATGCCTTTAATCCCAGATACTCGGGAGGCTGAGGCAGGAGAATTGCTTGAACCCAGGAGGCAGAGGTTGCCGAGAGCCAAGATCACACCATTGCACTCCAGCCTGGGCAAAGAGAGCAAAACTCCATCTCAAAAAAAAAAAAAAATTAGGAAACTAAGACTGGGCATGGTGGCTCATGACTACTATCCCGGCACTTTGGGAGGCCAAGGAGGGAGAATTGCTTGAGGCCAGGAGTTCACGATCAGCCTAGGCAACATAGCAAGACCTAATTGCTACCAACAAAACAAAAACAATGGGAAACTAACATACAAGAAACTGAAATAACATGTCAGAGGCTAAATGTGAATTTGTAGCTGAGTTGAAACTAGGGCCCAGATATCCCCATTGCCTTCTGACACATTTTATTTTGAGTTGTATAATTTGGCGTATTCATGAGAAACATTGTTAATTGGATTATATTAATTTCCCCTAATTAGGTTTGCTTGGGAAATTGCAGAGATGCTCAGTTCTTTCCTGTTCACAGTGACCCAAGAGCTTGATACTTTTCAGCCATTGGCCATTTCATCCTGCATCTATTCTGCTCTTAATGGTACTCTAAATAGCTTATTTTGCAATCTTAAAAATCTCATGCATTATGTCAGTAAAGATGTTTGTTTGTTTATTTATTTATTTTTTGAGACGAAGTCTCCTTCTGTCACCCAGGCTGGAGTGCAATGGCACTATCTTGGCTCACTGCAACCTCTGCCTCCCGGGTTCAAGCGATTCTCCCACCTCGGCCTCCTGAATAGCTGGGATTACAGGTGCTCACCACCACACCCGGATAATTTTTGTATTTTTATTAGAGACGGGGTTTCACCTTGTTGGCCAGGCTGGTCTCAAACTCCTGACCTCAGGTGATCTACCCGCCTCGGCCTCCCAAAGTGCTGGGATTACAGGTGTAAGTTACTGTGCCCGGCTGCAGTAAAGATGTTTCTATAAGCCAAACTCATTGTAATTCTTTGTGATACATTAATTCAGATGGTATAAATGTTTGCTAACTAAAATCAATATCCAGAGATGGAATTCAAGAAATGTCATCTGAGTTGGGAAAAAAATAGTGCAACTGATATTTTGGTACAACTTAGCCATGGCTTAACCCATCTCAATACAGCCACATGATTCTTCTCCTAGCATAGCTACTGAGGGAAGAGGAATATAAAGAATTCTCTACTTCTCATACTGGTTACAGGGCATGATATTCTTTAACTTTGTAGATTGTGAGATCTAAGCTTGTGTCTTGGTTATATGTTGCATTATTGTCACAAATTTGTGATAACGTCCTGTATCTTCTCCCTGTTTTACCTATGTGATTAAAATATTTTTCAAATGTGCACTCTCTCCCTGTCACCTCCATGGGAAGAGCATTTTCTTGCACCATTAAGCCTTGTGCTTGGCCACAGGACATAACTTGGTCAATGGAATGTCAGCAGATATAATGTAAACACAGGCTTTAAATGCCTTGATCTTTTATGCTTTACCATTGCCATGGAAAGACCTTTCTCTGGGTAGCTGTTATTTCCTCACCCTTGTTCTAGGAGGAGCACACGTGCAAAGACCTAGACCAACCTGCATCAAGGAGCCGAGCCTAACTAGGCCTCAGATTGAAGCAGTTTCCCAGACAAGCCCAACCCAGATCAACCAACCACTAAGTGACCCACAGAGGCAAGAATTGATACATTTAAGTCATTGACTTTTGAGTGATTTGTTTTACAGCCAGCTGATTCAACTCCTCCCTAATAGGCTACTTAATTAAAAAACCTTAAGCCTTTTGCATAATTGATCCTAGGACACTTGCTTCTCCTGCTGGTCTTCACTTCCTTCTTTTTTGCTGCTGTCTTAGGCTTTTTGAAGTCCTGTTTAACTTTAGATACCTGTGCTTGTGTTCTTTTAAGTTGCTTTTCTTCAATTTCTTTTTCTTTTCTTGCTCCTTTACCTGATCTGCTACTTCTCCTGGAATCTTTTTTTTATGTTATATTTTATTTCTGCTTTTATCTTTTGCTGCCCCTCTAAATGTCTTTAATTTATAATTTATCTCCCCTTATGTGCCTGATGCTGCTCATTCTGGGCTCTTCTTTTTGTTTCTGCCTCTACCCAATTCTTGTGGGATGATGTCCCAGCTACATCCTGCTGTTCTTTCACCTGCTCTATTCCTCCAGAAGCAGAAAGGCAGACTTAACAAATGATCTGAAATCCTCCCCTTGAAAATTCCAATTTGCTTTCTGGCTCCAATGGCCCACCCACCCCCAGGTGCTCTGGGATGGAGCTTATTAATTACACTCCCTTCAGACTACCCTGACTTGAACAGAGGGAAGGAAAGAGAGAAAGTCGATAGGGAAGGTGAGAGAAGGAAGAACTTGGGAATCTTATTAATGGTATCTTTGTTTTCTGAAATGAGAATTGGAGAAAACAAGGCATACGGTGCATTCATTGTTTTAGAACTGAGAAACAAGCTCCTATTCGTCTTGCCAAAAATTGCAAATGTGTGTGATTCCTCTCCATTAGCTCACAGCAATATTGGAAATGTATTTGACTAAACTGGAACACACCATCAGCCCAAGATGCCCAGAGGCAGCTCAATACAACCATCCATATGCTTCTCTGAGTTAATTTGGAATACAGAGAATTCAGTTTCCAAACTGTCCCCATGAACATTTGTAAAATCCTGCCCATGTGAGTGGAAGGTGATTTGTACCACCACATGCAAGCTCTCAAGAATGCCAGAGGACTGTGTCATGATGGAATGCAAAGGAACGACGGGAGGTATTGAGACCTGCAACTCTTAACTGCTACTGTTTTCATTGGTTTAAACATATTGCTTTATGGAATTTCTGATTTCTCAATGCTTTATTAAAGGATCAGCAGGGGTTAGGCAGTTGTAGTGTAAATTATATCATTGCAGCCACCACAAATGTATATAATGGCCCTCGGTCCCTTACCAGCCCTCTCAGGGGATACAGATTGACCATAGTTACTCAACTCACAGGCAGGAAGTCCCAGAACATGCTATTACTTCCTTCTATAGCATCATAGTCTGTGCATTCTTCTACAGATTATCCCAGGCAATGAATTGCATTTAATATTGCTGTGGGTAATATTTCTTCTTCTGTCTCCCTTTTGCTAGCACTCTTGGAAATAGCTGAAGCACAGTACAAATACTTACATTGCAAAATTATGTTAAGAATTTCACTTAACGTAAACTGCTCCCTAGCTCATATATCAAACATGAAGTGGGTAGATTGAACTTCCGTTTGCTGGGCAACCTCAGTATGTTACCCATCTACTTCTCCCACAACCATTGCCACTTTATCTCTTCCCTTCCTGGACACGATCTTAGTTTCCTAGAGCACCACAAACTGCAAGGCTTAAAATAACAGAAATGTATTCTCTCGGTTTAGGAGGCCAAAAGTTGAAATCAAGGTGTTGGCAGGGTTGATTCCTTGCAGAGGCTCTGAGGGAGAATTCATTCCTTGCTTCTCTTCTAGCTTCTGATGGCCGTCGGCAACCCTAGGTGTTCCTGGACTTGTGGCTGTGTAACTCCCATCTCTGCCTTAGACTTCACATGGCCCTCTCCTCTGTCTGTTTCTTCTCCTTTTCTTTCTCTTACAGGGGCACTTACCACTGGGTCTAGGATCCACCCAGAGATGCATCCAGGATGGTCTATCTTAGCATAATAACATCTGCAAAGGCCCTTTTTCCAAACACAGCAGCAGTCACAGGTTCCAGGTGGGCTTATTATGGGAGACCACCATTCAACCTACTACAGACATCTTGTGTAGGCACCCTGCCTGCAGCTCTCAGTATTCTCTGCATTTACCGTGTGCTTTGGATTTGGAGTTGACCAGAAATATCTCCTCACCTCCACTGCAGCCTGTTCTCCAACCTCTAAATCGGTGTTGGCAGTGGAAAACCACTGGACCAGTAAAAATAATTGCGTTTCTCGCCTGGCTGTGGCCTCATGCAGAAGGCAGAAGAGAAGCCAGATGCTCTTTCTCATTTCAGGCTATTCAGATGACTGGGACTTTCACTGACTCACTTCATCTTGTGCTTTTCTTTTTATGTCTTTTAGCCAAAAATCTTTTTTTTTTTTTTTTTTTTTTTTTTTTTTGCCCCCAGTGAGCAAAGTCCACTCTGCCCTCTCAGTCTGCCAATACCCATGGATCATGATTTCTATTTTGCAATCCTAAGAGACTCATGTCAGTCTGTACAGCTAAGAGCACACTGCTCATTCATGGAGAGCCTGCTATATGTATGTACCAGACACTGCACATGAAGTGAATTGTGCCTTATTTAGTCCTTGTAACAAACCTTTAGGGTAGATAGCAATGCTTCATTTTACAGGTGAAATAACTGAGTCTCAAAGAAGTTACCTGCCTCCCCCCAAAAATGCCCAAAGATAACACAATGGCAGAGTCACGATTGGAAGCCTGCCCTCTGATTCTGCCACCAAGCTGTGTCCATTGGCATCCAGCTTCCTCTGCACATCATTTAATCACTTGCTAATTTGGCATATATGCTCTGGCCATTTTTTATACCTATGGTTTTCTGACCAAGGTTGTTAATAAATACCCTGCATGCTTGCCAAGCACCTACCTGGTGCCTAGTCTATTCTTCTACTTCCAGTTGGTGTGCATGAAGGACCCTATAGTTATTTTATTAGAGTAGGTGCTGGTCACAGTCCCATGGGAGTGAATATGCCAGCTAGCATCCCTCTGATGTTCTCTTGTGATTAATTACCTGTGACTCTGATTATTCCCTCACTGTGACCTCCTCGGCACTTACATGCTAAGGTTGTGCAGTATTCATTTGTTCTTGTGGAAATACGGCTCCGTAATTGCTTCTAAATAATTTTATTTATGCATCTGTTGTAGGCAGAGATCTAAATCTAGCAATTTAAGGCATTACTAGATGATGTCTATAAGGCTCTGAGCAAATTCCCGGGAGCTGGGCGCGTAGTGGGGATTGGGCATCCTAGATCAACATGCGTTTGTGTGTATGTCTGCATAACAAAGCACCTTTTAATGCAGGTCAGGGCTTTTTTCTTGTATTTATTCCCTAGTTCTCCATCCTCCTACCACCACGCAGCAACACACATGTTGCAGTACTGCCCACAGGGAGCTAACATAATGGTGACCGACTGGCGGAGTCGATTTTCATACAGTTTTTGAGAAAGAAGCAGATATCCAAGCCACAGCACACTATGGGTTCATTTGCTACCTTAGTAAATAAAACCCATGGCTTTAATTCCAAGAGGAGTTAGTCTTGTTTCAAATTATAGAATACAGCCAATACAGCTATAGCATGAGCCATGCCGGCTCATGATTGTTACCTCTTGGCTGTTGCCCAAATCTGAACATTGTCTTGTCCCCAAGACTTTACTTCTGGCCTGGTTAGAAAAATGTTCTAATCTAATTGTCTGCCTCTATTGCGTCGACTCTTCTGGGAGATAATGGTCCCTGATGCTGTTCCACATCCTCACTTTTAGCTAACTTTGCATAATGCACATTACATTATCTCTGTCTTCTCCCATTAAGGCCTGCAAAATCATGGGAGATTGATTAAGCCTGAGACTAGGCTAGAAATTTCTTTTGCAATGAAGCTCTTTCAGGAGTAACATTTTTTAAAAAACATATTCATAGGACACGTAGCAAAATAAATGAGACTGCAGACCTCCACGTTCTGCGGAAGAAATGCTCTGCTGCCACTAAAGCTATTCATCAGGGGCAATGGAATTAGAGTCACAGACGTTCCAATATTGTAAGAGAGAATGAATAGAAACGATGGCTCTGTTGTTCTCTTGTAGTCGTTTTTAAAATGGTCTGTAGAATGTGCCTCTGGACAGAAAGGAATGAATGCAAAAAAGAGAAAATTTTACACATTTCTGTTAAACATCTTAGGCTTCTGGCTATAGAAAATAGGACAGCTTCTTTTGAGAGAAGTGTGTCTAGTGCATTTTCCCATCACTTACTAATAAAACAGGACAGACAGACTGACAGGCTGCCTGAAAAGCAGCCTCACAGTGGAAGGACAGCATGATCACACATTTCAGCCTGGGCACGGGAGCCAAGAGACTGTCATTTAATAAGTGGATGAAGAAATCATTTTCCCTGTGGCAAAAAGGGAGAGAAATATTCAGCTGCATCTCTAGACCTCTATCAGGTTAAAATGAATATGTTAAGAGAATTAAGCTGCACCTCCTTTATTAGTGTGACAGTACCCTGGCTAGTTGGCTATATTAAAATGGCAGACACAGTGACCCTGTTGAACTCTTCATGTTGATAGGCAGTCAGAAAATAACGGCTTTATAGTTCTACATCTGCTCAGATCTTTCCAGATTTGCTAAAATTTCCAACGTCTTTGTCTACTTATTATGACAGCTTGTTCTCTCCTGATTTGGGTCTTTATTGGCATGTGAGCATGGCAGCATTATATTTTGGCATGTCTGTGTAATACTACAGAAATCACCTTACTTCAAACTTATTTCGGTGCCTGTCCTTCCTGCCTTGAAAAAGGTGGATAGCAGTATAATGCTTAGACATCAAACCTTCATTTTTTCTCTCCCTATGAACTCTAAAATCATTTTAATTGAAACAAGAAGGTTTTTGCCCCCTGTATTAGCATGTGGTGTTTTTTCTTTGTATCAATCACCACATTAAGAATTTTAAGATATCATCCCATTAAAGCTTTACAATAACCATGAAAGCTATTTATAATGACCTATTCCACTGATAAGAGGGCGGAGGCTTCCAGAAGTTAATCTGGCATAAGGCCACTTGGCTGGGATTCGAATCCAGTCTTTTTTGACTTGGAAATGTTTGTGGTTCCACCCACTCTAAGGCTGCCTTCACACAGTGGAACTTGCCTCTTAGTGACCCTGTTGAAAAGAATGTAGGAGGGTGGAAGGTCTGACCATGTTATCTTAAAATTGATAAGTTGGCTGAATACAGAGGCATAGTGACTGATAATCCAAATGGCATGGATTGCTGACCTGCTGCTGTCATGGCTCAATAGAGCCACTTACTATTTTTGACTGCACCTTACACCTATGGGAGCAGGTGGTGTGAATGAGAGATGGGAAGAAGGGGTAAACTTTCTTTCTAAAGTAGGATTATAGCAATAACCCAGACTCACAGGTGTAACTTGCTGCTTTTCAGCTGTCCACAGGAAAACCAGTGTAAGTCAGTTCATTCCTGCTGTGTGGTCTTGAAAAGTCACCTTAATTACCTTAATTACTTCCATATTCTGTTGGAAGAAAAGAAAATAAAATGAATGTAAAGCACCTAACGTCATGCCAAACAAATAGGAAACACTCAACAAATGGTAGATTTAGATGATTCTCTTCTTGTCTGTTATCTATTCTATTATCCATTTGTTATTCCTACAAGTGAAAATAAGTATTACACCTTTGTTGATAATTTTCTCCCATAACCAGTTCCCCTGGTTACTCCCATTGCTTGCTGTGTTTCCTAGCTTCTAAAACACATATTTCTTTCCACATTTGGAAAATCCTGGAATTGCAATTCATTTTATAATTGGAGTAAAGGGAAGCATGCCAGCTCTCCAGAATGGCATCACCTGTGAAGGTGTGCTCCAAGCCACATGTTCAAGGTATCTCTTCTTCTGATTGTCAACTCCGGTGAGCTATTTGCATTGGCAATACCACATACATCTAAATTTTAACTTAAATTGGAATCACTACCTATTGCTCAATATACCACATGCCCTGTTACAATAAAGAAGTATTGTATACAAAAAGGATTGTCATGGGAGTGAAAATCCAATTAAAGACAGTAGACATAAAGAATTGCAAAGCTCGAGGAGATTGATATATCTTAAAGAACCAGGACTCAGATACTCTTGGTTTTGATAACATACAGAATAATGGGTGTTAACTTTTTTATTAAGTTTCTAAGATCTCTGCCAAACTAATATATTCATGCCTCTGTTCAAGAGAAAAAAAAAATTCCTGCCAGATAATTCTTACTTCTTGCTTTAAAAATAAAATTGTGCATACTTCTGTTTTTAGCACATTCCCTGTTCCTCTGAGGTAACTTTGTCTCTGCTTTGCTGAGATGCTTTCTGATCCCATTTGTGGTGTGTGCAGGGTATGGGGAATGGCCCCTAAACATGCCTTTCCTGAATTCCTCATTCGCTACTGACCTTCCTCTATCGCGAAAGGGTAGCCAAGGTGAAGGCCTCGTGGTTCTGAGGAGACGACAGCACCCAATCTGCACCAAGTTCTACTTAAAACACAGGCATGCTCATGTCATCAGAATATCGAAATGCAGACCAGGATGGAACAGCTTTTGAAGAAGGAGTGTAAGATCGCATCCCCAACCTGAGTGAATTCACCCCCTCTCCATGTGAAGAGAGAGAGAAACTTCTGCACACTGTTAACCTAGATGTGAAAGAGGAATTTTCAGAGATGAAAAACCATTTCCAAGTTTTCACAGGGTCAAGTTGGTAAGGTGGGAATTTCTAGTTTTTCAGGAAAAATCTAGAGTAGTGGTCACAAAAGGTATGTTGTCCTCTCGATGCCTCAGGGTGAGAGGGAGGACACCTTCATCAGAGCTGAGGGAGGGACTCCCGTGGGGATGTGTCCATGGAGATTTCTAGATGGCACCCAGAGAACATCTGTGATTGAGCCGGCACTCGATACCAGCAGCACAAGAACCCAGACCAATGAAAGTATGAGCAGAAGAGGCCAGCCAAGAAGTGACCACAGCCCACACACTACCACACCCACCATGGTCCAAGGGCCTGCGTCGGACTGAGGAGTGTCCTGCTCTTTCCCAATTCCACTTTGAAGCCCTCACACACAAAAACAGACATTTATCCATCCCGGCCACTGCCAGATGACAGTTGCAAAATTAGAAATGGGACTCAGGGAAGAAGGCAGGGAGGTACCTGTGAGAAGCATAAGGGAGCCCTGAGATACACATTTTGAGCTGCAGTGTAAAAGTATAATAATATATTAATTCGAGTGAAACTCCCAAGAGAGACTGTATTAAACCAGGAGTGACTGAAAACAAATTTGGTTACTAAATGAAATAAATAAGCTGTTGGCTCCAGGCAGATCGTAGGCCAAAGTGGAAAGCTGGTATTGGTTATGAGTAAAAGTGAGGGCAGCCTCCTAGGTATACACCCCTGGTGGGTGGAGTTTGTCTCTCACTCCATCAGTTCCCCATTCTTTTTTTTTTTTTTTTTTTTGAGACAGAGTCTCACTCTGTCACCCGGGCCTGGAGTGCAGTGGTGTGATCTCGGCCCACTGCACCCTCCGTCTCCTGGGTTCAAGTGATTCTGCCTCAGCCTCCCTAGTAGCTGGGATTACAGGCGTGTGCCATGACGCCCAGCTAATTTTTGTATTTTTAGTAGAGACAGGGTTTTGCCATGTTGGCCAGGCTGGTCTTGAACTCCTGACCTCAAGTGATCCACCCGCCTCGGCCTCCCAAAGTGCTAGGATTATAGGCGTGAGCCACCGTGCCCAGCCAGTTCCCCATTCTTTATGATAACGTACAGTCATATCAAAGAAGAAGTTCAAAGAAGAGTTCCTTTACATTTGGGCTGAAACCTACTCTTGGACCTTCACCTGGTAGCTCATTAGTGTTAACATAAGAACTCTGTTTTTCACCTCAGCAGGCCTGTTACTCTGGTAAACGCCCCAGGACATGACTGCTCTGTCTGCCCTTCCATACCTCTAGACGCTGGCTTGGATTGTTCTTCACCCTGAATTGCCTGGTTCTAACTTTAATTCCATCTCAAATTGGATTTCCTCTCTTGCCTCTATACAATCTTCTCTACCATCCCTCGTGCTAGTAAAACTCCTCCTCCAGTTCTAACTAGTGTTGATAGGCCCATATGGTATTCTGGGCTTTGTCACTGAAAATCCTGAAATTCTTTGCTTCAGTCATTTGCAGTGATTCAGGTTTATGGAGCTTCGCATGTTACACATGGCTACTAGAGTGGTGTACCCATATGGGGTTCAATTTCCTAACTCCCTTCTCCCTGACTGCTAATGCTTTTCCTTCTGTTCAGGCTGGGCACTTCAGATCTCAAACACAATTTGTTAGTATCCATCTCCTTAGCTATGGTAGAACAGTGACTTCTCCAGGGATGTTTCTGGGTTCGAGACTAATGTTCCATTTACCACATCTCAAGATCCTGTTCCTGTTTTGCGGAATAATCCCTGCTGCACTGTTTTTATTTTGTTTTTTTCAAGTTACCAGGCTTTGTGCTCTTTTTCCCTGTAGTTTTTCTCCCGTGTTTATCTATTGTTTCCTACTAATATATGCTGAGAGTCAGTTGGCCTAGTGTGCATAATTCAAATGTGGTTCGACAGCACAGGGACACAACAGACATGATTAGATCATTCATGTTTAGATCAGGAAGGATGGGGGAAAAATTTGATTTGGGGCTTGGGGAGCACAGTTAAAGTTTTTCCAGGATAGCCAAGGAGGATTTATAGTAATTTTTAAAAATTGTGTCAGGCCAATAAAGTTTATGAACTAGATCCCGTCACAAAACTTAGATTGAAAACTCATCCAACAATGGCTAATAGCTGGAAAGAAAATGGTTACCCTATGTTTCAAAACAAAAGTAGAGATTCAGTTGAACTGATAAATATGAATGTGTTTATACAGACAGGTGAACATAAGTTTTCAGATTGGGGGAAAATGCAAAGTACACACATCCCATATATTCATGGCCAGAGAATTCTATCTTTTTCATCATTCATTCATTTCATAAATAGTAGGTATAGGCATATTAACTATGTGCCAGGCACTGTGATAAGCCCTGGGGCTACAGAAATAGGAGACATGGCTTTTGGTCTCTTACTAGGAAACAGAATAGCTTCAGGCTGTGTAGTGCAACCATGGTCTTCTGTGCTGGTTGTGTTAGGTAGGGAAGGTGGGGGTGGAGAGGAAGTTCAGGGAAGGCTTTCTGGAAATAATGATAGCTGACTGAATATTGAAGGGTGGGGACAGGGTTTTAGGAACAAAGAACAATTGATGCAGGCATGGAAAACAAGCATGGAACATACCACATATGGAACATGTGGGTATGGAAGGGAGGATGAGTGAAACAGGGCAGGTAGGATGGGCACAGATCGAGATGGGGGGTTTTTGATGTGTTAAGAGATTCAGATTAGTTCTCTGATGTCTCTAGAAGGCCATCATTAGTCTTTTTTTTTTTTTTTTTTTTTTTTGGTGGGGTTTATTTCAAATACTGAAAAAGTCCTTTGGGCTCTTGGGGCTCCCCACACTCATGGTTCCTTTCCCCACAACTCACTGCCCTTCTCCCAACAGAAAATCTATTTCAAGGACAGTATGCTTTTTAAATGAATAATTAACATTGTGTTCTCAGCTAACTGCAGAACCAGAGGAGCTGTTTGCATCTGTCTATGCAGATTGAGTTTCTTTAATCTCACACCAGGCCTCCAGCCACATGGAAACAAGGCAGTTATCTGCAAAGCTGAACTAGATTTCATCTCTAGTGGACTCCACTTCCCCCTCTCATATTTATCCCACGCCAGCCTCACGGTTAAGAAGGACCGTCAGGAATGTTTTTATCAACTCCAAGCTCTAATTCATGTTCCTCCAAATCTCTCACCCCACCCTCCCAACCCTACCCCCAAGATTTCATTGAGATTTCTCCCAACAGTTATTTGGAAAAAAGGTAAAACAAAACATGTTCAAGGTCTTGGTGCTTAGCCCAAGGGGCTCCATGTGCTGGGACACTGATGGGCAGGGGCTTCTGCCTCTCTAACCCATGCCCAAGCCACCTCCTGACCCCTGGCTGCAAAAGATGGGAGGGGCAGAAGCCATCACAGGACTTGTAACTGCCCAATGGGCTCACCTTACCCGGTGCCTAGACAGAGCTGATTTATCAAGACAGGGGACTTGCAACAGAGAAAGAGTAAAATTCTCAGAGCCGGCTGTGCAGAGACAGGAGTTTTATTATTCAAATCAGTTTTGCCCAAGCATTCCAGGATCAGAGATTTTAAGGATAATTTGGCGGGTGGAGGAAGGCCAGTGAGTCAAGAGTGCTGATTGGTTGGCTGGAGATGAAACCATAGGGAACTGAAGCTGTCCTCTTGCACTGAGTCAGTCAGTTCCAGGGTGAGCCACAAGATCACATGAGCCAGCTTATCAATCTGAGTGCTGCCAGCTGATCCATCAAGCAAACTATCTCAAGCACTGATCTTAGAAGAAGTTTAGGGAGGGTGAGAATCTTGTAGCCTCAGGCTGCATGACTCCTAAACCGTAATTTCTAATCTTGTGGCTAATCTGTTAGTCCTACAAAGGCATTCCAGTCCCTAAGCAAGAAGGAGGTTTGTTTTGGGAAAGGACTGCTATCCTCTTTGTTTTAAACTATCAACTATAAACTACGTTCTTCCCAAAGTTGGTTCAGCCTACACCCAGTAATAAACAAAGACAGCTTGGAGGTTAGAGGCAAGATGGAGTTGGTTAAGTCAGATCTCTTTCATTGTCTCAGTTACAATTTTGCAATGGCGATTTCAGACCCAGAGGATCAGCATCTCAGGATCTGGCAGAGCCCCGGGCAGGATCATTCAGCTTGGCCACCCGCTGGCTTGCTGGTGATGAGTGAGGATTTTCTGGGCAGATCCTGTGTGGTGGGGATGTGGTCACCAGTCATCAGGTTCTTGTCTGGTTGTGCACTTGGCAGCTGCTTATTCTCCTATTTGGCTTTGGCCATGTTGTAGTCTTCTGAGGCAAAGTACTTTTTCCCTTTTCGGAGTCCCTTCATAAGGAAGCTGGGCCCCCAGGCCTTTGTCCTAGGCTTGGATATTTGGCCTTTAGCTTTTCCTTCTCCACTCTCTCAGGGAGAGTACATTCTTTCTCCCGCATGCCCTGCTTCTTCTCGCCTGTCTCCTCCACGGTGTTCTCGTTTAGTTTCTGGGACATTGTGGGACTGGGACAATAGAGTATAGGAGGTCCAGGAAGTCAACCAACTGAGAGATGGGGAGGGGAAACAGGACATCCTGCGATGCTGCTTTGGTCCCTGTCAATAGGGTTGCTCCTCATCAGTCATCTTAAGCAGGGCGTGGTCTAAACGAATTTTCATTCCAGATAGCTGAGGCAGAGGCAGGGAGGCTGGTAGGAGACTGCCGTTGTGATCTAAGCAGGAAATGATGAAATGATGGCAAGGCTGAATCCAAGCAGTTCTCCAGGACAGAAGGACACTCAGAAGATATGTGGCTGCATGGAGATGGGGGACAAGGCAGGGCAGTGCTTTGGATATGGCCCAGTTTCCAAGCTTGTGAAACTAAGTGGGTTATGTCCCATTCACTGAGTTAAGAAGGAACGAATGAGTGTGGGGTGGAAGAGAATGAAGTTTTTTCCTGAATGTGTTTGTGTTGGGGTTTGTTATAATGAGTCTCAGGGTCTGGGGCCATCAAAGAAGGGATGATCACGTTGCTTCTGGAGCACAAGAGAGAAAAACCCAGGCTGGATATTTAGATTATTGGAGGAAAAAAATAAAAGGGCAATTACAACATCTTGTTAGTTAACCTCTCTTGCTCCTTGCCTCCTGGTCTGCAGACTGAATTGTAATGGCTCCTACCTCAGACAGTAATAGGATAAACTGAGATAACAATATGTCAGCTATGGAGAACACACCTGTGCAATGTGCAATGACTGCTGCTTATTATTAATATTGTTATTAATTTGTTGAAGGTGGAAGAAGCACTTAGACTATTCATGTAATTTATTTCTAAATTTAAATTTAAATGACAGTTCCTAGAGCTACTTACAGAGACTCCAGAGAGAACCCACCTTCTCAGAGGTTCCCCTGTCATCACCCAACCAAGTGGACAAAAAGCTGTTAGAGTCACCAAGCTGTTTTTTTTGTTTGTTTGTTTGTTTACATCATTGCCAGTTAGATGGCATCTTTAATGTCAGGGCAGACTCACACATAACTAAGGCAGTGCTATAAGGAGTAGAAATAATAACTGAAAATGTGTTATCAAGCAGTAAATGAGTCTCAGGATTCTGGGAACATATGGTTGGTATTGGTTGACTTTAGAGAAGGTCACAGAAAAAAGGTTCTGTGGACTCCCCAGTGATAACTGGGGGCCTGGGGGAGAGAGGCAGTGAACATCATCTGGCCCAGAAGGGAATGTTCTGGGTCACAGGCGGTTCCTGAGGATACTTGGGGATGTCACTTTGTTCTTGCTATTCTAAAAGTCAAGGTGGATGTTGGGCTGAACTTTTAGGCTGCATTCACGTGATTGGGGTAGAACATTTTAACACATTGCCGTTTGCTCTCATTGAGTCATGTGCATTTGTTCATTCTTAGTCTCTTCTCTCTATTTCAAGTTATTTCTTCCCACCTGTTTGGAACAACATCAGCACTGCATATTGGCCTCAAATGAGTTAAGATTCCTAAGTTCCTAACTAGCCATAGCACAAGGTTTTTCAGCTTGACTGGTCTCAAGGCTTTTCTCAGAATCCATCGATTCTTCCAGAAAACTTTGCTCAGGACATGCAGATTGCAATAATTTGTTTTCCCCAAAATGTATCAAGAATTATTTATTTTAAAATATAAAAACTTCCTCTAAACAGTTTGAGAATCTCATTGCTGAAAACATATAAAATGGGTACACAATTAATTTCTCTCCAGATGTGATACTATAACTAGTAACTTGTTTAAAGTTGAAAGAGAGTAATTTGCATCTGGAGGAAGGTGTTGAAAATGCAAGTTCTGGTCCTTTCATGTTCCTGATGTCTTTGGAATTTGTCTTTGTCTTTAAAGTAGTACTGTTTTGGACTCAGCTCCAATACAGATGACTTCCACCCTCCCCTTGGACTGATTGAGTGAAAATGAGAGAATGAAATAATGTTATCCAGGAGATTCACATACCCCACCAAGCCACGCAGATTATACTTTTAATACACGGGGGTAGTTTAGACACCTCAAGTCTGTATGGATACCTCAGGGTTTAATTGGGTTTTGTGGTGATGCCCCAAGAGCTTCATGCCATTTTTAGATATATTTGTTCAAAAACAGATCAATAATTGATTTAGATGTGGGAGGTAAAGATAGATGCGCACTAACTGTGGATGGGCTCTGCAGTGAGAAGGCAGATAGGGGCAGAAGGGGCTGGTAGTGGTGGCTCAGGTGGATGCACACTGAAGGGGAAGGACCAGGGGATGGGGCGAGGCATTGCTGTCATTCGTCTTGAACGGAACAGTTGTTTCATTCTGAAAGTGCTTGAGAATATACTTTTTGGTGCTTTGAGTTTGGCTAATGGTTCATAGTCTCATTGTTCTGATGAAATGACTTCAAACTCATTGTTGTCATTATTGAGAAACAAGTTCTCTCCAAATAAGTTTGAGGAGACATTCTCCAAGGAAACAATCTCTTAAATGCGAGATATTTGTGAACTTTTTCCATAAAATACAGCAGTGCCCCCTTATTTGTGGTTTTTCTTTTCACAGTTTCAGTTGCCTGAAGTCAACTTGAGTCCAAAAAATGGCATTACTACTCTTGCACTTTGGAGCCATGGTGAGGTAAAATACGGGTGACTTGAACACAAGCACCATGATACCATGGCAGTGGCTCTGATAACCAAGACAGCTCCTGAATGACTAACAGGGCTGGTAGCGTCTACAGTGTGGATACACTGGACACAGGGACGATTCACATCTCGGGGAGCAGGGTGGCATGAGATTTCATCACACTACTCAGAACAGTGTGCAATTTAAAGCTTATGACATGTTTATTTCTGGAATTTCCCGTTTATTTCACAAGGCCTACGTCATCCACCTCACTTCATCTCCTCACGTTGGCACATCACAGGAAGAAGGGTGAGCACAGTACAATAAGGTATTTTGAGAGAGAGAGACCACATTCACATAACTTTTCTTATGGTGTATTGTTATAATTGTTCTATTTTATTATTAATTGTTGTTAATCTCTTACTGTGCCTAATTTATATAAATTAAACTTTATCTTAGGTATGTATAGGAATAAGCATGGTGTATGAAAAGTTCAGTACTATCCTTAGTTTCAGATATCCACTGGGGATCTTGGAACATATCCTTCACAGATAAAGGAACTACTGTAGTGATATCAATGCGTTAATTCTGGAAAAATATTACATTTCAGTCTTGGTGTCAAATTCTAGCAAAGAATAATGTTTAGGACTATGAGTAAACCAAGGACCAACAATGAAGTAGATTCCATGTCACTAGGAATAGAAGTTTTGGGGATGTGTGTTCATGTTTTCATATGACTTGCACCTGTCTGGAAACAAAACTGTTTCTAATTATTTTTAAATAACTAGAATTCAATCTAATGTAAACTATATACAAAAGCCAGATAGCAATCACTAACTTTGTTACATCATAGGCATAGATAATTTTAATAAAACATATCCACCAAGTATGTCCAATTTCTCTGATGACAGTGCTAACTTATATGCTCATCAAACATTTGATAAATGAATATGTTAATGACTGTAATGTCTTTTCTGGGAATGCCTTTGTTGGGGCTCAACACATTGTTAAGGAGAAGAAAGCAGATGACTGAGAGGAGGTTTGTAAAGTGGGGATGGGGAGAGTAGCTGGAAGCCATGAACAAATTCATTCTCAGAGGCACAGATCCCCCTACATGAGCCAGGACCTATGCTAGGAGCTAGATTCACAGATATGGGGACGCTATGGGCTTTGCCATTCCCAAGCTTCTTGTCCAGTAAAACCACAACTCAGAAGTCTTGCTTAACTAAATTTAGCAAGTTATCGGCCTATCTATCTATCTATCTATCTATCTAATCTATCGATGTGTCTATCTATGTATCTATCTACCTATCATCTATCTGCCTATCTATCTGTCTATCATCTATCTACTGTCTATCTCTAGATAAATATATAGATATATACACATAATGTGTAGTATTCAATAGTACTATGTGAAAATTATGTTAAAGGAGATGTATTAGTCAGGGTTCTCTAGAGGGACAAAACTAATGGATACATATATATATGAAGGGGAGATTGTTAAGGATAATTGACTCACTCGATCACAAAGTGAAGTCCCACAATAGGCCGTCTGGAAGCTGAGGAACAAGGAAGCCAGGAGTGGATCTGTCTGAGTCTCAAAACCTCAAAAGTAGGGAAGCCAACTTGACTCTTGAACTCCAACAAAGACTTTAACAGCAAGGAGTTAGAAAACCTAGGCTGCACATGGGTCTTGGGAATGATTGGAACAACGTTCCTAGATTCTGTCTGGATTCTCTTTCCAGCAATACATGCAAACTTTCTTCTCTCTCCTTCCAGTCTGCCCTTCTACTTACCGCTTTGAGCATGGCAGATGATAGCTTTTGAAATTTGTATCAGTTATCCTTGGCCACAAAAAAAAAAAAAAAAAAAAAAGACATATCTCAAACTCTTTTTATGATCCCAGGGAACAGAAAATCCTGGGGAAAAGATGCCCAACTTGGGTCAGGCATCTGCTCTTGGGCGAGTCACCTTAGTCCAGTGAGTGAGGCCGTGTGGTGATAGTGATAATGTTCTGCACCTGCATTAACCATACACATGAAGGAAGGAAAACTTAATAGCCAAGGGAAAATTGGCAGAAATTTCTAAGTGAACACTGCATTATTTCTTCTTGGAAGAAATCTTCACTTGAAAAAATCCAGAAGAAATAGCTCAGTCTGCAACATGAAGGATTTAGGTTAGAAAAAAATGAGATTATTCTGACATTAGAGCTTATTACACACTGGGATATGTTACTGAAAGAAGCAGTAAAATGTCTTTTCTTAGAGGTTTTTAAAAATAGAATTCATTTCTCATCAGTTGAGATGCAAATAGTTTTCAAAATGGATTAGACACACAGAAATTTTGTTTGACATGCAAACTCTTGACAAGGTCCTGCCTCTTTTTGCCAGTAAATTCAGCTCATTCTAGCCTTTTGGTACAATTCAACAAATATTTATTAAATGTCCACTAGGTGCAAAGCATTAGGCTAGAGCTAAAAGGTTTATATTATGTTATGGAGATTTAGAAAACTGCAAATGGGCTGGGCACGCTGGCTCATGCCTGTAATGCCAGCACTTTGGGATGCTGAGGCGGGCAGATCACTTGAGGTCAGGAGTTTGAGACCAGCTTGGCCAATATGGTGAAACCCTGTTTCTACTAAAAATACAAAAATTAGCCAGGCATGGTGGTGCATGCCTGTAGTCCCAGCTACTCAGGAGGCTGAGGCAGGAGAATCTCTTGAACCCAGGAGATGGAGGTTGCAGTGAGCCGAGATTGTGCCACTGCACTCCAGCCTGGGCAACAGAACAAGACTCCATATCCCACCCCCCCAAAAAAAATTGCAAATGACTGTAATATGTGGATAGTTGAGGCCATTGTCACAAAGGAGATTTAGATTTATTGCTGTGGAATTCTAAAGCATGAGAGAGAGTCATGAAAGAGAGAAGAAGAGAGAGAGATGCTAACAGAGAAACAAGGAAACACAGAATTAGCAAAGTGTTAGTTGATAGACTGAGATTTGAAATGCTCTTTGGGGTAAATAGGATTTCAGTAGGTAGAGATGTGTGAAAAGGCATTTGGGACAGTTACAAGTTTGTGAACAGTGATTTGGATCATGTTCAGGGAAGCAGAGAGTCATTCTTTTAAATGGAAACCTATGGTACCAGCAGGGAAGAGATAACAGAAAAGATTACCAAAAAAAAAAAAAAAAAAAAAAAAAAAACTGGGACCATCCTCTAGAAGGCCTTAAATATGCTGAGTTTTAAGTTTTGTTTGTTTTGTTTCAGGAAGATTAGTATGGTAATGTGACCACCCAACAAGTTCTTCCTGCCCCACTGCACAAATAAAGACCACAGCATTGTGGTAAAGAAAGAGTTTAATTGACGTGAGGCTGGCCATGCCATACAGGAGACCAAGTTACTACTCATATCAATCTCCTGGAAGACTTGTAGGTTAGGGGTTTTTCAAAGGCAGTTTGGGGAAGAGGGTGGGTGTGGCTAAAATGGATGCTTGCTGCTGATTGGCTGGGGCAGAGATGAAATCATAGTGGGTTGAAGCTGTCCTCTTGAGCTGACTTACTTCTGGGTGGGGCAACAGAAGCAAGAGCAAGGTTGGTGGGGGCCAGGTGGAGTCATGGGTATCAGACCTGCAAAAAACCTGGGAAAATGTCTCAAAAGGCCAGTCTACAATAGTGATGTTATCTGTAGGACAGATCTTGTGACCAGTCTATGCCTTAGCAGAATTCCTCCCCTTCTCCTAGCCTGATGGCGTTTCATTAGCTTTACAAAGGTGATTGAATTTTGGGGAAAGCCTATTATCATGTAAACTATAAACTAAAGTTAGCTTAGCCTAAGACCAGGAATGATTAAGGGAAAGGCAAGATGGGGGGTTAAATCAGACTTGTACTGCCGTAATTTTCTCACTGTTATAATTCTTGCAAAGTCAGTTTTAGTACCACTGTGAGACATGTCATGCCAAGGAAAGAGCAGAAGTTGGGAAGAAGAATTTGAAGGTCATTGCAGAAACTTATGCTGAGTCATTTAACTAGGTGGTGGTAGCAGAAATGGAAAGAAGAATCTATATGGGAGGGAAATGGTAAGGAAATAACCTACAGGGCTGATGGATTAATGGGTTTTATGTATTGTGTACTTTCAAAACACTAAGCATTAATCAAAAAATAGAATTCTTTAATTTCCTAATTCCTTAAATACTAGACCTTTATTTACATATACATTTAAGCCTCATATCAACCAAATAAATAGGTCAGCCTTTATCCCCATTTTCATATAAGCAAACAGATTTAGAGCCCTTGAATAATTAGCTGAGGCCATATTGCTAGCAATCTGCTAAGTGGGACTCTGAACCCAGGATGTCTGGCTCTATTGCTCATGTTCTTAACTACAGGCAGCTCTTCTCTAATTGAAGTATAGAGGGAAAAGGATGAGTGTGAGAAAACAAGGAAGTTTCAACCCTGGTGGATTGAGAGGTGTTCCAGTTATGCATTGGTACATAATAGACTACCCAAGACCTAGTGGCTTAATACAACAACCATTTTGTTGCAGTCCGTGATTTTGTCCATTAGAAACTTGGACAGGCTTGGCTGGAGAAGTCTATTATACAAGACATGGACAAAGGACACTCAGTGCCATTCAGCTGGCAGATGGGCTAGTCTAGAAGGAGCAAGATAGCTTCATTCCCAGGTCTGGCACCTTGGTGGGGATGACTGAAAGTCTGGGTTCAGCTGGAATGAAGACCAGAGCCCTGCATGTGGCATCTTCAGCAACTGGGTCTCAGGCAGTCAGTGGATTATTTTTGCCTGTTTTGGGACTTTATGTAAATGAAATCATATGGTGTGTATTGGTTTCTTTGACTCAATATTATGGTTGTGAAAGTCATCCATGTTGTTACATGCAGTTGTACTTCATTTTCATTGCAGTATTCTATCACATTATGTAAATATACTACATTTTAATTATTCATTCTACTACTAATGGACATTTGGGTCATTCCCAGTTTGAGCTTTAATGAATAGGGCTGGTATGAATACTCTTGTATTCATACTCTTGTATATTGGGTGAAATATGTTCGCATTTCTGTGGACTTATATTCCTAGCAGTAGAATTGCTGAGTTGCAGGATATGCTTCTGTTAGCTTTAACTATTTTCTATACTGTTTTTACAAATTTGCACTCTTGCCAGGAGTGTATGAGAATTTCAGTTGTTCCACATCCACTGTTAATATCAGACCTTGTTAATTTTAGCCATTTTAGCTTTTCTGACGCGACTGTTTTGATGTAGATTGACCCCAAATCAGAGTGAGGGCGTCTCTCACCCACTGCATCATTCTCTGCTTAACTAACTCTCTATGCCTTCCCAAGAGATTATGAAAGACGCCTGTCTGATTCTTCCATTTAAGTATTTTCTTATCTTATAGAAATACGTGGGATATTTCTCTTAAAATTCTGCTGAAGCTTTGAAAGAAATGGTTCAAATGGACCTTACATTCAAATAACCTCTCCTGATATTTAATCAGTGCTCTTTCCACATCTTTCAGCCAAATAACATTCACTTCCCTTTGCTGTATATGTTCTTATGTAGAAATAATAGTCTCAACATCCATCACAGTGCATTACATGTGGAAAATATACTTCCAGGTGAAAACTTGTTGAATTTTGGATATTTTGAGGATTTTCAGATTTAGTTCAACCTCATCCAATATGTTTCCTTTCTAAGTAACAGACTTAAGAGTAAATTTGGGCTCAGCTGCCAGGAAGTGAAAGAGAAAATGATCTGTACATGCAGATATGGATGTAGCAGAAGATGTTTTCCTAAATCGCAAAATCAAAAGAACGATGTCTACACAGGACTCAGAGGAATGAATGCTTTGAAGTAATTTAGCAATGTGGGAATGGTCAACCATTTTCTTCTGTAAAATCTCCTGCTCTCTGCCCTTTCATTTTTTTTCCCTTCTCATTCTTTTTCTTCCCAGGTCTGTGATAAGGCTAGATAACATAAGGAAGTCACTTGGCACAGTGTCCAGCCCATAGTGCTTCCGGTCCTGCTTTTGATGATGATGATAGAGGAGATAGTAGTATCTCCTTCTTTAAGATATTTTCAAGTATGAAAGTAACTGAGTTAGTGTATATGAAGTATCTTCTAGAAAGTTTGACATACAGTGATCTTCAGAGCAGATGCAGAGGAAGCCAGACAAGAGGGATAAATAAAGCAGGCAAGATGATATCGCAAGAGATAAGACAAAACTTCTGTGCTCTCTGCATTTGCCTTTCCAAGAAGCTGGTAGTTTAACTTTCCTTGGGCTTTCTGCAAAAATGTTCTGCATCTGAACTTGAGCAATTTTGAGTGTTTCTCTTCCTTGCAAACAAATGAGCCTTGACTTGAGCAGTCCCTTTAGTAGGCATGTCATACATTATAGTAGTTTTTGTGACCCTCTCATCTCTCCAACTGGATTATAAAATCCTCAAGGGCAGAGATGTCTCTAATATGTCTTTATATTCTGCCTTGTACTTAGCACAGGACGGGAGAAATGTCATGTTATCCTGCTGATTAAGTCCATTAAGGATTCAGGTTGCATAACTCTCCTAATGGGGAATGGAGAATAAATTCTGCAAGTGAGTTTAATGTTCACGAAAATCATCAACAGCAAATGTAGATGCATGCCCTTTGGCCATGCACAAAATGCAAGGGAGAGGGTGGTCTTTTCCTAACTCTTTGTGAATTTCCCTCGCTGAGTTCTCACCTCAGGGGCAGAATGCAATTTGTTTTTTCTCTTATAGATTTTTTCTCAGCCTTGGTGTGAAGCCTCCAACTGAGTTGGAAGATCCAAACTGGGACAGGGAATTTAAAGAGGGGACCACAAAATCGATTCCAACAGAACTTTAAGTTTACCCCAGGTTAGCTTCATCTGTTGCACACAGAGGCATCTGCTTAACAGATCATTGTAGATATGATTGCAAATTCCACATAAAGGAATATTTATAGGAAGGTCTGCCTTTCTGAATACGTAACTAAAAATTAGTTTGTTTTGTAAAACTGTACTTTAGGCCAAACTCTGATTCACTGTATTAAGAGTCCCAAACTAACCAAATGAGAGGGACATACTAGCAAAGACATCTTCATCCACATGCGGGAGGGAAGAGGGATACTGCCAAGTTCTTGCAGAAGGACAGCACGGTCTCTTTCAGCTCCTTAAATATGTTCTGATGAGGCACTTCAGTAAAACATGCCCATCTGCGTGTTCCACTGGACTAATGAATATGAAGTGTATGTTCAGTTATTGATCTGAATTAAGTCCTAGGACCAGAATTTAGTGTCATTAATGATCTCTTTAATGAACGCAGGCAGAAACCATTATCAAATGATGATTTTTTTTTCCATCTTGGAAAGATTATTTTAAATCCAAACACATTCTTCCAACTCTGTTTTAACCCCCCAGAGATATATTTTAAAAGCCATTGTGAGAAAGTAAATGAGAACATTGTCCAAAGCCTGGGAGTGAAGCATTTGGTAGGAACTGGAGGTGGGGAGAAGGAATGTTAAATTCCTCTTTCTTGAACCATTACAGTACTTTTTCCTTATTTGGTGCATGTCTGGAGGGACAGGGCTTGGGCAGGGGAATGCCCCTTCTACTCTGCTGACAAAAAGTACCAAGAGTGGCTGGAAAAGGCTGTAGAGCACTGGTTTCCAGATTTTGTTGCACCTTGGAACCACTTGGAGAGCTTTAAAAAACACTGATGTCCAGCTCTTACCTGCAGACATTTTGATTTCACAGGTCTAGAGGGTGATCTGGACATGGGGATTTTGAAAACAGTCAGCTGGGCATGGTGGCTCACACCTGTAATCCCAGCACTTTGGGAGGCTGAGGCAGGTGGATTGCCTGAAGTCAGGAGTTCGAGACCAGCCTGGCCAACATAGTGAAACCCCGTCTCTACTAAAAATACAAAAAGTTAGCTGGGTGTAGTGGAGGGTGCCTGTAATCCTAGCTACTAGGGAGGCCGAGGCAGGAGAATCACTTGAGCCTGGGAGGTGGAGGTTGCACTGAGCTGAGATCGTGCCATTGCACTCCAGCCTGGGCAACAAAATGAAATTTGAGCTTGAGCGAGTTTGAGCGAAACTCTCACTCAAAAAAATAAATAAATAAAAATAAAAATAAAGAATAAAAATAAAATAAATAAAAAGAGTCTTGGCTTATTCTGAAGACAGTCTTTTAAAGTGGCCAAATGAAAAATAAATGACTGTGTCGATTCAGTTTATTGTAAACATTTACTGAGCACATACTCTGTATAAAGCCATATGCTATGCTTTAGTAATGGAAACAAAATATAAAATATATACCTACCCCTGAGGAGCTCACAAGTTTAGTGGTGAGGGGGGCCAGTTACATGGACAGATAAATGCAATGAAATTACAACTCAGTTAAATACAAAACATTGTGATATATACAAAATCAAAAATTGTCCCAAAGTAGTGAAAAGTACAGAAAAAGAGACAGGACCAGGAAATACCTTACAGTGTAATTTCCAGATGTAAAATAACAAATGATCAGTATTTCTGAAACTTTGAGGGCCAGAGGAAGAATGGGTTGTAGCAAAGAACTCTATCATAAGGGATTTTCTATGTTGTAATAACATGAGGTTTCATAGGAATAACCAGCATCTTAGAATGGGGTCTGTCTTAGTAATAGTCTAATGTAAAACAACACGATTTTTATTTATCTTGCCTGCCTACTTTCCTTTCTCCTTCCTTCCCTCCTCCCCTGCTGTCCTCCTTTCCTCCCTCCTTCCCTCCTCTCCTTCTTCCCTCTCTCTTTTCCTCCTTCCTTTTCTACTCTCTTCCTCCCTTCCATCCTTCTTTCGTTCCCTTCTTTCTCCCTTCCTCCCCTTCTTCCTTCCTTCCTCCCCTCCTTCCCTCTTTCCTTCCTTCTATCTGTTCATCTCCCCATGTTATACCTACCTACCTACTTCCTACAGAGGCACCTACAACTTTGCCTTTCATTGTTTAACTGAGTTATAGATTGTGAAGACTAGAGTGACTTAACCACCCACCTTCCTTTCAACTGTATGGTTTATAACACATATGTATCTCATTGATGTTTTTTGTGGACATTGCACTTGTGTAATTTATTCTTTTCTCATTTGGGTAAATATGAATGCATTGAAATAAAGAGGACTAGTTTTTTTTTATTTCAAAATTATATTTAAAGGGAAAAAATAATGAGACAACAGCAAGAGTCACTATTTAACTCAATTTGCTGTATTCTCAAAACTGGACCTTACAGTAAGCACTATAAGTAAGAAAACAGCTACTTTCCAATGGAGATATAAATAACAATGCCAGATGAGCTGTTGCTCTATAAATCTTACAGTGGGACTTCATTAGTGTGACAAGTGAGAAGTAACAAATTTATTCCCAGAACCAGAAAATGCCATTCAGGATAAGTGTTTTGATTAATTCATTTTTAGAGAGGTAGGGCTGTTTTAATCATGACAACTCTTATTTGCCATAATAGAAGCATCCGTGAATTTTTTTTTTTTTCTGAACACTTCATGTGTATTTACCATTCCTCTGTCATAATCTGGTTATTACTAGGACTGGGTTGCTATTAATAATCAACACATTATTTTAAAATTGAACAAGCTAATATCACCAGCCTGTAATTTTCTGGGTTTACACATTGAATCTATTACCATAATTAAGTTAATAGTATTTTAAATGAATGTTTATTTTTTATGGCTTTGTGTAGCAAACTACAATTAGATGTTTGTCTACATACAAATGTTTTAGGAGTGTTCACTCTGTAAATGGTTTTGTATGAAACTATTGTAAGAAAAAGTTCAACCTCTTTTGCATCTCCAATGAGTTAGAATTAAGTGATACTGCTCCTGTCAATTCATTTTTTTAAACTCAAAAGTTTCACTTTATCTGTTTATGCCTCTTTAGTTTGTCTGTATACCATGAACACATATTCTTCATCTTTCCCCACCTTAGTATCCACTATGTTTTTTCCTCTCTGGTTGCCTATCATTAGTCAATTATTTTTCATGCTAATCAAAGAGCAGAGAAAACAAACGATGAGCATACAGGTAAAATGACATTCATGGGTTTCTTAGTTCTTTGGACACTCAGAGAAGAGAATAAAATAGTAGTTTGAATCATTTGTGGTTCTGCTGTATCTGTAATCCACCCATTTGACGTAATGTATTATTGGAGTGGATAATTGGAAGTTCATAGGGTGTGTTTCCATATGCTTATTATAAAGAACAGATGTAAGAGTCAATTTCCTGTTTGAATGGTGATTTGAGCACTGAGCAATTTATTTAATCAGAAATGTCTTTATTATTCATAAAACTGTTCCAGTCTGATCCCATGTGTTTGTTTCAATTCTGAATGTGACTCTCTATCCAGGGCTGATAAACTCTGTTGTTCACATTAGGATGTTAAACAGAAAAGGTCACGCATCTGATCCCATGTGGCCTAATTAGTGTCAAACAAAGAAAATGTCTGTAAATTGTTATAGGCTGCAGTACCAGAAACCCACGTTACTTACCTTATGGGGATTTAAATTGCCACAAACTCTGTGCCAGACCATCCCCATGGCTGTGGCAATGGTACTAAAGCCACATTCCATTGGTGGTAGAGATGGCAGCCAGGAGTAATGTGTTGGATATTGTCAGTTATCGCTCAGCATCCATTTTCACCTTTTTCAATGTGTCTTACTGTGCCACAGGGGCTTGAGGGTTAAAAAATCAACTTTCCTGACTCCTTTGCAGCTAGGGTTCTAGATGTAAATGATGTTCTGACAATTAGATGCACTTGAATGAGATTTGAATAAAGTTAAGGCAAAGGCCATCTTCTTGCTGCTATTCCTGTTGGTGAAGATGGCTGCAGAAATGAGTATTTTCAGGTGCCTGTGGCTGTCAGACTTAGCCCTGTAGGTGTCTAGAAGCAGTTGTGGCAGCAACAGCAATGCCTTCCTGACCTCTGCTTGCAGCAGCTATAGTTTTATGTCCCTGTACTAATTTGTTCAGAGTGAGGCTCCTGACTCCTGATCTACCATGCTGTCTAGGAATTTTGCAGCCAACTAATATACTGCATTCAATCCCATTCTACATGAAATACCAGGTTTCTGTTTCCTGCAATCAACTTTGACTGATACGAAAATAGTCATAACCACAGAAATGAAGAGTTATAGTTTACTGAATATCTATTAAATGCCAGACAAATTGAGGATCAGTGAGATAACTTGTACAAGTTCATAAAGCTAACGAATGGCAAAACCAGTGTTTGAGTTTCGGTCCATCTGTTTGCAGAGCTAGTACACAAAGGGCAGAAACTGTAATATGTCCATTTCTATTTTCAATTTTTAAAAAGAATGAAATCATGTCCTCTGCAGCAACATGGATGCAGTCAGAAGCCATTATTCTAGGCAAATTAGAACAGGAATAGAAAGCCAAATACTGTATGTTCTCTCCTATAAGTGGGAGCTAAACATTGGGTACTCTTGGACATAAAGATGCAACAATAGACATTGAGGCTACTAGGGGGGTGGGTGGAGGGAGGGAGGGGAGCGAGGGTTAAAAAACTATTGGGTACTGTGCTCACAATTGATGGGACCACTCATACCCTAAGCCTCAGCATCCTGCAATATACACGGTAACAAACCTGTGCCTGTGCCTCCTGATTCTAAAATAGAAGTTGAAATTATTTTTTAAAACCCCACATTTTAGAAGTCCCCAAGGGCAGCTGGGCACGGTGGCTCACACCTGTAATCCTAGCGCTTTGGGAGGCCAAGGCAGGCGGATCACCTGAAGTCAGGAGTTTGAGACCAGCCTGGCCAACATGGCAAAACCCCGTCTCTTCTAAAAATACAAAAATTAGCTGGGCGTGGTGGTGCATGCTTGTAATCCCAGCTGGTCAGCAGGCTGAGGCAGGAGAACTGTTCGAGCCCAAAAGGCGGAGGTTGCAGTGAGCTGAGATTGTGCCACTGCACTCCATCCAGCCTGGGCGACAGAGCGAGGCTCCCTCTCAAAAAAAAAAAAAAAAAAGAAAAAAAAAAAAAGAAAAGAAAAGAAAAAAGAGGAAAAAAAAGAAATCCCCTAGGGCTAGGGATATTTGGAAATCCCCAAGGGCTGGTGGTTTTCTAAATTTCTATTCAACATTTTAGAAATCCCTAAGGGAAGGAGACTTTTGTATCCTCAAGGGCTTGAGGTCTATAATGTCACTGACAAAAGAACACATTCTAGAAGAACCAGATAGAATATGTGCACCCTTGAGACTGGAATAGCTGCATCATTGAAGCAAGGCCATATCAGCTTCCACCTCCATGGTAATACTTGGGATGCATAGATGTAGAATCTAGTCTCAGAAAACAATGTGATTCTTTAGCCCATTCAATTTGTTCATCCATTATTTTCTGTATGCATCATCTCAACCCTGTAGGGGGCAGTTAATGGGTTAGGTTTCATGTTTCAAATCCCCTTGACCTTGTTTGTATGTATATCACAGTGTTTATATAGTCAGATCTTTCAGGGACTGAAGCAAGCCCCGAAAAGACAAAGTGCATCATTAGCTGGGTTTTTCAGGATTTCGTGGCCAGTGTAAAACAAAAGTGGGAGAGTGATAGGGCAGAAAGTGCTCTATTATTTCTGTTGTCATCAAAGACTCAGTTACCTGGACTGAGAGCACTGCCCTTCCCAGCAGTAATTGGGGCTGTGATCAGCCTGCAGGAAGACACAACGCCGGGGTCCTATGATGCACAAGTGAGAGAAAGGGGATGTTTTGCCTGAGAACGTATGACTCTGGGGGCCAAGCAGGAGGGGATGAGCTGTCACATGGGAGAGATGCAGGCTAAGAACTAAAACTAATGAATGGAAGTTACAGAGAGGTAAGAAGTTTTTTTCCAAGAACTGCCTGGGACAAACACAGCTACTCCAGGAAGCCACTTCACTGCTGAAGGTGTTTTGTGCAAAGGTGTGCTGGCAGTTAAAGAGGAATGCTGCAGATAAGATTCAGCTCCATGAAAGAGTGTGAAGATGTCTCTCATCCCTGAAGTTTATAGGATGCTCCCCACAAAGAACTGCAGATTTCCTTTCTAACTCATTGACTGGAGCTCAGGGACACCATGGGTTGAAGCTATGGCTCTGGAGGGAACTAGCTTAGACTTACATCCTGGTCCTGATATTTACTTGCTGTATTATATTAATTCTGCACTTCAGTTTCTCCGTCTGTAAAACAGGGGAAAGAACAGTGTCTCTCTCATAGGGGTAAGTGTGAAATCAAATCATTCAACCCATGTAAAGTGAATTGAGCTTCTTATTCCTATTGGCTATGTGGTGATTGACATCGGAGCTCCCAAACAGTTCAATGGGAGAAGGTTGCAAATGAATTCTGCACTCAGATGCTCACTCAAACGTCTTGAGAACTAGGAGAACCCAGGGGACCCTGTGACAAATTTTCAACACCATTTGGTCCAGCCAAAGGGTTGTTTCAGACTGGCTTTCTCAGTGCTTGAGAGAGAATCTAAATATTTCTCAAGACATGCATTACAAAATGTTCAAGTAGCTGCTCTATTTTTGAGAACATGGACATAAGACAGGCCCACAGCATTGGGGGATGTTCGAGAAAAGAAGGGAGACCGTGAGCCCAGGTCCAATTAGGGATCAGCACCTTCTGTGTCCCCGATCTTTACATGGATAATGAAGAACTGGGGAGCCGCGGTTGTGGGCTGATACCATGGCAACCCCTCTTCCATGATTGTCACATACAGATGAGTGAGTTTTTAATCTCAACATCAGTCCTGAATCTCATTCATTATTTTTAAGCCCTAAACCAGAAAATAAATATTGCTTGTCTTTCTGCCTTTGCCTAATAAGTAACTAAAGTTTACATAAAGACTTGGCTTACTTTGGTTGTTTCTCTGTTGGGTGTGTGATGTCCAAATTTAATTAAAGGCCATGCTGTCGGCTATAAACTCCTTTAGTGAGAGAAAATGACAGGAAGGCCCAGATTTTTTTTTTTATGAGGCTTGTGTTGATTGATTTAAAGCATGTGTTCTAACTGAGCTCCCTTGGAATGAGCCGTGCATTATTCCATGCCACCTGGCTGCAAAACAAACACAAAGAATTTGGCTCTGACATGAAGAAACCCTCAGTATTAGGGAAATGGAGCTGCATTCCACATGGAAGCATGGCAACCTCGGGCTCTGTTCCTCCCCCTTTGCCCTCTCACCAGACCCCTGTGCATCTCTGTTCTTTCCAGGAGAGGGAGAAATAAAAAAAATCTCAATAGAAATGGAAACCAGTGTTGGGTTTTTTTGTTTTGTTTTGTTTTGTTTTTCTAGCAGGGTACACCACTCACTCAACCATACCAAATATAAGTGTGCGAGGCTTGGAATGAAGAAAGAAATGGTTACTTTTTAAAAGCTAGCAATATTAACAGGTGAATGTCATAGGCCATGAGTCTGAATGTGTCAGAAAAGAACTGCAAGTCATTAGACAAGACCAATAGTCCTCCTGGAGGGAGGCAGTGAACCTCAGGACTGTGGGCACTGGCCTGCCTTTGTCTTGGGTATTGACTTGCTGAGTGGCCTCTAGGAACTTAATTAAGTTCCTGGATTCCTCTTTTGACAAATCCAGATTACAAACAATAACCACCATGTCCAGTGCTCTTGAATTCATATGATAGTAGAGCATTATAAAATCAGAATTCTACTTAAGAGCTGATAATTATGTAGGAGAGAAGAGCATGCTGACTGGGGCAAAGGGGCCAGGTGGTTAACTTTTCACGGTTCAAGAGTTGATAAAAAGCATATGAATTACAGGCCAGTGAGAAGGACATTTTTATGATTATTTGGAAATTTTTGACTCCATCTGGAACGGAGTTGAAACATTCAGGTCCGCAGGGTGTGAGTAGACAGTTGGCTTATGATCTCAGCAGTTGGGATGTGTCATTTCTGTTTCCTAAAAGGCTCCCGATAAATGCTTTCTGGAAGGTGCCGGTGAAAGACATTTGGAATTTAACAGAGACAGCAACAGCAGGTTCGGGGCTTATCTCAGGCTGCATTGTAGATCAATCCTGGGCACAGTGGAAGGAACACTGTTACAAAAGAGCCATTTCTAAGAAGGCTTCACTTCAAAGGAGATCACCCACAGCAGAGGAGCTGATGCAGAGCTGAATAAATAATGAAAAATACAATAAAGATCAAATCTGATAGGGATTTGAATTATATGCCAGGAAAATATTTTTGATGAAAATGAAATGGTAGGGAGGGTTAGAGACAGATTGAAGAATTCGTAATCAGAACTGCTCACGACCTGCATCGCTTAGTCCTGTACAATTTTGAGGCTCCATGAGAAGGCAGTTAGTGAAAAATATATCAGTCTTTTCTCTGAAATTCGAGGTCATCCTTATCTTGAGACTGCCCAGGAGTTCCTACTCCCTACTCTCCTCAGCCCCCACTGTAGTGCAGGAAAACTCTGGCCCTGATGGAGCCATTTGCAAAGATGTTACGGAAGAAGCTGCTGTGGCCACCCCTGCAGAGCCAGGCACAGATCTAGGACTTCAAGGCAGATAGTTCCTGTTCATAGTAGACCAGCCAGAGCCAGCTTTTGGGTATCTCTCCAGCCCTGAAATATCTCTCCATCACCAATGATGGGTATCTCTCCATCACCAGTGATCCCCAAGAGGTGATGTCCTTCCTGGCCTTCAGCCATGTTTGTTCAGTGGGACCTCAAGGCTCTTTCCTACCACTGATGGGTTTGGGATATAGACCATGAGAAAAGAGAGTGGGGGGAAAGAGAAAAGGAAAGAAACAAAGAGAAGAAGAGAAGGAGGAAGGGGAGAGGAAAGAGAGAGGAGAGAGATGGAGGAGAAAGGAGAGAAAAAGGACAGGGAGAGAAGGAGAGAAAGAGAGAGAGGCAGAAAAGGAGAGAGAGGGGATGAAAGAAAGAAGGAGAAAGAAAGAGGGGGTGAGAGAGAAGGAGAGAGAAAGGAGATGAGAGAGAGAAGGAGAGAGAAAGAGGGGGTAAGAGAGAAGGAGAGAGAAAAGGGGTGAGAGAGAAGAAGAGAGAAAGGAGGGGTGAGAGAAGGTGAGAGAAAAAAGGAGATAAAAGGATAGAGAGAGAGAGAAAAGGGGATAGAGAGGGAGAAATGATAAAAGAGAGAAAAAGATGTGAGGAAGGGAGAGAGAAAAACAGGAAAAGAGAAAAAGATGGTGAGGGAGAACACATGCTAGAATAAGGCAGATATAGATGAAATGAGAAAGAGTGAGAGTGAGACAGTGAGGGGGAAATAAAGGAAAAGGAGAGAGGATAAAGAAGTGGATAGTGAGAGAGAGAGAGATGGTGATGGAGACTGAGACAAAGACAGTGAGACCCAGGTACAGACGCAGAGTGACAAGAGTTGGGAAGAGGCCAGAGGGGGCCAAACGTGATGCTTGGGTGGCCTCTCTGCTCTTGAGAGGATATTGGCAGTGTCTCCAGCCCTGTGCACATGTCCCACTGCCATAGCAAATCCAGAGGCTCCGCTCTGCTGTGGTTCTATCTTCCATTACACAAACTATGAGGCAGCCCTGCCCATGCAGAGAACGTAGTCATGTGGCCTTTCTTGTTTTATCATCCCTTCACTCTTTCTTACAGGCTCTCCCCCATCCTCAGCTTCTGTTTGAGGGACCTGCAAATTATTCTTGAAGGACAGACGTGATGCTGTGCTGGGAACTGCTCTCCTCCTCAAACTCTGGCCTGTTTCCTTTTCATGAAGCCTGGGAGCCTCTACTCTCCCTTTTTATGATGGTTCTTTTTCAGGAGGTTTCTGAGTCCCACCAGCAAACAGACCCGGGTGGGCTATCCTGCCAGGCTGACAATGAGACAGAGATGGACATGCAAAGGCCCCTGCTGCCTCGTCTGCCATCCCACAGCTTACCCGCCAGCTGGGCTTATTGGAAGCTTTCCTTTAAATTTCACTGTCTCACATTCCAGACCTTCCTCATTTCCTTGGGCCAGTGGGCTCAATGCCCTGGTAGCTGGGCTGTCTCCCTCTTAAATATGCACATTATTTTACAAAGAAGCAATCTAGCCAGAGCAGGTATATTGAAAATAGAGTTTATTGGAGTTGCTGATTGTGGATGCTTGCAGAGGGCTCTTTCTTATTTTTCTAAAAGTTGCATTGCTTCAGTTGCGAATCAAGGTCCCTTGATCACCATGCCTCCTCTTGCCTCATGCTCAGTTTTTCTTATTCTTTTCTTCTCTTTCATCCAACTGCTTTCTCCAGACTTCAACTCTTATATCTAAGCACTTTGGGCCTTTGGTGCTGTTTTGAGGCTGACTAACTAGAGTAGAATTCATTGGCATTAAAACAGTAGATTCAGCAAAGTCTGGTGGAAATAAATAGTGTAGATTAGTGGAAGGAATATGAGGAATTGGTAGAAGATTCATGCCTCTATGGAGGACATGCTTTGCTGAATTTCTGGAGAATCCATGGTCTTCTCTAGAATTGTGTGTCTTTCATCATCACCCAGAGAGACACAAGCTTTTTTGCCCTTCGTGGAATCTGGTATATAATGCAACAGAGCTCCATTATTAATGGAGAAGATGTACAGACAAAAATAAAAACAGGGGCAGCGTGCATTTTGGTAGGGTCTTCTATTTCATCCTAACACACAAGCGTCTTACACCTCTTTGCCTTTTCCCAAAAGGCATATATGTTTTAGAGGCAATTCCAGTGAGTAAATTATTAACCTGAAGAGAGGGAAGATATAGAATAGTTAGAGTTTTATTACAATTTTTTTATACTGCAAGGGAGATTTTTCTTTGTCTCCTAACCAAAAATAGCCCAGCTATTGCCAAATGAAAATTTCTTCCACATATCCTTCTCTTGCCAAAACCCTTAATAAAATTTTGTTTAAAAAATCAGTGTGAACCATGAAACAGTAAAACTCGTTCTAATATATGAAAACATGTATACACTGCAAAGTCTTCTTCTTTTCCAAGTGGCCTGAAGGTGGCTTTGCTGCAAACAGTGCCTTTTGGGCATAAGAAGCCCTAAGAATCGAGAGACAGTTGAGAAAACCTATTTTCTTTCCTGTCTACTCAGTATTTGGGGAAGACAAAAAATGAGAACATAAAGAAAGGCAAGCTCCCCAAGCTTACAAAAGATTCCATCTCTGGTGATCCTGTGAGCCACAAAATGATAGAAGTTTTGAAATCGGTGTAGCTCATTTCTAGACAATGGAGGGGATTGTGGCAATAGTTCAGCATCTGTCCTTGGTTATTTCTGAAAGGATAGATAGTATCATAGAAAAACAATCCATACAGGAACGCTTGAACAAACAATTACAAGCATCATAAAGCAAGCAGGTCTGGAATCGATCCCAGCAACCATCTCCCATTCTCACTCTTCTTTAACTTTGCCTGTTAGGTGGTTTTCGAATTCAACCTTCTGTGAGTATTTTTAATGGTACGGTATCAATTTCCCCAGGTAAGGAATGTCTATGCCCGGTTCTCTCTCAATAAAGCAAAATATCACATCATTAAGTAGTTTTCCTCTCTGATTTGTGGTTAGAGTAACCTAAAGAGGGAGGGAAGTAGGGAACTGTGTACCTGTCATGAACACACACACACACACACACGTGTGCATGCAAGCAAAACAAACAAAAATAATACATAAATAAAAATAATCTTTTCTTTGCTAGAACATTTCTCCCTGGAGTAACTGCTGAGGAGAATCTCTATCCTGTCTTCTGTGTGTGTTTGTGTGTGTGTATGTGTGTGTGTATGTATGCACACTCTGCTCTGCCTTCACGTTCCTCTCTGAGCACACTGTACGTCTCCTGCCACATGCATACACATGGGACATTCTGTCTGGACTCATGGGACGAGATTACGTGCATGCCAACTCACTGCCTCAGGAGACTTCCTGTTTATATTCAACCACGCATGGGCCCTTATAAAGTCATAATGTTCTTGCCACCAATTGAACATCTTGTTGGAATATTTATCCACTTTGCTTTAGCTGGAAAACAAGTTTTTCCATATTGCAAGAAATAAGTGCAGTAACTTGATGGTGTTTAATTGCACTAATTTTGGATTTGGGGGTGACCTGGATTTTACAGATCCTACTTCCATGATGTATATTTATGGGTACCTCTTCCACCAGCTGTTCAACGTTCTCTACAACCTGACCTGCTTACATGTTAATCTCACCTTCCACCCTCAACCTTGTTCCCCATGCTGTAGCCTGGAAGGCTTATTTGGATACCATACTAATCATCTTCCCACTTCAGCATCCTCCAACTTACCCTCTTCCTCACCTGGACTGTTCTTCCTTCAAAATCTGTATCTGACTCATTTCTTATCATTCTGATGTCATTGAAATGTCATTTCCTTAAAGAGACTTTCTTTGACCACTATAATGTCCTCTCCTTCATTCTACTTTCAACAGCATAACCCCATTTAATTTTCTTCTATCGGATTTCAGTCTCTGTCAGATTGACTTATGTCATTGCACGTTTGTCATCAGTCTCTTTTATGGAATATGGTTTGTTTGTGGTCTGAGCCTTATAGTCTTATTCACCTGTGTGTTCTCAATGCCAAGGAGAAGGTTTGAAACAGAGTAGATATGATAAATATTTAATGAATGAATGAATTTATAAATACACAAAACCAAATTGTGTGCTAACCACTTTATCAAGCTAAACTTGATAAATCACTACAAAAATCTTATTGGGGAGGTACCATTATTATATTTGCCTTGTTAGAACTTAGGTTTGGCTGCATGTGACAGAAAATCTCAAAGTAGAGGCTTAAAATTAGATGGACATTTATGTTTCATTCATATAAAAGCATTTTGGGTGTTCCAGATGTCATCTGCTCTACCATCCTCACGGTCTTAAGATGGCCACTAGGGGTCCAGCCATCACTTCTGTTTCTAGACAAGAGGATGGAGGTGGGAATAAAAAAGGATAATGCCTCTCTTCCTTTAAGTTCCATGATAGTCCTCGCAATGTGTCTCATTGGCCATTATTTAGACATATACCATACCTACTTATAAGATAAGCTGGAAAACATAACTCAGGGCAGGAATGTGCTTACCCAAAACAAAAACAAGATCTTGTTCCTAAGAAGGAAAGGAACCAGCCCTCTACACTGCATCCCCATTGACTCTCACAGAGAGAAAGTGACTCTGGCAAAGTCACACAGCTAATATAGCATACAGTGCTGAGATAGAAACCCTAACATCATTACATCCCCACCATCTCCAGCATCTAAACCTCCCCCACTTACCCAGTAATATAGTACATAGAGAATCATCCCTCTCTGCAGGGATCTTTGGTAGACTGTGGAGCCAAGGTTGAAGCTTCTTTCTTCATAGTCCCCAAATCCAGGGAGAATCCTAGTAATTGTCAGATGGGCCTGCATAGAGTCTGCATTCACCCTTCCCCTCCTCAGCCTCACTCAGCAACCTCTTTCCTTCTGTTTTCTTACATAAATACTCTTTTGTCTTAACAGTACTAATGACAATAATACTTCTTTCTATCGAGAATTTACTTCTATTCACTATGCACTCTATGGTTTTATTTTTATAGGAATTAGTTTATACAGTTCTCACAAGCAGCTAAATGAGGTTAAGTAATTATTTAACTCATTTGAAAGATGGGTGATCTATCAGACCTAAAGAGGTTAAGTAATTTTTTATTTTTTTGACATAAAGTTTCACTCATGTTGCCTAGGCTGGAGTACAATGGCACGGTCTCGGCTCAGTGCAACCTCCGCCTCCCAGGCTCAAGTGATTCTCTTGCCTCAGCCTCCCAAGTAGCTGGGGTTACAGGTGCCCACCACTATGCCTGGCTAATTTTTGTATTTTTAGTAGAGACGGAGTTTCACCATGTTGGTGAGGCTGGTCTCGAACCCCTGACCTCAGGTGATCCACCTGCCTCAGCCTCCCAAAGTGTTGGGATTACAGGCGTGAGCTACCACGCCCAGCCTAAGTAATTTTTTTCAAGTAAATCCAGAATTTGACTCCAAAGTTCACCTTACAAGCCTTCTCCAATTCAAGCACCACCTTGCCTTTAATGTCTTCATCACCATGTTTAAAGCACATTCTTGTGACTCAAAATAAATGATTGTCTCTGAGCTGAAGGGGAATGATGTCTTATTTTACCTGAACCACAGATCAGTTGCTGCACCGGAATGGTGGACAGTTGCCTCCTCCTAGTGTGAAATTACAGTCAATGACCCAGAGGCAAGAGGGTCCCCATATCATCACAGAGCCCTGAGACTCTCAATCTCTGTAGGGATGAATGTGGAATTTTTCTGTTGCTTCTGTGTTTCCGTAACTGTTTACATACTGTGTCATGTTAATGCATTCTGCCATACCATTTTTCTCCAATTATCTGAGCTTTTGCAGGAACTCTGAGGTAGTGAGACATACATTGAAGATGTTCCAAAGAAATGAATGGAGGAGTTTTCTCTGCAAATCCTTTTTCTCTGAAAAACTCGGTAAAGTTCACTGCCTCATCTTGCATGTGAGCACTCCACTCTGAATTCTGAAAAGCAGCAAAAGAGAAAACAGAATCTGGCAGAGGAGAGATGAATATTACAGAAATTGTATTTTAAAAGATATTGTTATCGGGGTAAAATAGGTGGGAAGAAACCTCATGAGTTCCCTAAGAAAATATCTTTCAAAAGTTAAAAAGATACTCTTACTTATAGTAAGTAAGCTGGAACCAATACAGCAAGGCTGTGTAAATATATAATATGTGGTATTAAGGACAGGCTGAATGCATGGCTAGGCCTTTATTTTTAAGAAATGTGTATTTAATGCATTGCACTTGCTCCTTCAGCTTTGTTACACTCTGTTGGATTAAGAGGTAACTTAGCAGGCAAGCTAATTTGAAATCACATACACATGCGATATAAATGGTAGACATGGCTTTCAGAAGTATTATTTGCTGTTCACAAATCCATATTATGCAAATATCAAAAGAATGCCTGGTATTCTCTTGTAGTCAACATTTTTTAAATTGTACTGGTTCCACACTGCCTCAACAGCTCCTGCTTCTTTTTCTCGGGGTTTCTTTTGTGATTCACACTGGACTGTCTCACTGTTCTGAGCTGATAGGATCCTATTATTATTTACTTCTTCCTTTCAACACACCCCTGAGGCAGTTCAAAGGTGAATTCACCATTATTAGGTATTAATTCACAGCAAAAACACAGGCTTATCATTTTGAAAATCTGTTGTCAGGACTCACACTGGTTTTACAATATCACCTTGTCACAACAAGAACTAAACCTTCTGATGAGCCCCAAGCCTGAATTTCTCACCATCATAAATAGTATGGGGACATATTTAACATTTATTGATAGAGAATGGCTAAAATGTATTAAGGTGGAAATTTGTGCTGAAAAGTCTTCGTATTTTAGTTCCTTCAATCCTTAAAACAATCTTGGGAGCTACGTGTTATTTTATGACTCCTATTTTACAAAAAGTCAACTGAGGCTTGGAGAAATTCTCTGGTTAAGGTTACATAGTGATATGGTTAGGCTTTGTGTCTCCACCCAAATCTCATCTTGAATTGTAATCCCCATGATCCCTATAGTCCGCACGTATGGAGGGAGAGACCAGGTGGAGGTAATTGGATCATGGGGGCAGTTCCCCCATGCTTTTATGATAGTGAGTGTGTTCTCATGAGATCTGATGGTTTTAGAAGGGGCTCTTCTCCCTTCGATTGGCACTTCTCTTTCCTGCAGCCTTGTGAAAAAGGTGCCTTGCTTCCCCTTCGCCTTCCACCATGATTGTTAAGTTTCATGAGGCCTCCCCAGCCATGCTGAACTGTGAGTCAGTTAAACCTCTTTTCTTTGTAAATTACTCAGTGTCAGGCAGTTCTTTACAGTAGCGTGAAAACGGACTAATACACACAGCACAGACATAGTGCAGCCTTATTTGGAACCCAGACTGTTTGGCTCCAGAATCCATACTGTGTGTCCTTCACCTGACCATATTGCATCTCATTCTGTGGTATCGTTTACTTAATCATTTATTCATTCATCCATTACTTTTTCCACCATAAAAGTTCTAAATGAATGCATACTCTTTGCCAAATGCAATACAGAACAGTCGGTGAGAATATAGGAAAAGGGAAGTAGCAGCGATGCTATGGAATCTTAGAGTTCTCCTCTCCCAGCCTGGGAGTACAAATGTCACAGAATTATTTATGGAAGAGTTGTCAGCTAAGTAGACACCAAAAGGTTAAGGAGAAATTACCTAGATAGACTGGGAAGAAGAAATGACAGGTGGAAGAAACAGCCTGGGCAAAAGCACAGGGGCAGGAAACAAAGATGGTATGTATGAAGAGTTACAAACAGCTTGGTTCTATTACGGCATAAACATGAGACAAGAGAGGAAGTCATAGAGTTAGCAAAGGGCTGAAGGATCTGCCATGCTAAGGAGTCAGCAATCCCCACATTAGGATGCACAAAATGATCCACTGAGATACAAGAAGAAAATATTAAAGTTTGTCTTTATATTTCTCTTTGATACTGTTTTTTCTTTCCATTTTTGGTAAAGCTTTAAAATATATATATAGCATACAAATGCAATAACAGAGGAAATATAATTCTTGTGGGAAAAGTATGTGCTAAAATTATTTTACTGATAGGGTCTGGATGAATATAAGTTTGCAGGTCACTACCGTAAGTAATGGAGAGACAATAGACAATTTTTTTTTTTTTTTTGAGATGGAGTCTTGCTCTGTCACCCAGGCGAGAGTTCAGTGGTGCATTCTTGGCTCACTGCAACCTCAGCCTCCCAGGTTCAAGTGATTCTCCTGCCTCAGTCTCCCAAGTAGCTGGAACTACAGGCGTGCACCAGCACATCGGCTAATTTTTGTATTTTAGTAGAGATGGGGTCTCACCATGTTGCCCAGGCTGTTCTCAAACTCCTGACCTCAAGTAATCCGCCCGCCTTGGCCTCCCAACCCAAAGTGCTGGGATTACAGGCATGAGCCACTGTGCCCAGAGGACAGCAGACAATTTTAACTGAGGGCTTTCTTGGTGTATGCACGTGTCTATAGATTGTTCTCAAAACACTGTAATGGATGACAGCAGAGGTGTAACACTCAGGGAGGGAAGTGCACTGAGGAGATTGCTGCCACCAGGGAATTTAATGTTGATGAAGATAGAAGCCAAGGCTGTGGAAATAAGAGAAAGTAATAGATTAAAATAATTTTTAGGTGGTTAACTTAATAGGGCTGGTGATAGATTGGCCACGATATTTAAGAAGCATCATCTCACTCTACATGAGCTCCAGCCACAAGCCTTCTTGCTATCACTTGAATAAGTCCAATACAGGACTCCACAGGACCTTGGGCCTCCTTTTTCTGCTCCTGGAATGCTTTCCTTCATCTTTGCCTGGCTGGCCTCCTCATTTATTTCTCATCTCTGTGGCAATGTCCATTCTTATCATTGTGGCCTTCCCTGACCATGCTATACAATTCCTCAATACTTCCTATCAACCTTAGTGACCTCCATGGCATACACATCTGAGAAATTCTGAAATCACTTCTTTGTTGTATAATAGTATAACATTAGGGACTTTGTCATTTGTGTTCATTGCTCTTTCTCAGGTGACAGTGTTTGACACATAAAATGTGCTCATTAAATAAAGGAGCAAATAGATACATAGATGAACAGGTAGATGGATGGGTGGATGGATGGTGGATGGATGGATGGATGGATGGATGGATGGATGGATGGATGGATAGATGGATGGGTGAAAGAGTGACTCTTATTAAACTTATCCCTTAATCAGACCATTAGAGAGATGGAATGTTTCCACTGAGAGATGAGAAAAAGGCTGTCCTAAACAGGTTAGAAACTTGTCTAAATTTATCCTATCTGTTAAAACTCTTTACTTAGTCTATAAAGAGGAAACCAAATAAAAATGGCTTATGTAATAGAGGAAATTTATTGACTCAGGTCACTGGATAGTCCAGAAGTAGAGCAGCCTCAGAATAGCTTGTTTTAGAAGCTGAAGAATGTATCTGGAACTGAATCTGTTTCTTTCTTTCTTTGCTTTTTTCTTTTCTCCTCCCCTCCCCTTCCCTCCCCTCCCCTCCCTTCCCTTCCCTTCCTCTTTCTTTCTTTCTTTTCTTTCTTTCTCTCTCTCTTTCTCTTTCTTTCTCTTTCTCTTTCTTTTTCCTTTCTTCTTTCTTTCCTTCTTTCTTTCTTTCTTTCTTCTTTTTCAGTGTTCAAACATTTTATTAAATCGGATAGCATTGTTATTTCCACATTGTTGCACATACTGACTTGTATTCAATTATAAGAGTATAGCACATGTTTACAAAGGTATGGCTGAGCAGTCAGTTGGTAAGTTTAAAATTTCAAGAGCGCTCCAAGAGCAAACACAGTAAAGACCATGCAAGTTCCAGAGTCGTGAATTATGACAGAGCTCACTCATTTTATTCCTTGCCTGCAGTTGTTCCAAATCTCATAGCCTCAACTCTCACTGTCCAGACACAGAGAAAACATCTGTTTCCAAAATCCCATTGAAAGTCCTAAGCTTTGCCTTACTTGGGGCCACTTCTGAGTGACTCACAGAAGTCATTAGGTTGCTATGTGGCAATTAGTTTAGGCCTGCGATTTCTTAACCAATCTCTGTGTCAAGAAAGATAGTACCACTCTGATTGGCTTAGACAAATTAGGGTCCACTTTTTGAGGAGGGGATCTTTGGGGAGGAAGCCACAATGTCCTTTATAGGCTTGGAAAAAAATCTGGATGTGTATTACTGCAAAGCCATTTAAAACTGTATGTTTCTTTATCAAGAATGCTTTCCATAACCCAAAGATGTCACATATACAAAATTTGAGCAGAAGATTTGCTTCTAAAATAGTTTCATATATTTTGTAATTCTTAATTATGGTATACATAAATAGACTTACTTCTTCCCCATTGGATGCTATGAAACTTACCCATGACTATTTAAAAATAATAATTCACTATTAAATTTAGATAACAAATGTTAATATTGTAAGACAATAGCTTCCCTTAAATTCTAGTTCTCTCTGCTTACTTGATGTGACTATCAGTAGATAAAGGGTCATGATTTGGATCTGGGGAAGGACTTGCTGCTTCTGGTTTGTATAAAGGAATTAAGTAGGGAATGTGTAGGAAATCTAGCTGGGCTCAGCAATGCCAGCTTTAATGGAATCCAAACAGGTTTTCTTAAAAATAAATGGTCATGAGAAAGCTGAACGTCAACCTCCTTTCCTGTTGATAAATGACAATGTATAACAGATTGTATCAACACTTCTGTGGAGCAGGACACCCCTCTGCTTTTGAGTCTCTGAAAAAAAATTATGCTGCTTTCCAGCAACTGATCTCTTTTTTCTCCATACTACCGCCTTTCTTTGTCATTTCTCTCACACTTTTGTTATCTTCTTTAATTGCAGTATATTCTTTCGCTTGGCAGACACACATACAGCAAAGGCAATCCAAAGTGCTTCTGATTTGAGCAAGTTCCTTGCTCTAGGCTCACCTGAAAATGACCATCTGTGTTCAGGTCATAGAACTTATAAATATACATTTAATTTTTTTTCTGTTTTCCACTCACTTTTTATAAAATAAAGGAAAACAAATTTCACAGTGTTGTCTAAAGACTGTTCAGCAGTTCTGTTCATGATACTGCCTATCTGCACCACTGATGTTGGATAGCACAAATTTTTTTGTTTTTCAATGAATTAAAATACAACCTAGTATGCAAAAGATGCTAAAATAGGAGAAACAAGGCATATAACATGTGAAACCTGAGAACCCCTTGCGCTTGCCATTCCACACCTTTTGAGAAGACTGAAAACTCTACATTATTGACCATGTTGGTGTCATCAGCACACCTGACGATGATCCTCTTATCCTTATGGAACCGGACATCCTAGCCTTTCTATCTGCTCTTGGCATAATCTCTTCTCTTAGAGGGTACTGTTTATTACTTTTTGAAATTGAAGTGAATACAAATTATTTTTGCTTGGAGAATATCTTTGAGAACTTCATGGCACCCTTTGAAAATGTGAAAATGGTTGGGTTTTTGGTTTGTTCCAGAGGCCATATTTGGTAAACACCAACTTCTGAGGCAAACAACATTTCTGCACAGCTGGCCCCAGAGGCGGTCCTTGTGCCAAATCCACCCATGCAATGGTTGATCCTTGTGCCAAAGAGTTCAGAAACACAAATCCAATTTAATTCTGGCTCAAAAAAGCAATAAGTGTTTAAATTGGATTTCTGTGGAGTTTGTTCTTATGAAGCACAGCATGCAAACTGCTTTATAGGCACTTATTATTTAGTTATTTCTAACAAAGGATCTTATAGATCCAGCATCTATAATTAATCGGGAATGAGAGCAGATGCTAGCCAACATATGCTCTGTGACCCAGAACTTGCACTAGGAAAGCTATCAGGTTTGTACCAAACACCAGGGTCGTTGGCAAAAGTTTGCTTCATTAAATTCGGCTTTGTGGGTTTTATGCTTTTAATCCAGGCTCTCAGCTCTATCTGTCAGCCTTACCTGTATCATATTAAAGTTTAACAGGGTCAATATGATGCAAAGAGGTGGCACCTGGAAAGTGGTGTATCAGTGACTCCGCTTTCAATCCAATCATCCTCCCATTATGTCTTGTCATCTTTCAACTCCAATGGTCCTGAGGCTTCTTCCAGGCACCTCCACTCGAGATTATTCCTGGATACGTGCTCACCCCCATGTGGTCCATGCTCCATAAAGATGGGTCCCATCTCGATCTCTATAAATTTCCTTTTCTGTTGAAGCACTAATGAAAAGATAATTTCATAAATGGTTATGGGAATGGCTTACTTGGTTCTTGGTTCCTTTTTATCTTTTCCTAATTACTTTGCATTTTAGTAAGAGCCTTCCAGAAACAGAGCCTAAATAAACCAGGGTTGTAATGGTGGAGATGGCAGCCCCATGAAGCTAATGAGATAGTTGGAGTCAGACTTATTGCGTGGCCATGCGAGGTCTGGCTCTGCTTACCTACATTTTATACTTGGCCCAGAAGCTTGCTCACAGCATTTGATAAGCAACCCATTGTTCTGATTCCTAGACACTGGTGTCAGAAACAAGCACTCACCTGCTAGTGTTGATCACACACTCCATGATTATTTATCAAAAAAGGCCTTTTCTTTATGAGACTATTGTTCAGTAGGCCCTTTATAGTCACAAAGGATAATTCTCATAAGCTTTGATAAATTCCAAATATGAGTTTAGAAATGTTAGTGCTAGTTCTGACTTTTCTTGGTTTCTATTTCCAATGAGAGTCATGTGCTTTCAATGCATATATTCACATTACAAGTTAACTCTTTTCATCTTTCACTAAGCTTTTGTATTTTGTTTAGTGTATTTTTTTATTTCACAGGAGAACAGAAAAGTTTACTTTGCCACAGTCAGTAATATAGAAAAGATCAAAAAGAGAATAAAGAAAGTGTTCTAAGAAGTGGCTGCTGTGTGGATGACTAGGTTCACTAACTAGCTGGGTGACTTATTTCTATGTCAGCCTTGCAGTGGACACTATTAACATTTGGGCATCTGCAAAATTATACCTTACTACATCATGGATTTTCAGATTAATAATCAAGATGTAAACTCATAAGTGCTAAAAGTGTGAATGCCACAAGTCTATTTTATTGACTTTGACTTTTGTGGTTTCCCAGCTCTTTTTTTTTTTTACATAGTTGCCTTGAGTAATTCATCTACTCCCTTTCTGCCCTAGTTTTCTCATTCATAAAATAAGTATAACAGTACATACAAATGCTATCTTCCATAGGGTTGGTTGTTATGGGAATTAAATATGTTAATATGAGTAAAATGCATAGAAAAATGCACAGAAGTCTTACTGTTGTAACACTAAAGCTACAACTAATATTAATGCTATAATTATTGCATTATTGTTAATTGGCCTGATAATTGCATTATCTCATTTTGTATAATGTTGGGCGAGGAATTCATTCAAGTAGGAAAGATCTAAAAGATAATACATTAGAAAAGACAAAAGTAGAACAAGTACAAATTTCTAATTTCTCCTCTAGGCCCTGCACACTCTTCAAATCCTAAACTTTTGGACTTCTATCTCTTACACCTAAAGTGAACCTTCTAGAGGTAATTGCCATCTGCATAGTTAGACATGTCCAAAACAGATTAGCACTCTCTTTATTTGTGCACATAAATTGCTATGTCTTTTATTCAATAAATAATTTTTGGTCACTTATTCATGACATTGTGGATGATACAAAGATGAGAAACACATGATTTCTATTATCAGAGAGAAAGAAGAAAAATATATGGACATGTGACTAAAGTCAAACGTGCCATGTCAACAAGTATGGGCAGAATCAGCTGTCGTGCAGTAGATGAATATTTTGGCTATATGCAAGATCAGTGGAGCATCAATCACTCAGTCTGAATGTGCAGCAATTAGATTCAGTTAGGTTAATCTGTTACTGGATTCCACCATTCCAACATCTGGTTGGCTCAGTCATAAAAGTGTTTATTATCTCTGTAAGTCAGTCTAAACTCATAGTAGGCTGCCACTTGGAGCTTCTGCAGTGATAGGACACCAGCATTCTTTCCCTCAGTGGCCTATGACTGCTGTTGGTCAGGTGTCTGCAGTGACTTCAAGATGATTCCACATCCTTGAATCATTTCTCAACACTTACCAGTGCACTGGATTGTTGGGATATAAACACAGGAACCCACAAACAAGAGATCCTCTTTCTGGGACTGACTATAAATCCCTATCCCGTATTCATACTGCAAAACTGGTAAGACCTTGTAACCCTCAGCATTCTTTTGCTATCTGAGAATTAGGGGCTGGAATTAAGGCCAGCTCTTTTCTAGGCTTTCTTGATTTTTCCACTCCAATGGAAGAAAAGCAGAGGAGGAAGCAAGCAGGAAGACATGGAAAAGAGGACAAGATCTATGTCCCTCCGACTAGGGCAGAGTTTGGATAAGCATCCCATTCCAGCCCTATTCTCTGGTTACCTTGCACTTTTCATGGTTGACAGGATGGGAACCCTCCCAAACAGCAGGCTGTGCTGGCCCTAACTTATGTGACCAGTTGTAAAGGAGAAAAGGCTAAATCAATAGGGTTATAAAAGCACATACCATGCAGAAGTTCAGAGAAAGCAACAAGAAAGAACCTGAAAAGTCAAGAGCATCACCATTATCAGAGAAGTTTCACTTCTAACCCCATTTACTTAGCATACTTAGCTCCACCCTTACCATAGTGACTTCCTGGTAAGTGGGTGCCAGGAGCTCCCCCTAGAGTTTAAAATGTGCCATTATCAATACCTCTTAGCCTGGGGGAAAATGCTTGTCTGGCAGGCATAAGGCCCAGAGGATATGGGAGTTCAGAAGTCTACATATTAGGTTGGTGCAAAAGTAATTGCGGCTTTTGCCATTCATTTTGCACCAAGCTAATACACAATTACAAGCCAAAGTAGATATCTCTCCCTCTTCCCTAAGCACCCCTCCACTTGAAGTGATTTTGCCCACACCACATTTGAACAAACTCAAACTGCCCCCTTCAAAATGATGGGATGGGGAGTGGGGAAATGGTGAAGTCTGTCATCTAAGCTGTCCCAGAGTTCTCAGAGTCAGAATGGAGACGATTGCTTTGGTATCTGTTTGATGGCACACAAGGAAGAAAAGGCAGCTACACATCTTTCTCTTGCCCTTTGGCAGCAGATCACAAATGTCACAGCTTGGGAGGGTGCCAATTAGTGCCCCTTGTATCCTAAATAACCTGCCACAGAAATAAAATACCAAGCAGTCCTTGCTTTGTCCTTGTGAGATGGGGCCCATGCTTTCCCCCATATAGAGTATCTAATTTTGAAAATGTCACTGTAGATATTGGCACACAGTGATTCTACAGCTGGAGAGATGAAGGTGGAGGCCGCATATGATTTGAGTCACCATGCTTCTCCACGGACTGCATTAAGTCTCGTCTGTAGGACTCAAGTTAGGCAGCAGTTCATAGAAATGGCATGAGGTCAGATAAAGTAAATGATTTCAATCACACTTGAAAAATACAATGTGTGTGTGTATGTGTGTGCGTGTGTGTGTTGTGTGTATGTATGTGTGTGTGTGTGTGTGTAAAACACATTCTCAAAAAGGGGGTGATAGTATAATACTTAGATGTGAAAAAGGACAACTCTGATAATTGTAGAAAATTACCTTGGTATGTGCATATATACCTTTTGAAAATAGAGATGTTTAGGCATTTTATATTCATTTTTTAGAGTTCCACTTTTTTTTTTTTTTTAACATTCTCTTCTCTTTCTCTGTTGATTTACCGATAGAATATGTGTGTGTCAGGACACTTGGCAAGATAGAGACAGCTGGAAGTAATAGAGCCAAGCTCTGTTTGAAAAGCTGAATTTTCACAAGTGGTTTGGGGTTTAGGTGTGGGGAGCAGAAATCTTGGGCTTCGGAATAACTTTTGAAAAGTTGCTCCCTTGACGTAAAGATTTGAAAGAAGTAATTCACAGCCTGCCTTGCACTTTTTAAAAGTTGTGTAACATTACACCACCTACCACAAAAGAAAAAATGTATATAGGAAAAGTCACGTCAACATTATTTCGAATGATGTATTTTTAATGTCATAACTTTCTATTATTATTTAATCTGTCAAGGAAAACATATACTGGAAACGTTTGAGAATCCTCCCTCCCTGCCACCTTTGCAACACACATGTCCACACGCACTTTTCTTTGCCAAAAGTAAGAAGCTGGGGTCTGGAAGGCTTGCTCCTGAATATGGTGTATATCTTATGTAAATAAAACAGAGCATGCAGCTCAAAAAGAGGAAAGTAGTTTGTTTCTCCATCTTTGATTTCTGCTGTTGTGGCTCCTCTTTGTTACGAATTAAGTCTTTACCATCATTTAGTGAAATGTTATCCTCGTAATGGTAACCTGGAATGTTACCAAGTTACTTTTACAGACACCATCTCCATTTCTCCAATGATCTAGTAACTCTGTGGTGGATTTAACTCCCCTATTGTTTTTGGCTTATACACATAAGTCTGTCTAATGCAAGCTGTGTTTTTCTGGGCGCCGAATAAAAAGTCTTCATGAGTGATAGTGCTGGGGTTGCAGTATTGAAACATACTATTGGGATCCGTTTTCTGATTTTGACTCAGTAGCCTGTCAGAGGCAGAATGCTTCTCCTTTTGATAACAGGGCTAACTAGTTTCTGAAGGAATGCATAAAAGTGTCAGGCTGTATGAATTCCAGAGTCTTAAATTCCTTTAGCTATGCCCTGCAATCTTTAAGCAGGAAATATAAACATGTACCAGCTATAAAATGTGTGAGAACAATAATAGGAATGGCTATCTTTCTTGCATCTCTCAAGTGTGACATACAGAGGAGAGCCGTATCTTATTACTAACCTTGTCCATCAAGCTAATATTTGTATATTGCTTTTCTAGGGCCTAATGGCTGAGCCCTATCTCTGAATATTGGATAAAGGAACAATTAGAATCGTTTGTGCCAAACCCCAGAGTTGAAACTGCAGGCCCTTTTAATATGAGTCCAATAAGGAAAGGTTTAGTGTAAATGAAGGTCAGCTGTCTTGAGGTCCCTGACCAAAGCTCTGTGTGAAAGCTAAACAGAGCCGGAGGGAGTTTTTTTCACCTGGCTATAGGCTAAATGCAACACAGCCCTATAGCATGCAGATGCTCCCAAATAACTAACTTATTTTCATAAGGAATTATAAAGCATAGGAAAATTAATAAATTAAACATAGCTCCAGTCCTGCCCCCAAGAATAGATTGCACTACTAAGTTTTGGCAAAAGTAAGAAGAGACTATAAAAGTATTAGAAAAAAAAAGAAGGAATAATTTATTAAAAGTTTCTATTTTTTAAGTAAATATATGATAAAAATAAAGATGTTTCCAATTTGATTTGTAAATCTTTGACTCTTCAATTGCTTGGTTTCCATGCTTGGCATGGAAAGAAGAAAGGAAAGGAGAAAGGAAGGAAAGAAGAATTGCAGGCAAGTAAGAATGAAAAAAGGTAAGGACAGGAAGAAGGAAGAAAGAAGGCAGAAGGAATAAATGAATGAATATGCCTGAATGGCCACATGGAAAATTTAAAAATTATCCAATGCCGAGTAAAAATCAATGACAGCCAGTAAACAAGCACATAAGCACATTCCCCTAATAATCCGTCAAATAGGATGTTTTTAAATCACAGCAATATTTGTTATTTCTTCTGATGCTTTCTATTTGTTCCAAGCCTTAGAGTATAAGGCTAGCTACTAAAGAGCAGAAAGAGAAATCGAATTCGGCTACCTGTTGTTGCTGGTATGGGGAGGGAGATGAATAAAAGCAGTTCCAAGCTCCAGTGGCTGGTTTTCATGAAAATGTATTTTCTTACATCAATACCATTTCAGACTGGTTAGTTTTTGGACATCCTTTACCAAAGATAGATAGATAAAGAAATAAATGAGAGGTCATTTTATATTTCCTTTCTGAAATAAATATGCTTAAACTCTAATGGTAAAAATATATGTGAAGATCAAAATTTATATTGTGCTTAATGATTAAATGGGCTACAGAAAAATATTTTTACCTAGTAGACAGCATCTTAGTCTCAAACTCAGGCTCTATTTAACAGTCTTAATAATTAGCTTCAGGCTGGGCGTGGTGGCTCATGCCTGTAATCCCAGCACTTTGGGAGGCCAAGGCAGGCAGATCAGCTGAGGTCAGGAGTTTGAGACCAGCCTGGCCAACATGGTGAAACCCCATCTCTACTAAAAATACAAAATTAGCTGTGCGTGGTGGCACATGCCTGTAATACCCCGCTACTTGTGAGGCTGAGGCAGGAGAATCACTTGAACCCAGGAGGCAGATGTTACAGTGAGCCGAGACTGAGCCATTGCACTCCAGCCTGGGCAACAAGAGCTGAACTCCATTTCAAAAAATAATAATAATAATTAATTTTGTACCCTTAGATAGTCAAGAGCAATCAGATTTTTCTTAACCTTTATTTTCTCCTTTGTCAAAGGGAGCTAATAGCAGAGCTTGTTGCCTTGAGATTAATAATTAAATAATAATTCATTAATAATTAAAAACAGTAAAATAATACTTGAAAACGCTTTTTTAAAAAATGTAGACAAAACAAAAGCTTTTTTCTTTTCTCTCTCTCTCTTTTTTTTTTTTTAACTTGAATATCAAGCTTGCTATGCAATTTGACTTATGGAGTGCTGCGGGAAACCTGTTGGATATTTTCATGTATGTCCTTAAACACATGACTGCTTTCCTTGTATGTGCTTGATTCTTGTCAGTCCTTCTCCTTGTTATTGAAAGCATAGATTGCTGGCTGTGAGTTGGAATCATCCACTGGATAACAAAGGCAGTATCTGTGTTCTGGGCCTCATTGTTTGCAGGTCTCTGTGTGGTCCAGCCTAGAGGTTTCTCTTCAGAGATCTATGATTGGCGGTAAGAGAGAAGCGAGGGTGGTCAGGAGGGTCAAAACAATGAGGAATTGCATGGATGACCCATAGACAGACCAGTGGTCATCGTGTCAGAATCTCCCTGCAGCAGCTTCCTCCATCACCGACTGAGCAGGGCTACCCAACCCACTAGTCCCCTACGGGCTTATTTACATGATCTGATTTCCAAAGAAACTTTCTTTTCCAGATGTTGTGTGCTTTGCAAGGCTCAGCTCTGTGGGAGCTCTGCTTGACAAACTCTAATATACCCTCTCAACAGCCCCCAGTGTAGCTTAGGTAAACATGAAAATATAATTCTCAACTGTTTGGAAATTGGAGTTAGGATTTCCTACCCAGGAGCCCTGAAGACAAATTGGATTGGGTTATCTCGACTGGTTAAATGTTTTCCATTTTCCAAACCAGCAGTCTACATGCTCACAAGGATGGTTTTTGCTAAAGAGACCCCAGTGATATGTTGGTGCAATTCAGGATTTCTCAGGGTAGCACATCACCAAAGTGCCTGCAACAATACTGTCAAGATCTTACTGATTCTTCTAGCCAGAAGAGACTAAAACAGGTGATCCAAGACTCACTCAAGCATGCTTCATTTCTTAAGACATATAGTAACATAGTTGCTTTTAATTTTTAAATTTTAAGGATTAAATCCAAATTTGATCTTAGGTAAATATGTAAAATCTAGTCTAATAGGTTTTGGGAGGATGGAATATAGTGAGATATAATGTTCATTGGTTACCAATACCGTATTTATTTCCCACTGTATATGATGTCAGAAACCGTTTTAAAATGCAGCTGGTCTAAGTGGAATGTTCAGGTCTTGGTTTGTAGGTATATGATACCTTGATTATTTCCATTTATTTTTAAGATCTTATTGTCTGTGTGCCTGCCTGCCTTCTGCAGACACAAATCAAAAGCTTGCAAGATAGCACAGCTTTTTTTTTTTTTTGTCTCTTGATAGAATTAGGACAAAGATCTGTACATGGAATAGACCTGAGGCTGGGCAAGGCCTTCCTCCACCTATCTCACCATCTTTGTCTTTGCCCTACCCAAACCCACCTTCTTTTAGTTCTTCAAATACTCCATACCTGCATCAACCAGAAGTTTTTTTTTTTTTTTTTTTTTTTTGAGACGGAGTCTCGCCCCGTCACCCAGGCTGGAGTGCAGTGGCGCGATCTCGGCTCACTGCAAGCTCCGCCTCCCGGGTTCACGCCATTCTCCTGCCTCAGCCTCCCGAGTAGCTGGGACTACAGGCGCCCGCTACCACGCCCGGCTAATTTTTTTGTATTTTTAGTAGAGACGGGGTTTCACCGTGTTAGCCAGGATGGTCTCGATCTCCTGACCTTGTGATCCGCCCGCCTCGGCCTCCCAAAGTGCTGGGATTACAGGCGTGAGCCACCGCGCCCGGCCAACCAGAAGTTTTTTGTTGCTTCCCATGTCGTCTTGACCACCTAGAATGCTTGTCACTTGGTTGCCTCCTGCTTCTCCTGCAGTTATTATCTGGTAATGTCTGGAGATATTTTTGTTTGTCACATTAGGGGGTAAGGCACTACTCAAATCTTGTGGGTAGAGGCCAGGTGTCTTAGTCCATTTTGTGTTGCTACAAAGAATACCTGAGGCTGGGTAATTTATAAAGAAAAGAGGTTTGTATGGCTCACAGTTTGGCAGGCTCTACAAGAGGCAGGGCACCAGCAAATGCTCAGCCTCTGATGAGGGCTTTTGTGCTGAATCAAAACGTGATGGAGAAGGTTACAGGGGAAACAGGCATATGAGTGAGGCCTTCCTTAACTTTCTGATGAGATGAAAGTCCTTTGTTATAGGCTCTTACTGCAACAGTTCCTGACTGTCACTGCTGTCATTAGAATTGCAGTTTTACTTTGCTCGAGTAATATATTGATTACTGTCTACCACCCCCACCAGATTGAAAGTTTCATGAAGGTAGAGTCTGTATCTAGTTTGGGTCTTCATTATATCCCCAGAACTTCATAAAGTCACATAAAAGTGATCACTTAGTAAATATTTCTTAAGTGAATGATGGAATAGTGAATAATTGAAGAAATAAAGGCATAATGGGAGGAGAGAACAAAAAAGAAGGCAGGCAAGCTACCAAAGTGATGTGCTTATTGATTGACTAATTTCAAACCAGTTCACATCCATCACAAGTTTGTTCATCTATTTACTTGGAAAGAATAGATGGAAACTGAAGCTTGAAAAAAGGTAATCATCGAGACTGTTTTCATTTGACATGTGTTAATTTCAGCAACCCCTTTTTCTTCAATAATTCCTCTGTTGAGAAAGTTTGGTGATGGTATCCATGCACATCATTTTTTTTTCACTGAAGCTCACTGACACCTGGAAAGCCACGTAGTTTTACAGATTTATTTAGAAAATAGAAAGCATCTTTAAAAGTCCTTCAAAAGCACAACAGCAGGATTTTGGTGTCAGTAATCATATGCCATATTTCAGGCTTTTAATTTCCTCGGAATGGTATTTCTTATGATCTGAAAGCTTTTTTCCCTCCCCTGCATCAGATCTTATTTTAACATACTGATTGAGCCTCTTTATCTTACACTTCCTGCTGGGAAAATAGATGCTAAAATGTGTGTAATGTCACATTTACTTTAAGGCATCACCAGATAAAATTGCAGGACCCACAGACATGAACTGTGGTGTGCATGTGTGGGATTTCTTTTCCTACAACTCCAGATCTCCATCAGCAGCTCAAGCCAAACATTCAGACTCTTCAACGTTATGTTTAATTGGATTTAATTCTTTTTCTTTTTATTAAAAGCCTTTAGTTTGTAAATTTTTTTCACTTTGTACTGAAGCTTTTAGAAAAGAGCAACCTCTTTTTTCAAAACAAAGTTTTGATCTAATCATTTGCATCTGTTTTGTACTAATTTTCTTTGCAGATGTTTCGGAGTTTGAGCTATGCAGTTAATAGAATGACACTAGATTCCAACTGGTCTCTTACTATTTGTGAGACCCCACTGTTTTCAAGGGTTTAAACCAGTGATTCTTAACTAGGAGTGATTTTACCTTTCAGGGGACATCTGGTAATGTCTGGAGATATTTTTGTTTGTCACATTAGGGGGTAAGGCACTACTCAAATCTTGTGGGTAGAGGCCAGGTGTCTTAGTCCATTTTGTGTTGCTACAAAGAATACCTGAAGCTGGGTAATTTATAAAGAAAAGAGGTTTGTATGGCTCACAGTTTGGCAGGCTCTACAAGAGGCAGGGCACCAGCAAATGCTCAGCCTCTGATGAAGGCTTTTGTGCTGAATCAAAACATGATGGAGAAGGTTACAGGGGAAGCAGGCATATGAAAAGAAGGTAAAACCTGAAGGTGCCCTGACTTTCCAACAACCCACTCTCAAGGGAATGAATTCATTACCACCGAAACTCATCCAATCTCTCGAGAGTGAAAAGTCATTCACTACTGTAGAACACTGTCAAGCCATTCACGAGGGAACAGTCCTAAAAGCCCAAACACATCCCAGTAGGACCCAGTTTTCTACACTGCGGTACTGGGGGTAAAATTTCAATATGAACTTTACTGGGAACAAACAAACCATATCAAAACTATAGCACCAGGGATGCTCCTAAGCATCCTACAATTTACAGGACAGTACCCATATCAAAAAATTGTCTGCCCTGGAATGGCAATAGTGTCAAGGATGAAAAACTCTGGCTTAAACTCAACCTTAGGCTTCCACTCTGTAAAATTAAGGTGTAATCACGTGCATCATAGCAATGTTGTAAAGATGAGGTAAAATAATGCATCCCACATTCGTAGTGTAGTCAGTAACTCATGAGCCATTGTTATGAATATAATTGCATCATTAAGCCCTTTATGATCTGGTCCTTAATCACCTTTCTAGATTTACCTTTTCCAATTTTCTCTTATATCCTCAGGGACCTCTTAAAATGTACCACTTGTTACCCATTCTTATCTGGCTAACTTCCCACTCTTTACCCACACTGAAGTTGGATGTCTCCCTGAAACCAACAGACTAATCTGAAACTAACCCAAAGACTCATCTAATTTTCTGGTTTACCCTATTTCAGAGCCCAGTTCCCACTGCACTGAAATTGTCTGTTTATTATTTTTCAGAGTGTGATCACCACACCTTGTGTTAAAATTACCAATACTAAAATGCCCTTTTCTGGACTTTATTCAAGATCTACTGTATCAGTATCCCCGGGCACGGGGTCTGGAAATATGGGCATTTAGCTCCTGAATTCATTGGTAGCTATACTAAAGTCATCACTGTAGATCCTGAGTTTCAGGCTGGGATTAGGTCTTTTTTTTTCTTTGCATCCTTGGTGCTTAACATTGTGACTGGCACATAGTAGGCACTTCATAAGTAATAGCACTATTTGAAAGGATAAATGAATAATAAACAAAAACTTTTATTCTACTCTTGTCTCTTATTTTGAAAAGATAAAGACCCATTGGTATTAGCATTCAGAGGGGAGAAAATGCTACTTCTTCTGCTCTGTTCTTATATATTCTTATATACAAGCATGCTAAAGACAAGGTATGCCTTTGTTTAGCAAAGTTTGAAAGTGAGAATCATTAGACTGATCAAAGACCAAAGTCATGTTTTGTTTGGCTTGTACAAGCTCAGAGAGGGTTTTTTTTTCTGTCTGTTGTGGTTATTTTTTCAAGCTTTTAATTGTTTTAAGTTTTGAATTAGTGGCCAATATTTTCATATAAAAATATGAAAATATTGCAGTTGGTATGTTGATGAGTGGGGCCTTATGGGGAAGAAAAAGGCACATTGGTATTAGCATTCAGAGTGAGAAAATGCTACTTGTTCTCTTTTGTTCTTGTAATTCTTATATACAAGCGACTTGTGTCGCTTAAATAAGTCCTCGAATGTCTACATGATCAAAAATAACTTACCTTTATTATTTTTGCCTATTAATGTATGGTTTATAAATACAGATGCTTAAAGGGGTTATAGAAAGAAAGGTAAAGGAATAGAAGTCAGCTGGCTGTAAGACAAACCAGCCAAACTGGTGAGCTCATGTTCTCTTTTAGAAAGGATGCTGCTTCTCTGATCAGTAAATGGTTGCTGGTTGAATGGGGAAATGGATGAATGAGATCTCAGCAATGCCAGATGTTTCTGTTTCTCAAGAGAAGTCAGAATTTGATTTTTTTTTTTTTTTTTTTTGAGACAGAGTCTTGCTCTGTCACCAGCGCTGTACTGCAGTGGTGTGATCTCAGCTCACTGTGACCTCCGCCTCTGGGGTCAAGCGATTCTTGTGCCTCAGCCTCCTGAGTAGCTGGGACTACAGGCATGCAGCACCATGCTTGGCTAATTTTTTGTATTTTTAGTAGAGAAAGGGTTTCACCATGTTGCCTAGGCTGGTCTTGAACTCCTGATTTAAAGTGATCTGCCCACCTCGGCCTCCCAAAGTACTGGGAATATAGGCATGAGCCATCGTGCCTCGCCTGAATTTGAATTTTTTATATGAAAATATTGGCCACTATTTCAAAACTTAAAACAATTAAAAACTTGGAAAAAAAACCACAACAGACAGAAAAAAAAAAAAGCCCTGTCTGGGCTTGTACTAGCCAAACAAAATATGACTGTGGTCTTTTATCAGTCTAATGATTCCTACTTTCAAAATTGCTAAACAAAGGCATATCTTATCCATAGCATGCTTGTAAATAAGAATATATAGGAACAGAACAGAACGAGTAGCATTTTCTCCCCTCTGAATGCTAATACCAATGGGCCTTTTTCTTCCCCACATAAGGCCCCACTCATCAACATACCAACTGCAAAAACAGAAGTCGGGCAAAAGCAGTGCGTGTTGCTTCTATGTGAGCTGAAGTTTAATCACAGTGGTGTGTATAATGATAACTCCACAGGTGTCCTTGTCTCTGGAAATCTTGGCTGTGACCCTGTAAGATATAACTCACAGTCTGCAATGAGAAACAGGGAATAAATCAGTTGGTCAGTCTCTCTGTATGATAAATCATGAGTGTGATGCTTTGGCAATTTAGATCAGCATTAAACTCTGGAACTAAATTAAAGAAATCACCTTCAGCTTGAGTCTGCACCTAGATTAAGTAGTTGTAACTTTCTAATAAATGTGGCAAGAGTTCTGTGAAGATTCAGACAAGTCTCACTTTGTTAAGAAAATAGGGGGGATGGAAAGCAAAGGAGGAACTGAAATATTTGGGAAGAATTGAACAACCAAGGGTTTAGATGAAATGATCTAAGACAGAAGAGCAAGTGTGATATCCTGAGTGAGCAGAGTACATATATTTTCTTTAATGGGATGTAGTTTAAGCAGCATAAAATATTTATTTCTTGTAGTAGGTAATTGAGATTCCTAAATTGGGGCAATTACTTTGAATTTAGTCAGTGTATCAATCAGCTGTTGTTGCGTAACACCCCCCTAATCATCAGAGGCTTAAAGCTCCAATCATTTATTTTGACTCGCGTCTGGGGCTGGCTGGGGTTGGCTGACCTAGTCTGGCCTTGCCTCAATAGCTCCACCTCAAAACGTGTGTCCATCTGGGTTTGGCTCCTCACTGCGAGTTGTGCTCAGGTCTGATCCTCATATGCTTGGTCTGGAACCTCAGGCTGAGGAGCAACAGCTGGCCAGAAGTTGCTCTTTTTTCATGGTGTTGACAGAAGTACAAGAGACATGCACAGTGGCACAAGTGCAGACCCAGCCTCTGCTTGGATCATGTCAGCTGTCATCCCAGTGGGTTCAGCAAACCTCAGGGTCAAACCCAAAGTCAGGATGTGGGGAGGTATACTCCACCTCCAATGGGAGGAACCACAAAGCCACAAGGTAAAGATACAGAATACATGAAAGTGGTGAATAATTGCTGGGCAGTAATTCAACTTATTGCACTGTTATGATAGGGCATCCATGGATGATTGTATGGGTTCTGTGGAGATGGCATTATCTAGTTGGATTGCATAATGATAAAAGGTAATTAGGCAGTGCTAGGCAGATGCCAAAGGTTCACACAGAGACTTTCTCCTTGATATAATTTGAAGTCTTGATTGAGAAGTGAAAAGGGAGATGGCTAGGTTTGCTGGCCTAGTGCTGTCTGTTTTGCTTCTAAATGATTGTTGAACATTTGAGTTAATGTTAATTTGGTCAAGCTTCATCAAATGTCTGTATGCCCGTTGTGAATCTTCTTCTAAAGGAATTATTGTGCCCCCTATTTTCATTTGTTTTAAAAGCCTCATCACCAAACTTATGGTCGGCAGTATATTGTAGTCGGTACCTTGGTTGACGTGCGTGGATTCCTATCTTCAACAAATAATATGGTAATAAAAGGATATAACTCACCCCTTACATGTAAACTACCTATATCCACACAAAATTGTCTTTCATTCTCTGAGAAACCACAGGACTGTCCATGTCAATTTGAGGAGCATCCTAGGGAATTTGCAAGAGGATCTGGAGAAGCAGGGCTGCAATGTGAGGGTCACAATAGAAACTAATCAATTGAATTTCACTCCATCTGCAGAGGATGGTCAGCAAGGAGTCAGAATTTGTCTGTGCTTCTTCAACCCCATCCTAAACCAAGCAGAACATATATTTCAGTCTCCAGAGAGGAGAAAAGAGGCCATGGGAAGGAAGATGGCACATCAAGCCATACTTGAAGCTTGAAGTGTCCCATTACCTTATCCTGCTTTCATGTGTATGAAGCAACCTTGGTGTTCTTGTTTATACATATGAGACTTTTTCTCTAAGCATCCCCACTTCTGGGTGCCCCAAGAAACTGACAATCCACAGTCCAGCCTGTGGTGACCCTCCTAAAATCATGCCGCCTGGTGAAGCTCTGCCTGTTTTATGATCTGACCTCCCAGATCTTCATCTTTATTTTGTTTCTCTTGGAGATATGCTTGATATTTCATGCTGTAGAGAAAATAGTAAAAAAAAAGTGTTAGTTAAATTAAAAGAGTATAAAGATAAATGGAAAAGTAAATGAGTAGCCTTGTAATTAACAAGGTAGTTAAATTATGTGTTAAATGAATTCTTATCTGCTGCCATCTGATTTCTTAAGACCTTCATAAAATTGGTCCATAGCAATAACATTACTTGACTGGAAGTTTCAGAACACAGAGTGGCATATATCCCAAAAACGCAAATAATGTGAAACTGAGTGTTAGGCATCTCTTATTTAAAGAAAAACATCTCCCAACCCTCCGGCAACTCTAGAGAGGAGGAGATATCTAAATGAATAATCAATCAATTAAGTTATCTCTTCCATCTTCTATTCAATGTGATCCAATCTTCCCCCTTTAGCTCAGCTTTACCCTTCAGCAGCCTGCCCTAGGGTCTTTTTTTGCACACATAATTACTGTCAGGATACTTTTCTAAACAAAGACTCATTTTCTCCCTGTGGAGGAATTCTGATGCCAAATGTTAAGAAAATTGTTTGACCCTAATAAAAATTTATGTATTTTTTCTAACCCTGTTCATTATTGATTTCAGTTTATTCTGAACACTGAATTTTTTAATGTATCAAAAGTGTGCTGTTACCTAGGTCAGCCTGTGTGGTCACTCAGTCAGTACATGAGTTTTAATTCAATTCAATAAATATTTTCCATGTGCAAGGCACTGAGATCAAGCACTGGGCATATTAACTGTAAATTAGATTTAGTGCTTGCCCTCAAGAAGATTACAGTCTAGTGGAGGACCAGCACCCCTGCACAACCACAGAGTGCCACGAGCCATGTCAGAAGAACCCCCTGCATTGGTAAAGAAGCACGCCCACCTTTACAGTTGAGTATTTCTCATGGGGGAAGGGATATTTTCCCCAATTTGTTTATTATAAAAAATTTCAAACATTAAGAAAAATTGAAGAAATAGTGCAGTGAACAGATATGTTCCCCACCTGGATTCAATAATTGAAATTTGCTGTATTTTTGTTTTCTTTTTCTATCTATCTACCAATTTACTGATCTATCAATCTATCTATCATCTATCTGTCTGATATAGTTTGGATATTTGTCCCCACCCAAATCTCATGTTGAATTGTAATCCCCAAAGCTGGAGGTGGGGCCTGGTGGGAGGTGTTTTGGTCATCGGGGTGGATCCCTCATGGCCTGGTGCTGTTTTAATGATAGTGAGTTCTTGTGAGATCTGGTCATTTAAAAGTGTGTGGCACTTCTTCCCCACTTTCTCTCTTGCTTGCTCCTGCTTTCTCCATATGATGTGCACGCTCCCGCTTCACCTTCCGCTGTGAGTAAAATCTCCCTGAGGCCTCCCCAGAGGCCAAGTGATGTCGCTGCTATGCTTCCTATGCAGCCTGCAGAACCACGAGCCAATTAAACCCTTTCTCTTTAGAAAGTACCCAGTCTCAGGTATTTCTTTATTTCAATGCAAGAATGACCTAATACACTATCTATGTATCTATGTTTCTATCTATGTATCTATGTATCTATGTATCTATGTATCTATCTATCTATCTATCTATCTATGAAAGCAAATTGGAGAAATTATGATAATTCATCCCAAATGCTTCAACTTGCATCTCCAAAGAATATAGACATTCTGCTGCACAACCATAGTATCATTATAACACCCACAAAATGGACAAAAATTACATATCATCTAATACCCAGCCATATTTGAATTCCCTCAATTAATCCTCCAACCTGTTATGGCTCTTTACTGTTGTTACTGTTGTTGAAACCAATCATAGATTAAGCACTAAATTTGTTTTTATGTCCCTTCAGTTTCTTTCAATATAGAACAGTGTCCTGCTTTGGTAAAGTACTATAGTTTGAATTTTTCTGATTATTTTCTTAAAGAGCTGTATAACATTTTTCTTTAAGTCTTCTATTTCTTGTAAACTACAAGTTACATCTTGAGGTGTGATTAGATTCAGGTTGAATATTTTTGGCTAGAAAAATTCATAAGTGAGGCAGGCACGGTGGCTCACACCTGTAATCTCAGCAGTTTGGGAGGCTGAGGCGGGTAGGTCACCTGAGGTCAGGAGTTCAAGACTAGCCTGGCCAACTTGGTGAAATCCTCTCTCTATTGAAAATACAAAAATTAGCTGGGCATGGTGGCAGGTGTCTGTAATCCCAGCTACTCAGGAGGCTGAGGCAGGAGAATCACTTGAACCCAGGAGGCTGAGGTTGCAGTCAGCCAAGATTGTGCCATTGCACTCCAGCATGGGCGACAGAGCGAGACTCTGTCTAAAAAAAAAATAAAATAAAAAAATGCTGGGCACGGTGGCTCATACCTGTAATCAATCCCAGCATTTTGGGAGGCCAAGGCAGGCAGATCACCTGAGGTCGGGAGTTCAAGACCAGCCTGACCAACATGGAGAAACTCCATCTCTACTAAAAATACAAAAATTAGTCGGGCGTGATGGCACATGCCTGTAATCCCAGCTACTTGGGAGGTTGAGACAGGAGAATGGCTTGAACCCGGGAGGCAGAGCTTGCAGTGAGCTGAGGTCATGCCACTGCACTCCAGCCTGGGCGACAGAGTGAGACTCTGTCTGAAAAATAAAATAAAAATAAAAATCATAGGTGATGCTGCGCATTTCATTCACATCAAGAGGTTCCCATTGTTATTTGTGGTGCCATGTTTGGTCACCTGGTTTTGATGATTGTCGCAAAATTATCTCGATTATGAAGATACATTTTCTCCCTCATTTTCAATTAGTAAGTAATCTGTGAGTTGACACTGGTGTCATTGCCTAGCTTGCTTACCCAAACCTGAAGCTTGTATTATCCATTGATGAGCCTTTTCTAAATCACTCCAGTAGGGTTAGCAAAATGGTGATTCTCTAATCCTATCATTCCTTCTACATAGATTAGCTAGTAGGCTCCTGTAAATAACTTTCATTTTTTAATATGCTTACAGAAAGAAGGTGTATTTGAGTAGAGCATGACCTAGAAATAGCAAATATCTAGCTACACTTAAACATTAAAAACCCAAGAACAGGAAAGAAATTTAGAGAAACTAGAGCATTTAGAGCTAGAAGGGACCTAAAACAATATATACTCCAACCTTTTAACAAGTGAAAAAAGTGAGGTCCAACTGTGTTGTTTATTTTTATCTCATAACTAACTAGCTTGATGTAACAGATCTTTGAATAAAAGGAAACACATTGTACACAGGTGCAATGAGGTCAAAGTACGAATATAATTACCACTGATTTGTTGACAATATTGTTTGCTGCATTATAATTTTATAGGATAATAGGAGATTGCTTATTCCAGCCTCAGTAAGCATTATTGCACACATGAAATGTGCAGGGTATAAGTTTTTATATTTTTCCTTCATTATGTGATTGCCAAGGCTTTATTTCTAATGCTAAGATATTTTCACTGGGTTTAAACTGAGCCGACTTATGTACCCTGGTTCTTTCCTACTCTTGAAACTGTCGGTAATGTCACAGTGTCTCATAGCTGGAAATGTAGTAACCACATCACTCCCCCCAAATCCTGCTCCCTGATTTTTCATTAGGATGCAGTTTGTTAATCCAAGTAAAAATATGAAAGCCTCCTATGATTAGGTTTAAGCCTAATATATGATTCTCCTTCCTGGAAGGGCACTTTGAGCTGGTCATTAGGGAATGGAGAGAACGGGTATCATTAGGGAATTTGCCTAGCAAGAGCAAGGCCAAGACTGGAAGGAAAATTGGATTTTATTTGCCAAAGCCAAGGTAATGTCCTAAATAAAAATTTCCCCAACCAGGAAGACCTAAGAAAATTGTCAAGAGGTAGAGTTTAGAACCAGGGGCACAAAGGGCAGGTGGGAGAATAGGCTGGGTGAAGACTGGAGTGCTACCAACAACTAGCTTTATGTTTTCCTTTATAAACACGTATTGAGCACCTACTATGTGACAGGCATGGTGCTATGTGTTTTGTGTGCATTACCTAATGTAATCCTCACAACAGCCTAGAAGTCAGTACTTTTATTACCCTCATTTTAGAGATGCAAAACTGAGGCAACTTACCTATGGTCACCCTGTTAATAAGTGTTGGGGTGTCCCTGACCCCTGCACTTTTAATCAGTAGGTAATATGTAGTACCTTTCTCTGGCTTGTAAATGTTTTCTTGCAGAGAAAATGGGAAGCAACTATCTAGATTGGAAAGGTTAAAACGAAGGAATCTGAAAGCAACAGTTAAATAGGGTTAAATGGCTACTTTTCCCTCTCAGAGTTTTGGAATACCTATGAGCTTTCAGCCATAAAGCCAAGAAGGTTCTGGCTGGCACGACATTGTCCCCTACTAATGCTAGGATGGTGTTGTCAAACAGAGGCAGAAACAGAGCCCTATCCTGTTTCTACTCAGTTACCCATTTCAGTCTCCGTCCTGATGCAACACGAACTTCTACAGACAGACTCAGGGTCTCCAGAAAGCAAAGCCTTTAGGAATTAAAGTCATCTTTGCTTTTAAATACTTGTTTCTCCCATGTTAAGGACACTTTTCTAGGCAAAAACCTCCTGATTGCCTGTTGCTGTGGCATATCTTCACAAATTCATTTTTCATAAATGTCCCAAATACATCTGAGACATTTTTTATAACTTGTGTAAGCTTCCAGAGACAAATGTTAAAGATGACAGTTTGGAAATGAAGACACATAAAACATGACTTGGGAAATAGAAATCCTAGGGCAGCGACCTCAAATTCAGTCCTCTGTTCCTTTTTAGTCAATATATTGAATATCATATTCATATATATCATATCAACATCATATGTATCAAATATCATTATATGCTGCAAGTCTAAAGAAAGAGAGACTGGAAGTGAAGAGGTCAAGGTTTCAGCCATCCGTGGACCTGTGAAGGCTTGACTTTGAAATAGTCACATGATCACTTTGGCTATTAGTTTTATCACTTCTCTTATCTTGGTCTGAAGATCTGAGCTGTGTTTTATGATAAAGAAAAATGCATAAGCTAGTTTTTGCTGTATAACAAAACAACTTAGTCGCTTAAAACAGTAACAATTTAATGTAGCTCATGATCTGGTATGGGCTGGCTCAGCTGATCTCTGCCTGGGCTCTATCATGCAATGGTTGTCAGCCAGTCCCTTAGCTGGCTGTTGGGTAATCCAGGATAGCATCAGCTCTACATTATGGATTTGGCTGAGCACGTTGTTTCTCCTCTGTTTGGCCTCTTCTCTCCAGCAGTGCTCAGACTTATTCATGTGGTACCTCAGTTCCTAAAACAGCAAGATGGCAAGCCCCAATCCTCTTTGCAAGCTTTTACTTTCATCACGTTTCCTAATGAGCCATTGACTCAGGAAAGACATGGCCAGATTTAAGAGATGAGGGAATATATCCCACCTGTTGGTGGAAAGATCTATGACACCACATGGCAAAGATAAGAATGTAAGGGGTGGGGGGATTATGGCCGTTTTTATCGTCTCCCGTGGAAAGGAAATTCACTGGCTCTGAACAGTGCTAATCAAAATTGTTACTGAACATCATAAAGAACGTGAGGAGAGGCCTCTACTATGCATTATGTTCATAGAATCCTTAATGGAAAAAAGTTTGAAAATACTGACTACTTGGTGTCTACAGCCCCCTCCAGCTTTAGTATCCTCTGACTAAGAAATATCACTTGTCCACCAAGTGACATCTAGAGACTCTTCATCAATAATATGAGATGGAATCACGGGACCATGTGTTTGAACACAACACCTTGTGGATCAGGTTCTCTGCTTCACAGCGGAATGCTTATGCTTAGAATTTTTGAGTGCTAACAACAAGTGAGGTTGAGTCTGTGAGCTTCTTGTCTCAAAACTAGATTCTGAAAATTTGCAGCCACTGCTACAGTCTTGGCTTGTAGTTTTACATTGAATTATTGGACTGAATTATTTCATTTTGTCCCGGCGTGCCTTATCAACTGAAAATATTGTCCCAGAGCGGGAGCACGACAATATTTTGTAAAGAAATCATTCCTGCAGAGATGTAAAGACTGGTTAGTAACCTGAGTCTCTGACCCACTGTAGCAAACAGACACACAGGATGCTGAGAAGGATCCAGGACTCACTAAGCTGCTTAACTCAAAAGGAAATAGTAAGGTTTACACTGGCGACATGAAGCTGAGTCTCCTTTGGGTCTGGAGTAGATTTTGGTCTGTGCTTATGAATCGTCTCTGCACAGATGAAATAATAGACATTTTAATGACTATTCATATTTATAATTATATTAGCTTTGGATCCAGGTTAGAAATTCTTCATTCCTCCTGTCAAGAACTTGCATAACCCTGAATGGTGATTAGTAATGCTAGTTAAGCATGCTAGTTCATTTTCAAAATCTGTTCTATTTTACACACACACACACACACACACACACACGTAGAGTCATTCATTCACTCATTCATTCATTTGATAGGAAGTTAAGTGGCATGCAGTAGACATCTGTTGTTTGTTTTTGTCACCCCAAATCTGTTTGCTTTTCTCCTGACAACACCATTCTGACTTTCTTTTGGGGAACATACCCTTGCTCCCATTCTCACTCCAGGTTCTTCAGATGGGGTGAGTTCATGGGTGGGCATGTGACTCAGCCTCGGCCAATTCACACGACATATTCTCCTGGCCATGGTGGTGCATCAGAGGTGGCAAACTCTCAAGCCAAAGCCAGTGACATGCGAAAGAACTTTCACTGAGACTGTTGAGACAGAGGCCGTCTGCCCTTTCCTGCTGATTATAACTTGGAAGAAGAAAGCCCTGGAGATCTTGGCCACTGATATGGTTTAGCTGTGTCCCCACCCAAATCTCATCTTGAATTGTAGCTCCCACAATTCTCACATGTCGTGGGAGGGGCCCAGTGGGAGGTAATTGAATGATGGGTCTTTGCCGTGCTGTTCTTGTGATAGTGAATAGGTCTCATGAGATCTGATGATTTTATAAAGGTGAGTTCCCTGCACAAGTTCTCTTTTTGCCTGTCACCATGTAAGTCATGCCTTTTACCTTCTGCCATGATTGTGAGGCCTCCTCAGCCACGTGGAACCGTGAGTCCATTAAACCTCTTTCTTTTATGAATTACCCAGTCTTGTGTATGTCTTTATTAGCAGTGTGTAAACGGACTAATAGAGCCACCATCTCTCTACCACATGGAGCTCCAGAATGAACCTGATGTATAGGAAATTAAGAAAGAGGGGAAGATATGGGATCCTTCTGACATTTGATTCTAACCCCCACCCTGACCTTTTCAGATACAGGAGTCTATATATTGTCTTTTATTTTCTTAAGACAGCTTGAGTTAAGTTTTCTGGAACTTGCTTCTGAACATTCTGTTACGTCATTTTTAAATACTTGCCAATTATTTTTATTAGTTACTCATCAGGGAGGGAAATCAAACCAGCTCCTGTAAAAAGAATGGAATTTCAACTATCCAGAGTCTCAAATCTAAAAATAGGTGGCTAACTCATGTCAGAAGTATAAACCCTCAGTTCCACTAAATCCCAATCTTCATAAGTGGAAGCCCAAGAATCTCTATTAAAAAATCTTAAAAGCTTGCTAGTTTATGATGTATCCTGCTTAGCACCTGTTCATGGTCTATGTCCCAGAGATATTTTGAATATCACATGTAAAGGGGAAAGGAAATAGGATATATTTTTCACTTTCTGTGGGCCAGATATTTTTTGAAGTACTTGAGCATATTTTCTTGTAAGATATTTAAGAAAAACTTTTGCATGCATTTCCTCAGTGTTCTAGGTATAATACTTTAGATTACTGGTTGCTCAGTAGGGAGGAAAAAAAAAAAACAGCCCTGATCTCAAGGAGCTTATAGTCTATCGCATCCAATAGAAATTTCTGCCCTTAAATGTTCCACGTCTGCCCTGTCCAGTACATTAACCATGGCTATTGGGTATGAGAAATGTGGCTAGTGAGAAATGGATTTTTAAATTGTATCAATTTGAGTAGCCATATGTGGCTTGTGGCTACCGTACTGAAATGTAGAGGAGTGTACATCTAGGTTATTTCTTCTTAAACTTGCATGTGCGTATGAATCATCTATAGATCTTGCGAACCTATAGATCTGATTTAGTAGGATCTGGTGTTGGGGTGGCGGTTCTGCATTTCTAACAATCTCAGAAGTGGCTGATCCATGGACCACACCGAGTAGCAAAAATAATCATCAAAGTAAAAAAATTAATTACAAAATATGGTAAGACCACAGTGGGGACAAGATGCTATAAGGGAGAATGGAAGGGGAAGAGGGGAAGGGTTTGCAACTAAATTTAAACTGGGAGGGGAATTATAGAAGGCCTCACTGGAGAGGGGGCCCTGGAGTTGCAGCCTGCAGGATGCAGATGAGCTAGTTAGGATACAGAGGTGAGGGGAGGCAGTCCGACAGGGAGCAGCAGTGGGTGCGAAGGCATCTCAACCACTTTTATGAAAGAATCTGTGAAATAGGCGAGTCATCAATAATAGAATTGTCATTACATTTAGAAGCCCCTTACTTAGCCATTCTTCTCCTTGACCTCCCTGACAGGTTCAGGTAGGTGCCCTTCTCAGTCCCCATAACTCAAGGCATATTTTCCCATAATCATTAACACCTTGAGTTGAAATGTGCCCTCTATCAGTCTCTGCTGCCCACTAAACTGTGAACCCTTAATGTCATTTTATTCTCTGCGTCCTCGCATGGTAGGCATTTTACACATATTTGTCAAACTGTAGCCAAAAAGTGTGTTTGTGTGTGTGTGTCTATGTGTGTGTGTGGTGTGTGTGTGTGTGTGTGTGTGTTTATGAGGCATCAGGGATAAAAGAAGTAGATATACTGCATATATAGATGTATGCATTATTTTTCTCCTAAAGAGATGAGAAATATTTTTGGAGTTGAGCCAAGCCATTCATGGCCTCTCCATTACTTTTAGTTTTATGGCAGAGGATTGCTCTGGTTTTGACAAGCACTAATTAATTCCATCTCTGGGGAATAATGGGAAATGCAGGCTTATGCTGTTTGCACCAAGGTTATCAGTTATATTGGTTTTAATGTTCTGCCCTGCTCTAGATATAAAACATGCAGCAAAATGCACAGTCACCTCCTCATTAGCTGTAAACAGTGTATTTCAGATTTGTCAAGCATACATATTTATTTTTACATCCAAGCATTTTTATTTATCTTCCTTACAAGTCCATGAAGTTTTTGCCAATAAATTAGGAATGCAGTAACTAGTTCTGAAAACTATGGCACCCAGGAAATTTTATTGATCTCATAATTTACTGGATCTTTTGGTTAATTACAAGTTCTGTCTAGCTTAGTACACTTTTTGAGTCAGCTGCGCATCATAAATATGTAACCTCAGTACTCACCCTCCCTACATTGCTGACAGCCTCCCATGAGGTCAAAGGTGTAATAGCTACAATACCCAGAGCCTCTAACATGTTTAATTAAACTATTAATCTACTTTTATCTGTGACACTAGAAAGCCAGCTACATTGAATTTTCAGAGCTCTTCAATACATTTGCTTATGGTAAATTTTTCCAAGCCATATCTTTAACAGTTTAGCACTGGCAACCCTTTTAAAGGCATTTTGAAAAATTGTGAATGTTGGAGGAATTACCATATCAGCTAATAAGAAAATGTATCATTTATAATGATTCATGAATTTGAGTCTAAATGCAGTATATGACTAAGGCACTTTATTAAAAAAAGAGAAGACTGTGGTTTGCTAAAGGTTTGAAAATGGTAGTAGATCAATCAGCAGCAGCCTCAGAAGTACCATTATTTTAAAATTGTGTGGATGATCATTAGAAGAGAAGTCATCTTTGTTACGTAACCTTCGGGAACTTACTGAGGACAAGTGTAACCTCTTGTGGCAGTGATGACATTTTCAGTGATCAGGCCAGCTTTTGTGTTCATTAACACAACAGAGCCTCAAAACTTTAGTCTTGAGAAACCTGTGTATCCATGAAGCTTTAATTAGGTTAACAAGGTACCCATTAGTCTATCTCCTTTCTTGTGTATCAAATGGCAGTAATCTACTACAGATGTTATACAATGAAGGAAGCAATTTGCTGCTTTTCATTTTATTTCCTGTACTCACTCATGAGCTTGTGGATATAGAATTATGTGAAAAATTCAAGATTCTATTTTTATTCACGTTAAGCTCATCTTACCTGTTTGTACAATTTTTTGCTCTTTCTTTATTAAAGGAATCTGCATCTTATGTGCCTCCATAAAAGCTGTAAAAATATGACACCACGACCTTCTAACTAAAGTACCTGGCTTTAATTTTAACAATGATTAACAGTGATTTGAGTCATGCATTTGAACATTCCACTTAAAAGTCAATTTAGACAGGCAATGCCCATGCAAATATTGATTATAAACCCACTGTGTTTCTAGCAAGCTAGATTAATATCATGGGCTAAAATTCAAAAATCTATTTTTCTTTTCTACTTCATTAAAGAGTATAACCAAAAACCACATCTATTTGCAGATTGGTCATATATTTTGCAAATGCCTGTGGGACTGAAATTTAATTTACTCAACATATCTTCCCTCCCACCCTACCTCCAGTCAAAATCATCAAAACCAGAACTCTTGTTACATTTATGGGGCAGTTGAAACTGTATATTTCACTTTGTTTTATTGCACTTTAACTTTTTGCACTGTATTAGCTGTGAGTATTCCATGGATCTTGTTAAATGTGAGCAGCTTCCTTGAAAACAAGTCATTTCAATGGACATGTTTTGGCTTATGTTCAGTATTTTACAGCCAATGTATCAGAGCCACAAGTTTATAATTTTAAATGCCGCAGATCTTACTTATTCATCATGATTAGATGTTTCTATCTGCTATTCTATTGAATGGCAAGCTCTAATACTGATAAATAAAGAGAGCCAGTTCCTGATTTGGCAACAACAACAACACGTACTGAAGAAAATAAATGCGTTGGGTTCATCTCCTTGATGGGGATGCAATCTAAGTCAAATTTTTGAATGACCACTAACTATTTGCATAATATAACATATAAATTGATGACTTTGGGATATTTATATTATCCTGGTGCCTCAAGGTTAAACTAGTAGTGTGAAAAGATAATTACTAGCTATGTTAAATAAAATGAGTTTCTAGAATGCATTTTTATGCAATTTGTGAGTACAGAGCTATTAAAGGCTGTAGTTTTGTTTTGGAGAATAAGTTGTCTCTTTGGACTATTGTAGTAATCTCTTTGTAAATGTTTAATTTTTATCCTAGATAAGCAAGATCTTTTGGGCTCTCTTTCCTACTGTTCTGGGATGAAAGCATCTAGGAAATTTAGAGGGCAACTCCAATGAGACTGTCTGGCTCACAGAAATGAATCAACGATAGAAACTTGGGCATGCGGTGGTGGGGGGAAGTGGGGTGGAGTTTTGTGTTAGGGGAGTGGCCTATCAGCTTTGACATGTGTGGCCATCACTTATGCAGTCTCCCCATGAAGGCAGGTCCAGGTAGCTCTGCAGCAGAGCTGGGGCACCGTGCCTGCTCTCCCAGGCAGAGCCTTTGGTGACTACTGCTACTACCAGGAATAGCTGTGGATAGAGAAGAGAACACTGGCCACTGTGTGGGTGACCAGAATCCCAGCCCATACCTCAGTTTCATTGTCTTCTATGGCACTTCAAACCCAACCCTCAGGAAAACCAACCAACCAACCAACCAACCAACCAACAAACCAAAAAACATCCTTAGGAGAAGGATCAGAACTAACAATACTGAACTTTTGAGATTTTCATTTTTACCTTATAAAAATGTATTTTGGCCAGGCGCGGTGGCTCACACTTGTAATCCCAGCACTTGGGGAGGCCGAGGCAGGTGGATCATGAGGTCAAGAGATCGAGGCCATCCTGGCCAACATGGTAAACCCCATCTCTACTAAAAATACAAAATTAGCCAAGCATGATGGCGGGCACCTGTAATCCCAGCTACTCGGGAGGCTGAAGCAGGAGAATGACTTGAACCCAGGAGGTGGAGGTTGCAGTGAGCCAAGATCACGCCACTGCACTCCAGCCTGGCAACAGAACCAGACTCCATCTGAAAAAAAAAAAAATGTATTTCAAGTTACTGCATACTCATAGCTATATATTTCACCTGAGATTTACCTGGTTAAATAACTTGCCTGAGAACACACAAGTAGTAAATTATAGACTTAAGATTTGAAATTGAATTAGTGTGTAAACCAAAGTTCATATCTAAGCTGGGTGCAGTGGCTCACATTTGTAATCCCAACAACTCAGGAGGCTGAAGCAGGAGGATCCTTTGAGCCTAGGAGTTTGAGGCTACAGTGAGCAATGATGGTGCCACTGCACTCCAGCCTGGACAACAGAGCAAGGCCCCATCTTTTTTTTTTTTTTTTTTTTTTGAGATGGAGTCTCGCTCTGTAGCCCAGGCTGGAGTGCAGTGGCATGATCTCGGCTCACTGCAAGCTCTGCCTCCCGGGTTCACACCATTCTCCTGCCTCAGCCTCCCGAGTAGCTGGGACTACAGGTGCCCGCCACCATGCCTGGCTAATTTTTTGTATTTTTAGTAGAGACGAGGTTTCATTATGTTAGCCAGGATGGTCTCAATCTCCTGACCTTGTGATCCGCCTGGCAAGGCCCTATCTTTAAAAAAATAAATAAATAAAATGTAAAAAGCCTATGCCTAGTTCACTATATAATGATCCTATCCATGGTAAGGAAACACCTTTCATGATTATCAGGGCATCCTTTATGAGCCTAATTGAGAGAGAGAAAGGAAGGTATGGCAGGATGGGAGTGTAGTGGGCACAGTGGTGTGTTGGGAAACTGATAATCTAAAATAAGCAATAAAGCAAACAGCATAATAAGCTCTGATTTGGAGTGTTTTCCTATTTTCTATGACAGGAATATTCCCATCATGGCCAATTTCAAGCTTCCAAAGTGAGGTCATTGAATGTGGAGTTGAAAAGAGATTGCACAGGCTGGGTGCAGTGGCTCATGCCTGTAATCCCAGCACTTTGGGAGGCCGAGGCAGGCAGATCACCTGAGGTCAGGAATTGGAGACCAGCCTAGTCAGCATGGTGAAACCCCATCTCTACTAAAAATACAAAAATTAGCTGGGTGTAGTGGCACATGTCTATAGTCCTAGCTGCTTGGGAGGCTAAGGCAGGAGAATCGCTGGAACCTGGGAGGTGGAGGTTGCAGTGAGCTGAGATCATGTCACTGCACTCCAGCCTGGGTGACAGAGTGAGACTCCATCTCAAAAAAAAAAAAAAAAAAAGAGATGCACAGAATCAGCTCAGACGAACTGGCTTCCACCTGCCACTGAGCAGGGAGCACACATGTGGCCAAGGGAAAGAAGGGTGAGGGGTGGTCAGGGAAGGAGTGCATTGCTCATAGCAGGTGCACCAGGCAAAGGACACTCAAGGACCCCAACTCCCTTGCCTTTACTGTGGCAGCTAGCTGCCTTGGTGGCCCCCATGAACTGCACCTCCCAAGGTTCATGCCCTATGCAGTTTTATCCCCTTGGGCTGAGCCTGTGACTTGCTTAAACCAACAGAATGTGGCAGAAGTGATGCTGTGCAGGTTCTGGAGCTCAGCCTTAAGGTTGTGTAGCAGCTTCTGATTTAGCACTCTCAGAGCTTTGAGCTGCCCTGTGAGAAGCCTATCTACCCTGCTGCAACAGACCATGTGGAAAGACCACACAGAGGGACCATGCAAAGAAGCAGAGGCCCTGACATCACATAGAGGAGAGTCAAGGAGTCCATCCATTGGAGGAAAATTGGGGCTCCAGACAGATGACCCTCGGAGAGCCATCCCAGCAGAGGCACCACACTTGGGAGCAAAGAGCCCACCTTGAGGATTCCTGCTGTGCATCATCTGAATTCCAGACCTGCAGAAATGTGAGAAAATAAAATGTTGTTTTAAGCCACCGCATTTTGGGACAATTTGTTAAGCAGATATTGACAACTGAAATTATTCTTTTTTAACCAATGCAGGAATCTTATTTTTACTTAACCTATGATGTTTTATGGTCAGAGTGGAAAGGGAAGCCCTGCCCCTGAAGTCACGGATGCACCATGGAACCCGTGGGGACAGTCAAGGTCAAGTCCTCCAAGTAACTGGCACGCTATTCCCTGCTTCCTGTGCCTTCCTCCTGGTCTCATAAAAAAAGTGTATGAGAATATCATGGGTGATGGCTTTAGCATTGTATATCACCATTTCCCTTTGCAGTGACAGTGTTTCCAATTGACCAAAAGGGAAAAATTAGGTAGAGAGCAAAGAGTTCTCTACATGATTGTTCAAGAAATATAAATAAAGTATCAAGTCTGTAAGCCCAGGGTTCTTTGGAGTAGTATCATTCTTACCTTGGTGACAGTTTGGTGAGGATTTTACTGCTGCTTCCTTCTCCTCTCATTAACTAAACAAGAAACGATGAAGTCCCTTTCCTCAAGGAAAGGGACTGTCCTGATAGAATACCCGACCTATATCATGACTTGTTGGAATATTGTGAAAGCACAAAATTGAGAGAAAAATAAAGTTATCCAATGTTTAGATGCTGAATTACACTGTTGTATAACCTTGATTGGCCACTACCTGTGAGGTGAGACACTGGAGTTAGCCATTGTGAATTCAGGAGTCAGTAAACATCCAGAGGTGTGAAGCCTGCTGCAGGCCTCCAGTTCCCCCAGAAAACAGTATCTGGTTTTAATGATTTTATCAGAGTTGTTTTCAAGGTCAGTAAGTTTGTTGATATTTTGGTCATGAGATTAGTGCGAACCAACTACATATTGGCATTTAAATGACTAGGGAGATAAGATGAGTGATGATATCATAACCATAGAACATATTGATGATTTCAGAGCAGTAAAAAGGCTGAAAATGGGGCAATGATACTTATATTAAAGACAAAATAGGAGGAAACTTTCAGTCTTTGAAAAATTTTCATTTGAATAAAACTCATCACATGATACTCCCCAGCGTACCACAAAGGAGCATGTACATTCTGCTGTCCATTTTTAGGAGAAAGAAAAGTCACAAACTCAGGCTGCCACCTCAGTTCAATACAGTTGCAATGTAATGTTTGAGGACGCTCTCAAGTCTTTGGGAATGAAGTGAAAACGTCCACTCCAATCTTCTTACCAAGGTACAGGCAAGTGTACACTTGGGTCTTGTACTCTATGTTTAAAGCTCAAATTTACTTGGGTCTTGTACTCTTGGTTTAAAGTTTGACTTCAAGATGGCTCATGTAAACTCTTCTAGCCAAGTGTTCATATGTAATTTGTGGATAATTTTTATCTCTCTTACTACCTACCTTAGGGCATTGTTTTAGTGCTCAGAAACATACAGAAGGGATTGACAAAGTATAAATTGCTATTCAAAAACAGGGGGGCCTAGTGACAGGTGAGAAAACAGTGCTCCTCAGAAAAGATCACCCCCATCCTGCTGAAGTCTTTGAACAGGCAACCCAGACAATTTAGGCCTGACATTGTAGCTCTTTGGTGAAGACCAAATAAAATGGGATTGGAGGAGAAGATAACATATTTTCAATTCATTTTAGATCATTTGCATCATCTGCATTAGGTGTGGCCTAATTTGTTTGGGGCTTCAGGTGTATGAACCAGTGCTCATTTTCATATTGGACATAGAGCTGGGGAGATAGAATGGCCAGTAGATTGCAGGTGTTATATCATTTTCCTGTGATGATAAGGACATTGCCTTTCTTATGGCCATTCAATTACATTTTTTGTTCTCATTTAAAGTAATCAGAGTTTCATCGTGACGACTTCTATGTAAATTTGAATGTTACATGAGGTGTGTAATGGAATAAAAACAGAGTTACAAGGACTCCTGTTCAGTTGCCAACATGCTTCTTTTCTATTACTAGAGATCGTAGAGTGGCTTTGGGGACTAAGAAGTTTAGACATTATTTTGTACCTTATCATTGGCCATTTTTGTGATTCCCAAGGTGATAGATTGGTGGCCATTCTTCTGAATAGCCCTTCCAAAAGTCTTGGTATTTTTGACTCAGAGTCTTTGCAGAATTGCATCATCATGAATTTTTACTTTTAAGATAGCACCTATTTTGTCAATCCTGTGAGAATATGTATTTCATAACATGTAGCCACCTATGGGATTAAGTAAGTACTGAGGTCCTTGAGCCATTTCCAAATGAAAAGAGGGTATGATTTATCAGGGCAGATCCAGTAGTTCAGGGGCAGAGCTAAGTTCTGAGGTACAATAAAGAGAAACGTAAAAGTAGCAACCCACATTTCAACCATTTCTTCTTGTTTTTGAGGATTTAATAGGAAAGATTTTTAGACTTTAGTTGAACAAAACAGTAAGATAACATAAAATCAGACTCCACTCAAATGCTTAGTTTGGTTTTGTGGAACTGGAGCAGCTCATGGGGAAATGCTAATTGGTCAAAATAGATAAATAGGAATTCCACAGAGTCTGTGAGAATGATTAGATTTTAATATAAGGCATTACTCAATAATAGAGTAAGGATTAGTGGAGTGGTACAAGAATTATAGCCATTGTCTAAATGCAAAGATTTTTCTTCCTTTTGACAAGAAGAAACTTGTGAGCTGACTAAAGTTCAAGTTTAGTATTTCAAACCAGTGAGAGGACCATGTTTCATTCCACATGAAGCTTGGTTGGCCATGCAGGTGGAATTTTATCAAACAACACATTTAAAATTTTACTTTCTTATCATATTTGACTATTGAAAACATGACCCCTCCCTGCAACTCTGTTTGTGTTAAAGCATCTGCGGTTAATGGCTTTCTGCTTCTTGTATTGCAAAGAACTTTAAAAAGAGATCATTCTCTGAAAATAAGTACCTTGCTGGTAAAATGAGTTTAACTTGGCAAGCTCTGTCATTTTTTGTTGTTATTGCCATCTTATGTTCTGGAAATAATTCACATTAGTCATCTTTTAGAAACTCTAAGTCATGTCTTCCCTGCCAGATATCATGCTCTGGTAGCAATTTATTAAATATTTCCTGCTAAAAATGACCGCAGGAGATAGTAGTTAACCTACTCTTGAGTATAATAATAGAATCAGAGATTGATGAACAATTTTCACCAAATATTTTAAGTAATGGCATAAAACTAAAAGGCCATGCATTGCTTGTCTTAGAAAAACAGTACGGAACATGTTAGAATATTATGAATAAATGAACACTTTCATTTATGAGCTGTATATAGAAATCATTGAGTTTCTCTGCCAGAGGTGCAGCCTGTATGGTAGTTAATCTTCTCGTGGCACTTACTGTATAATGCAATGCCTCTTTGGGCAATCTTTTGTGTTAAAATACAGCATTTAAGCTCCTTCTCTCCACAAAGCATTGCAAGAATGAATTGTTCAATCTCTCTTTTTTTTGCAACATACTAGAAATTATTTCAGAAATAACCAAGATGGTAATTCCCATTTAATATCTTTCTTTATTGCTCATTGGAAAATAGAAAATACTTTCAAAGCATATAAAATTATTGGAAAATTAACATAACCCTGTACTGGGAGCAAAATTATTCCTATCTCAGCATTGCCACCCATCTGAGGGACCCAGAGCAAGTCATTTACCATCCCTCAGGTTGTTTTTTTGTTTGTTTATTTTTTGAGACAAAGTCTCACTCTGTCGCTGAGGCTGGAGTGTAGTGGCACAATCTCTGCTCACTGCAACCTCCACCTCCTGGGTTCAAATGATTCTCCTGCCTTAGCCTCCTGAGTAGCTGGGACTACAGGCATGTGCCACCACGCCCAGCTAATTTTTGTATTTTTAGTAGAAATGGGGGTTTCACCATGTCGGCCATGCTGGTCTCGAACTCCTGACCTCAAGTGATCCACCCGCCTCGGCCTCCCAAGGTGCTGAGATTACAGGTGTGAGCCATCGCACCTGGCTGCTTAGCTTGCTGTTATCATTATTATTTTAATCATTAAAATGAAAATATTAATTTCATTTCAAAATGAATGGTGCATGAATGAAGGACGTGGTCCATCTTCTTCCTACCACCCAAATGACAGATGATTTCTTTTCAAAATGAAGGAAATATTAATTTGATGACCTCAGGATTACTTCCATTTTAAACTATCCTTCTGTGTGTTTAAATCGCTTTCCTCATTTTTATTTTCTTCTAACCCATTCCTTCCTATTATAATGACCTCTTATTTTAAACTCCAAGGAATGATGGTCCACCCCAGATTGGCTTGTGATTTCTTCCTATACAGAGGCTTTGTCATCCTCATTGTGGCCATATGCCATTCCTCACTATGTAAAGAAGGTTGAATGGCAGGGATCAGCCGGGTCTAGAGAAAAACTCAGACCCCATGACAGTCAATAGACAGGAAAGACATAGGTTGAATCAGATAGTGCAAAATGCCATACCTAAAAGAAAATCCCCAGAGGCTCTTTCAAATTGTGAGGGAGATATCTTTTGATTAGAGGAAAATAGCACTGTCAGCTTGAAGTGAGCAGACTAGGACGGCTACCACAATCATCTGTGAAAATTGTTTAATACAAGTGCTACCTTCTCATAAATCACAAGGGTAAGCTCATTTAAAATGGACATTTATTCTGATTTTTGATCCATATTGGCTTAATAAAAGACCAACTCATAAGGTTTAACAGTTCAATTAAGGGTTTTTCAAGATAAAGGATTATAGATAGGAAATTTCCTTGTGAGCTGGGTTAGAATCCATGGGTTGTTAAGTTTCTTTTCCGTGTGGTAAGTGGGAAAACATATGCTGTAGGAGGAGATATAGTATGCATTTGAAAGTAAAGTGTAACTATTTTTTAAATTAAGATATGACCATTTTTAAAATTTCTTGGCTTAGGAAAAAAATTGAACATGCATGTTTGTATAGAAATGTTAGACCATACATAGCGTTATTATTTTGATGCAAAAGGATGAAAATTATCTGCTTTTGGTCAAAAGAGAGGAAATCACTCAAATCCTTTGGGACACTCATTTATAAGTTCTATGAAATCTTTGGTAAAATGAACTCCAGAATTTATGCGACTTCCTCATGAAAAAGTAGCTTATTTTTAAAATAAATCATAATGAGTAACATCATTATTATTCTCACTGGTGGTATAAGGATCGTTAATAAAATAGAGTCTCTGTGATATGTGCATTCTAATATAAAATATACATATATTATAAATGTTCTGCATCGAGTGAAATACCCATATTTATGAAAGGGGTTGCATGGGATTCATCAGCACCTTGTACCACGAAAGTTAAGAAACTCTAAATCTATACCACGAGCATTTGAATTTTCTGGCATTTAAGGGAGAAGGGAAGGAAGGTATTGTGATGGAGATGGGGTGGGAAGGAATTGTAATGATCTGCTTTTTATTTCTTTTATTTGTGTGCAACCAGCACTTCGAAAGAACATGATAAGATAGCTATAACCTTCTCTGCTAAACCAGGAGGTGAACACAGATGTCTGAAGGAGGCTTTATAAGGAAGTGCATAAAGCTTTAGAAGGTTCAGAGGATAATTGAGAGGTCATTGAGAGCTGAGATGGAGAGGGCTTCATGGAGAAGTCTTTATTTGAATGATTCCCAAGAACCTAGAGTGAATCTAGACAAGGGGGAAGTCTCATCTCTCATCACACCATACTGACCCACTCCTGCAGCTGTGCTGAATCTTGTTTCTTCTAGTAAACCATGACCTTCTAACCTCCAGGCTTTCACCTGGAACTCTTTCCCTTCCACTACTGCCTGGGTAATGACTTTGCCATCACAGTTCTGTCAAGTTAGGACTTTCTTCAGAAAGTTTCCTGTGACCTTTTCCAGCCCTCTGACAATTTCAGTTTGTTGCTCTTTTTTGAGGGGCTGAGAAATCTGCATGCACCGACCTCATCACTTTGATGGGGTCAGTTTGCTACTCGATATTGAAATGGACTGTTTAGGCCTTGATTTCCTCCTATAGACTGTTGGCTCTTCCATGGCAGAGTATGTGTGTTATTTACTACTTTATCCATTGCACAGTGCCTGGCACTTATTAGTTATCAATAAACGTCTGTATATTTATGAAGGAAGGAAGTAATGAAGGATGAAATGAATAGGGCATGACCTACAAGAGAAAAGTCACACAGGTGGAAATGATGAGTTGGCCCAAAGACAATGAGATGATTGATGGACTTAAACTTTAACTCTGATGTCATTTTCTCCTAAATGTGCAATATGCCATAATTTTTTTCAGTAAACTAGGGGTTGAGACATTTTCGCTACTTGAATAGAGACAGAAAAATAGGATAAATCGAAAATATTTTCCAGTGGTAATTTATTAGATGCCTGTAAAAGAAGGAACATGAGGTTTTCAGGGTTCAAGTGGATTTCTCATTCTTCAACACAAAAACACTTTGAGAGTTGTATAAAAGATTTGAAAATCACTTTACAAAACAGGGGCTACTTGGGGAAGGGAGTTGCCAGGAAAATGCCATTATTGCAAAAAGTTCATTTAAATAGGCTTATTATATCTACCTATTTAGTGCCCACTATATATATATATAAAGCAGTAGAAGGGCCAGCTGAAACTAGAATAGGTAGTAGAAAGGGGCTTTCAACCAAAAGCCACAATTATTAGTCAAATAAAATACAATTTGTTGGCCGGGCATGGTGGCTCATGCCTGTAACCCCAGCACTTTGGGAGGCCAAGGTGGGCAGATCACATGAGACCAGGAGTTCGAGACCAGCCTGGCCAACATGGCAAAACCCTGTCTCTAATAAAAATACAAAAATTAGCCGGGCGTGGTGGCGCATGCCTATAGTCCCAGCTACTTGGGAGACTGAAGCAGGAGAACCACTTGAGCCCAGGAGGCAGAGATTGCAGTGAGCCAAGATCATGCCACTGCACTCCAGCCTGGGTGACAGAGTGAGACTCCATCTCAAAAAAAAAAAAAAAAAAATTTGTTGTATATATCATATTTGACAGAACAAGACCCTGTCTCAAAAAAAAAAAATCACCAAGGAACTTTCTTTCTTTTATATTACTAAAGCTAGTTTCTTTTTTTTTTTTTTTTGCATTTTTTTCCATTCTGTGATGGCAAAAGAAAATCTAACCAACCCCAGGATTTTCTTAGTCACTTCAAGTTTAAATGCAGCCCCTTCAGAATTGCTCCTCTTAGTCTTCTCTCTGGGACTCCAGCCCAGGGAGCAGCTCTATCACTTAATAATAGTGTGTCTTGAGCAACTTGTTTTATATATTTGTGCCTCCATATCTCATTGATGAAGTAGATTTAATAATACCTTTCTCAGAAGATCACTGTGAGTATTGAATTAAATGAAATTGTATATATATATTATAGATATATATATATCGCATAGTGCTGACAACATAATAAGCACGTGATAAATGATAGCAGCTGCTGCTGCTTCTCTTCCTCTTCCTGTTACTATCATGGTGATCAACAACATCATCATCATAAGATCCAAAATGGAAGGGCACAGTGCCTTGGAGCATCTGGACACCGGTCATTGACTTTCTATTCTGACATTGGTTGTCCTTTGGTCATTGTCCTACATTTGCATCTGCTGAGGTTTCTGTCATGCCGTACTCTGACTCTTCCTCAAACAGAACAGATGAAGCCTCCTCAGGTTGGCCAGTGCTCCCTGGGACCACAGGAAGCTTGGGGTGCAGGAAGGCTGACTTAGACTTTGTATTCTTGACATACTCTGGTTTTCAAGTTTCAGGCTACAAATTTCTGTTCCTCTGCAATTGCCCTGGACTCACTGGGAATTTCTAATGCTCCCGCCACATGAAACATTTGCTAGGTGGTGGCAGCAGGAGGTGCAAGTGTGGGGAGCAGGGTGGAAAAGGACTTATACTAAACTCCTGAACTCTCTTCTTCAGCTTTCTTCTTTTTTTGGTTAAGTTTAGGAAAGCTGGTTGCTCATCTGTTGGTTATACACTTAGGTTTTTGAAACTCAAATGTCCTTTCTCTCAACTTACTGTCTCTCTGTGGAATTTCAAAAGTGAATGTAGAAATTTCAGCAAGAATTTCCCATCATTTGCTTTCTGTCCTGCTATAATTGTCATGCCCATTGCCTGAGGCCATGGTCTCTGCCATGAGTTTAGTTTTAACAAGCAAAAAGTAATGAATTATCAGGAAGGAAAATAATTTAGGTTAATAGTAAAATATTTCCTTGCTACATGACAAGGTGAACAGCTGATTGCCATAAGAGATCTAAGAAACACTAAAAAGTACAAAAAAATAGGACATTAGTTGTCCTTTGGACATTGTCATATATTCCCATTTGCATTTTCTGAGGTTTCTGTCGTACCATACTCGGAATCTTCCTCAAACAGAACAGATGAAGTCTCCTCAGGTTAGCCAGTTCTCCCTGGGACAGAGGAACCAGGGAAGCATCAATGCATAGAAGCGTCAGTATTGGAAATGGGTCTTGAAGGAGCAATCTGATATTGACAGCAGATGTATCAGGGAGGGAACACATAAGCAAACTCATAGATAAGTGAACATGCTTTGAGATGTTTAGGAAAAAGTGAAGAATGTGGTGTGTTCAGAGTGTAGATTCCCAGGGCTGCTTGATTGGCTTCAATATGTGAAGAATATTGAATGCCATAGATTTGTGATTCCATATTCTTCTAAATATAAGTTTTAAAAATACCTTGATATACGGAAGAAAATGAAAATGGCCTCTACACTTATTTTGATGCATACAATATGCACGAACTTTCTGAAAGTGAATTTGACATATATATTCTCAAATAAATTGCCTTTTCTTTTTCAATGGGTCCTATGCCATATGAATGTGAAGAGGCAAGGGCAAGGAATTCACACAAAAAAGATAGAGGGGGTGTTTATGGTCATTAAAATATGAAAAACGTAAGGTGAAATCTTAACAACGGTTAGTAATGCTTTTTAATAAGCAGCTAATGCCAATCACTGACATTTATCATATGATGTGTTGTCGTGGATAACAAGTATTTATTGCTCACTTAACATGTGCCAGTCATTTCGCTGGATACTAGGAGGACATTGTTCAAAAAGGTAGATTGGGCCGGGCGTGATGGCTCACGCCTGTAATCCCAGCACTTTTGGAGGCCAAGGCAGGCAGATCACCGGAGGTCAGGAGTTCGAGACCAGCCTGGCCAACATGGTGAAAACCCGTCTCTACTAAAAATACAAAAATTAGCTGGGCATGGTGGTGGGCACCTGTAGTCCCAGCTACTCAGGAGGCTGAGGCAAGAGAATTGCTTGAACCCGGGAGGTGGAGGTTGCAGTGAGCCGAGATATTGCCACTACAGTCTAGCCTGGGTGACAAGAGTGAGATTCCGTCTCAAAAAAAAAAAAAAAATATATATATATATAGATTGGGCCCTGCTCCTTGGACCTTAGCTTTTAGAGTGTGGAGTCACACAATAAATCTGGACAAACATAAATTAAAAAGATAACAGATTTTCATAAGATCTGTGGGGGGAAAACAGCATTGTGATTGTGATAGAGAACAACTGGGGAGCTTCATGTAGACAAGGTGATCAGCAAAGATCTGAAGGAGAAGGTTATATTTGAAGTACAATCTAAAGAAGAAGGATTTAGCCCTATGAAAAATCAGAGGGAAGCATTCAGGCAAAGAAAACATCTAGTAAAATTTCTAAGATTGGAATAAGCTTATACACTCAAAGACTACATGGGAGGCAGCAGGCGAGTGAGCCCTGGGGGAGGAGTGGTCTGGAAGGACATTGGAGAGGCAGGCAGGGTACAGACCCCCAGGGTCTCAGGTGGAAGTATATCTGGGAGCAGGGGACACCTTGCCTCCTCTAAACACTTTCTCCAAAAGGAGAACTCTCTAATGGTTGGTGACGATTATGAAAAGATATGGTGGAGAAAGCCCTGTGAGATTCACAGTGTTGACATCAGAAGTCAGTCCATGGGGCCAGCAAAAGGTGTTGTCCTCTGTGATAATCAGTTCTATCCCAACCAAAGGCACAACCCCTCCATTCACCATTGCTGATCACAATCAGGCTGTGAGAATCAGCTCGAGCTTAGCCTGCAAGTCATGGTCAGGAACTCTAGTTGTGAGTGCAGTGAAAAACCATCGAATGGTTTTAGGTAGAGGAGCGCATGACCAGACTTACATTTATGAAAGATCTGTGTCTGCTGTGCGCACAATGCTTTTGGAGACAGGGAGAATGGATATAATCAGGGCAGCCAGGAAGGAGGCAATTGCAGCAACACCACAGGTGAAGGAAGATGAATGGTGCTCTAGGATATTGACAATTAGTATGACATGTGGCAGATACTTTTGTAGATAACATAGACAGTTTTTGCAGGATAATCTGGGGTGGCAAGGGACAAAAGGAAGGGAAAAATCAAGGATGATTCTTAGGAATTTGATTTAGGAAAATGATGCACCGTGGTGGTGTGATTTACTGAAATAAAGATAAGAAACAAGTTAAAGTTCCATTTCAGTCATGCCAAGTATGGGATATCTCTAATCTGACTAGAGTACAGACCAAGTTGGCATTTGGATATAGGGTGAGGGCACCACCATAAGGATCTGAATGTCGAGGGACCAGACTGGGCTGGAAAAATACATTTGGAAGACATAGGCACATGGATGATATTTAAAGCCATGGGCTGAATAAAAGCACATAGAGAATCCTTTCTTTTTAATAATAACTGTGAGTATGAATTTTTGAACACCATGAACCCACCCCTTTCCCTAGTATAATGTCTCCCTGAATAAGTGGAATGTTCTGTATACACTCAATTAAACAACTGTGGTCTTGCCTTCTAAAAACTCAAAATCTAAAATAGACCATGATGACATGACCAACCAAGATTCCATCTCTCCTCTTTTCCCTGAGCCTTTGTAGTAATAACTCATCCTAGTATTACAGTCTGCAGGGACCTTTATATTTATTATGTCATTTTTCTTTTTTGTCCTTGCAGCCATCCTTGAAGTGGGAAGGTTGTGTATAATCTCTTATTTGATGGACTGAGCAAGTCTCTAAGCAGGTATTTTTATTCCTACTTTAGGTATATGAGAATGCAGGCCCCAAAAGATTAAGCAACTTCTCTGGTCAAGGTTACAAAAGTAGTGAGTAGGACTGACAGAGGGAAAGTTGCTCTGACTTCAGAGTTCTAAGGGGTCTAGTTTTAGATGAAAACCTCCTGGATATGTCAACCTTCCCAAAGAAATAGAGCAGCAATTAAGAGCAACTAGACTCAATAAGAATTGAGTCATATCCCTGCTCTTCATTTGTTAGTTGGCTGACCTTGGATGTAACATAAGCATCATAGCCTTGATTTTTCAATCTGCTGAACAGGATGCTATTATCTACCTCTCAGGTTATTTGTAAATTAATACATCCATCTATTTACTCAACTATCCACCCACTAATTTATTTTTTCCTGTATCAAACGTATTATATACTAAACTCCTACTATGTACCAGGTACCATTTTAGGCATTGGGCTATATCTATGTAGAAAATAAAGCTGCTGCCCTTCTGGGACCTGTATCCTTTGGAGGAAGCCATCGATGACTAGTCAACAAATTAATACAAACTAGAACATTAGATGGTGACAAGAGAAAATATAGCAGTCCTGTGGCTCATGAGAAATTGGGGAAAGCTTCTCTAAGTAGGGACATAGACAAGGATTAAATGAGATAATGCATGGAATGTGCTTAGCATGGTGCCTGGCGCTCACTAGGGAGCCACACAGTACTGGAAAGAGAAGAGTTGAAAAGCAAACATGGGTGTTGCCCAGTACTTCTTGCTTGCTGCCCAGCCTAGAGAGAGCCTCTGCTTTTGGGGTTCTTTCATCCCACTGGCTAAGTTATGAGATAATTTCTGACCGCTTTATCCTATGTCATTGAGCATGTAATGACTCCAACTGCTGTTTTTCTGAATCTGTTCTCACCAAACACCTTCTAATCATGATTTAATTTCTCATGTCAACCTGCTCACCTGCAGAGAATATTCTGATCATATAGTTTTCAAGTACCGGACCTCGGTTCTTAGATACTTTTCATTATATGATCATATAGAGACACTCTAATTATAATTGGGTTTCCTGTGTAGTTTGGCCACATGGAGAGAGTATGCTGATCGGATGGACTTTGATTATTCTAGTTCCTGTGACAGCTTTTGCTCATTATAAGTTAAGCAACTGCCATCCTGATTGAACACATTCACCTCCTGAACTTAGGTAATGTCAGTGCCTGCCATGTGGTAGGCACTCAGTGAATGTCTACTGATTGATGGATTGAGACTTCTCTCAGGCCCATGGCAAAATCAAACTTCCAAGGGTAAATTCACCAGGGGGATGATGAACATAACCCTCCTAGGCCTCCCAAGAGCCAGCATGCCTGTCTTTCCCAGGCATCCACCCACTGTCACTTCATAGTGAGCACAAGGGCCATTTTTTCTATATCAGCAATAGCTTTGAACTCTTGCTTCAACCTGTTCCAGGGTTGAGAGGGAAAATTGGAAAGTCAAGCAGGGTGACAGCAGAACTGTGAAGAACTGTGCTTCTCACTCCAAGTAAGCCCAGCTGCCAGGCAAATTCAAGAGCAGAGGTCCCAAATGCAGTTATGTTTCTGGGAGCAATGCTTCCCTTTATCTTCAGAGCCCTGGAAGCGCAGAGAAAAGAAGGTGAGGGCAGGGGTAGGGTGGTGGGACCCATTTGGCTCCTGTTGATGGTAAAGAAGTACAGGACCTCAAGTCCTAATGACAAAAGTAATAGTAATATGATTCACTTATGACTCAGCAGACATTACACTTCATACTTGATCCTATCATTTCCCTTAATTTTACCCACCCAAAGGCCATTGCATATATTAGCTGGTGATAGGGTTTGGCTTTGTGTCTCCACTCAAATCTCATTTTGAATTGCAACCACATGTGTAGGGAGGAACCTGGTGGGAGGTCATTGGATTATGAGAGCAGTTTCCCCCATGCTGTTCTCATGATGGTGAATGAGTTCTCATGAGATTTGATGGTTTAAAAGTGTGGCACTTCCCACTCTTCTCTCTCTCTCCTGCTCCACCATGCTAAAGACGTGTTTGCTTCCCCTTTGCCCTCCGCCATGATTGTAAGTTTCCTGAGGCCTTCCAATCATGCTTCCTGTTAAGCCTGCAGAAATGTGAGTCCATTAAAACTCTTTTCTTCATAGATTACCCAGTCTGAGGTAGTTCTTTATAGCAGTATGAAAATGGACTAATACAGCTGGAAACCCTCTTCTCTTTGATTCAAACTGACAATTTTCAGAAATACATAATGACAATTTCTGGCTTTTGGGCTGAACAAACACTATGCATGAACTCATTTGTTTCTCTGTGAAACAGAGCCCAGTCACTTTATCTCTCTGCGCTTCACACCAAGAGATAGTGTCTTGTATCCTATTAGGTATGTAGGAGTATTTTGCTGTTTGCTACCTGTGGATTCATTCCTCCTGTGGTTCACTTTCTATAACTATTCTTGAGGGCAGGACTTGATGATTGGCAACTGATAGAGATTTCCATTCCTCTACTTTCCCAGCTCACTCTCTTCTCACACTTACTGCTGGCTACTTGCCCTGTGAAGCCGAGCAGAATCTGGAAACTTCAGCTTCACCAAGCCATCAATAAATGGAGAAAACTGAGTAAATATAACTGAGACCCAGTTGTTAAGAGACCATCACTGATCATCACTGATTTCTTTCCTACAGGTCATGTTGTCACTCGTTTCTTTTATTTCTTTTTAAAAAATTATTATTATTATTTTCGTAAGTTATTGGGGTACAGTGGTATTTGGTTACATGAATAACTTCTGTAGTGGTGATTTTTGAGATTTTGGTGCACATATCGCCTGAGCAGTACACACTCTACTATATTTGTAGTCTTTTAATCCCTTGCCCCCCCCTTCCCCCCGAGTCCCCAAAGTCCATTGCATCATTCTTATGCCTTTGCATCCTCATAACTTAGTTCCCACCTATCAGTGAGAACATACAATGTTTGGTTTTCCATTGCTGAGTTACTTCACTTAGAATAATAGTCTCCAATCTCATCTAAGTCACTGCAAATGCTGTTAATTCATTCCTTTTTATGGCTGCATAGTATTCCATCATATATATATCTCACAGTTTCTTTAGCCACTTGTTGATTGATGGGCATTTTGGTTGGTTGCACGATTTTGCTGTTGTGAATTGTGCTGCTATAAACATGCACGTGCAAGTATGTTTTTCAAATAATGACTTATTTTCCTCTGGGTAGATACCCAGCAGTGGAATTTCTGGATCAAATGGTAGTTCTACTTTTAGTTCTTTAAGGAATCTCCACACTGTTTTCCATAGTGGCTGTACTAGTTTACATTCTCACCAGCAATGTAGAAGTGTTCCCTGTTCACCGCATCTACACCAACATCTACTGGTTTTTGATTTTCTTATTATGGCCATTCTTGCAGGAGTAAGGTGGTATCACATTGTGGTTTTGATTTGCATTTCTCTGATCATTAGTGATGTTGAGCATTTTTTCATATATTTGTTGGCCATTTGTATATCTTCTTTTGAGAATTGTCTATTCATATTCTTAGCCCACTTTTGGATGTGATGTTTGTTTTTTTTCTTATTGATCTGTTTGAGTTCATTGTAGATTCTGGATATTAGTCCTTTGTCAGATGTATAGACTGTGAAGTTTTCCTCCCACTCTGTGGATTGTCTGTTTACTCTGCTGACTGTTCCTTTTGCCATGCAAAAGCTCTTTAGTATAATTAGGTCCCAGCTATTTATCTTTGTTTTTATTGCATTTGCTTTTGGGTTCTTGGTCATGAAATCCTTGCCTAAGCTAATGTCTAGAAGAGTTTTTCCAATGTTACCTTCTAGAATTTTTATAGTTTCAGGTCTTAGGTTTAAGTCCTTAATCCATCTTGAGTTGATTTTTGTATAAGGTGAGAGATGAGGATCCAGTTTCATTCTTTTACAAGTGGCTAGCCAATTATCCCAGCACAATTTGTTGAAAAGGGTGTCCTTTCCCCACTTTATGTTTTTGCTTGCTTTGTTGAAGTTCAGTTGTCTGTAACTACTTAGGTTTATTTATGGGTTCTCTATTCCGTTCCATTGGTCTATGTGCCCATTTTTATACCAATACCATGCTGTTTTGGTGACTATGGCCTTATAGTATAGTTTGAAATCAGGTAGTGTGATGTCTCCAGATTTGTTCTTTTTTCTTAGTCTTACTTTGGCTATGCAGGCTCATTTTTGGTTCCATATGAATTTTAGAATTTTTTTTTCTAATTCTGTGAAGAATAACAGTGGTATTCTGATGGGGATTGCATTGAATTTGTACATTGCTTTTGGCAGTATGGTCATTTTTACAATATTAATTCTACCCATCCATGAGCATGGGATGTTTTTCCATTTGTTTGTGTAGTCTTTGATTTCTTTCTTTTCTTCTTCTTCTTTTTTTTTTTTTTTTTTTGGAGACAGAGTCTTGCTCTGTCACCCAGGCTGGAGTGCAGTGGAGCAATCTCAGGCTCACTGCAACTCCTCCATCTCCTGGGTTCAAGCAATTCTCTTGCCTCAGCCTCCTGAGTAGCTGGGACTACAGGCGTGTGCTACCACACTCAGCTACTTTTTGTATTTTTAGTAGAGATGGGGTTTCACCATGTTGGTCAGGCTGGTCTTAAACTCCTGACCTCGTGATCCACCCGCCTCGGCCTCTCAAAGTGCTGGGATTATAGGCATGAGCCACCAAGCCCAAAAGTCTTTGATTTCTTTCAGCAGTGTTTTGTAGTTTTCCTTGTAGAGGTCTTTTGACTCCTTTGTTAGGCATATTCCTACGTATTTTTTTTTCAGCTATTATAATAGGGGTTGAGTTCTTGATTTGATTCTCCACTTGATCACTGTTTGTGTGTAGAAGAGCTACTGATTTGTGTACATTAATCTTGTATCTGGAAACTTTGCTGAATTCTTTTATCAGTTCTAGGAGCTTTCTGGAGGAGTCCTTAGGGTTTTCAAGGTAAACAATCTTATCATCAGCAAACAGTGACAGTTTGACTTCCTCTTTACCGATTTGGATGCCCCTTATTTCTTTCTCTTGTCTGATTGCTCCCTCTAGGACTTCCAGTACTATGTTGAAGAGAAGTGGTGAGAGTGGGCATCCTTGTCTTGTTCCAGTTCTCAGAGGGAATGCTTTCAACTTTTCCCCATTCAGTATTACACTGGTTGTGGGTTTGTCATAGATGGCTTTTATTACATGAAGGTATGTCCCTTGTATGCCAATTTTGCTGAGAGTTTTAATCATAAAGAGATGCTGCATTTCGTGGAATGCTTGTTCTGCATCTATTGAGATGATCATGTGATTTTTTGTTTTTAATTCTGTTTATGTGGTGTATCTCATTTATTGACTTGCATATCTTAAACCTTCCCTGCATTCCTGGTATGAAACCCATTTGATCAAGGTGGATTATCCCTTTCAGATGCTGTTGGATTCAGTTAGCTAGTATTTTGTTAAGGATTTTAGCATCTATGTTCATCAAGGATATTGGTCTGTAGTTTTCTTTTTTGGTTATGCCCTTTCCTTGTTTTGGTATTAGGGTGATGCTGGCTTCATAGAATGAATTAGGGAGGATTCCTTCTTTCTCTATCTTGTGGAATTGTGTCAAAAGGATTGGTACCAATTCTTTTTTGAATGTCTGGTAGAATTCTGCTGTGAATCTGTCTAGTCCTGGAGGTTTTTTTTTTTTTTTTTTTGGTAATTTTTTAGTTACCATTTCAATCTTGCTGCTTGTTATTGGTCTGTTCAGGGTATCTAATTCTTCCTGATTTAAGCTAGGAGGGTTGTATTTTTCCAAGAATTTATCCATCTCTTCTAGGTTTTCTAGTTTATGTGCATAAAGGTGTCCACAGTAGCCTCGAATAATCTTTTTTTATTTCAGTGGTGTAGGTTATAATATCTCTTGTTTCATTTGTTGGTGAGGTTATTTGGATTTTCTCTCTTCTTTTCTTGGTTAATCTTGCTAATGGTCTATCAATTTTATTTATCTTTTCAAAGAACCAGCTTTTGTTTTATTTATCTTTTGTATTGTCTTTTTTGTTCCAATTTCATTTAGTTCTACTCTGATCTTGGTTATTTCCTTTCGTCTGCGGGTTTGGGTTTGGTTTGTTCTAGTTTCTCTAGTTCCTTGAGGTGTGACCTTAGATTGTCTGTTTGTACTCTTTCAAACTTTTTGATGAAGGCATTTAGGGCTATGAACTTTCCTCTTAGCACTCCCTTTGCTGTATCCCAGAGATTTTGATAGGTGGTGTCATTATTGTCATTCAGTTCGAAGAATTTTTAAATTTCCATATTGATTTCATTTTTGACCCAATGCTCATTTAGGAGCAGGTTATTTAATTTCCATGTATTTGCATGGTTTTGAAGGTTCCTTTTAGAGTTGAGTTCCAAATTTATTCCACTGTGGTCTGAGAGAGTGCTTGCTATAATTTCAATTTTCTTAAATTTATTGAGGCCCCTTTTATGTCCTATCTAATGGTCTATCTTGGAGAAAGTTCCATGCACTGTTGAATACAATGTGTATTCTGTGCTTGTTGGATGAAATGTTCTGTATATATCTGTTAAGTCTATTTGTTCTAAGGTATAGTTTAAATCCATTGCTTCTTTGTTGACTTTCTGTCTTGATGATCTGTCTAGTGCTGTCAGTGGAGTACAGAAGTCCCCCACTATTATTGTGTTGCTGTCCATCTCATTTCTTAGGTCTGTTAGTATCGTTTTACAAATTTGGGAGCTCCAGTGTCAGGTGCATATATGTTTAGGATAGTGATATTTTCCTGTTAGACAAGGCCTTTTGCCATTATATAAAGTCCCTCTTTGTCTCTTTTAACCACTGTTGCTTTAAAGTTTCTTTTGTCTGATATAAGAATAGCTACCCCTGCTTGCTTTTGGTGTCCATTTGCATGAAATGCCTGTTTCCACCCCTTTACTTTAAGTTTATGTGAGTCCTTATGTGTTAGGTGAGTCTCCTAAAGGCAGCAGATGGTTTGTTGATGAGTTCTTATTCATTCTGCAGTTCTCTATCTTTCAAGTGGAGCATTTAGGACATGTACATTCAATGTTAGTATTGAAATGTGAGGTACCATTGCATTCATCATGCTCTTTGTTGCCAGTGTACTTTGGTTTTGTTTTTTGTTTTTGCTTTTAACTTGTATTTTTGTTTTATAGGTCCTGTGTGATTTATGCTTTAAAGAGTTCTATTTTGATATGGTTCCAGGATTTGTTTCAAGATCTAGAACTCCTTTTAGCAGTTCTTGTAGTGGTGGCTTGATAATGGCGAATTCTCTCAGCATTTGTTTGTCTGAAAACGACTGTACCTTTCCTTCATATATGATGGTTAGTTTCCCTGGATACAAAATTCTTGACTGATAATTGTTTTGTTTAAAGAGGCTGAAGATATGGCCCCAATCCCTTCTAGCTTGTAGGGTTTCTTCTGAGAAATCTGCTGTTAATCTGATAGGTTTTCCTTCATGGGTTACTGGTGCTGCTGTCTCACAGCTCTTAAAATTCTTTCCTTCGTCTTAACTTTGGATAACCTGATGACAATGTGCCTAGGTGAAGATCTTTTTGTGATGAATTTCCCAGGTGTTCTTTGTGCTTCTTGTATTTGGCTGTCTAGGTCTCTAGCAAGGCCAGAGAAGTTTTCTTCAATTATTCCCCCAAATATGTTTTCCAAGCTTTGAGAATTGTCTTCTTCCTCAGGAACACTGATTATTCTTAGGTTTGGTCATTTAACATAATCCCAGACTTCTTGCAGGCTTTGTTTATATTTTCTTACTCCTTTTACTTTGTCTTTGTTGTGGATTGGGTTAATTCAAAGACCTTGTCTTTGAGCTCTGGATTTCTTTCTTCTACTTGTTCAATTCTATTGCTGAGACTTTCCAGAGCATTATGCATTTCTAAAAGTGCATCCAAAGCTTCCTGAATTTTTTATTGTTTTTTCTTTAAGCTCTCTATTTCATTGAATATTTCTCCCTTTACTTCTTGTATTATTTTTTGGATTTCTTTGCATTGGGCTACGCCTTTCTCTGGTCCCTCCCTGATTAGCTTACTAATTAACCTCCAGGATTCTTTTTCAGGTAAGTCAAGGATTTCTTCTCGGTTTGGATTCGTTGCTGGTGAACTAGTGTGATTTACTGGGGGGCGTTGAAGAGCCTTGTTTTGTCATATTACCAGGGTTGGTTTTCTGGTTCCTTCTCTGGGTAGGCTCTGTCAGAGGGAAGGTCTAGGGCTGAAGGCTGTTGTTCATATTTTTTCGTCCCATGGGGTGTTCCCTTGATGTAGTACTCTCCCTCTCTTCCTGTGGATGTGGCTTCCTGAGAGCTGAACTGCAGTAATTGTCTCTCTTCTGGGTCTAGCCACCCAAGGAGTCTACCTGGCTCCAGGCTGGTACTGGGTGTTGTCTGCACAGAGTCCTGTGATGTGAACTGTCTATGGGTCTCTCAGCCATGGATACCAGCACCTGTTCTGCTGGAGGTGGTGGAGGGTGCAATGGAATCCGTGAGGGTCCTTAGCTTTGGTGGTTTAATGCTCTGTTTTTGTGCTGGTTGGCCTCCTGCCAGGAGGGGGCGCTTTCCAGAAAGCATCAGAGCCGCCGCTGTGTCCCCTGCCACAGCCCCGAGTTTGTTTCCAGGCGGAGGGTGAGACGGGCCTGAAAACTTGCCCAAGGCCATCCACCTCCCAGCTGCGAAAGAAAGGGCTTTAGTTCTTCCCTCCTCCACCTGTGACGTCTGCACTCCGGATTTGTGCCCTCCCCTGAGTTCTTGCCAGGAGGCTTCTCAGCTCATTCAAATTGTTACAAAGTTCGACTAGAGAATTCCTTCTCCCTGTGGAGTTTTACCCCCTGCTCCTCTGGCCATCCTTCCAATGGATCCTTGTGGTGCCAGGCAGGAATGGGCTGCTTGGGGACCTAGGAAGCCCCCAGGGCCTTTCTGCTGCTTCTTCTACCCTCCCCCACACCTTTACTCGACTCACGAACTTGACTCAGCTCCAGGTAAAGTCAGAAATTTCTGCAAACAGACCTTCAGCTTCTCCAGTGGGGGTGTGTGTTTGGGAGAGGAGGGTCTCCCTTTCTCAGTTCCGCAGTTGGGGCACTCAATATTTGGGGGTCTCTCGGGTCCTGCAGGAGCAGTCTGCTTCCTTCGGAGGGTCTGTGGGTCCTTTCGGGATTGCTGGTTTGTTCTTTCAGTTCTGAAGCTAAAATTCACAATGCAAGCCTCTGCATGCTGCTCTGTCTAGAGCTGCAATCTGGTCTTGCCTCCCGTCTGACATGATCCCAGGAGCTCTCTGAGAGAGCAACCCAAAGGAGCTGAGAGAGACCCGGAGTCCCCGATGTGAGGGGGCATCAGGCTGCAAGGACGCGGCACTGGCGATGGTTTCGCAGGGGCATCTGTTCCCTTAGGGCGTGGAATCCCTGCTCTGCCGCTGCCCCAACTCGGCTCCGAAGTGCCTTTGCTGCAAGATTTCTTGAGCTTAGCAGTCTGCCCGTTTCTTTCTCTTATTTTTTCCCCCTGAATGTTTGGTTTCTCTGGCAAGCCCAAACACGTAAGATTATATGTGAGGCATATTTATTTACATAAAGATGCGTGTTTTTTCTTAACTCAGCATTTACATGTAGCTTGGCCAAGTTAATTAACTGTAGAAGACCTCAATTTTGTTGTCTTTTAAAACAAGGCAGCTGTATTAGATTAGTGGTTTTCAAAGTCCGTTAGATGGTAAAGTGCCTGCAAGCCATGGCCTGCTTTGTGGGATACCATGAAATATTAATACCCAGAGCTAGACTTAATAACCACACATATAATTTTGTGATCCCAAATACTATCTTATATATGATTGTAATAGAGACAAAAGTTAGCATGTATGGAGATATAAATCATTAATTCATTCATCTATCACATAAGTGTTATTGAGTGCCTACACAAATGTTTCTCAAACCAGCATTCACCACCTGAAGGACCTATTAAAATACAGATCACTGAGCCCCATTCAGCTGTTTAACAGACGCTGCTCATGTTGGTTCAGCTGATCTGGGAACCAAATTTTGAGAACTGCTGACCTCCACTAGTCCAGCCCACGAATTGGCAAACTACATCCCCTGAGCCAAATCTGGCCCTTTCTTCTTTTTGTAAGTTTCACTGGAGCACCTCACATTTATTTATGTATTGTCCATAGCAGCTTTTGTGCCACAATGGCAGAGTTTAGTAGTTGTGACAGAGACTATGGCCTGGAAACCTGCAATATTATCCGTGACTTTCCACACAAAAATCTGCATTCTGGGTTTTGTATGCAATAAGTCATGTACAAAAGTATGGAGCTGATGTCCTGATGGAGCTTACATTCTAACAGGGCACTAAAAATTTGGTGAGATTTAAAGAAAAAGTGTAAGAGAACATCTTAATTGAGGTATTCTACTTTCAATTATTCATAACCTTATTATTATATATTTACTTCTTTTAAGGATAACATCTTCATTCATATTTCTATAACTCTAGCTCATGTTCCAATGGCTTCAAGTTTGCATGATTAAAATATCTCTAAACTATTCTTTTCCTCTCAGTACTTTCTCCTTTCAGAGTATTCTAGGTAACATTTCCAGAGAAAATATCCTTAATATAGTTATGAATTGATGATTGCCTCCAGAATAAGGTTTTTTAAAAGTAATTTTGACTTTATTTTAGATTCAGGGCGTACATATGCAGGTTTGTTATGGGAGCATATTGGGTGATGCTGAGGTTTGGGGTGCAGATGGTCTCATCACCCAGGTAGTAAATAGTACCCAATAGGTAGTTTGTCAGCCTATGCCCCCTTCTCTTTCTCCCCAACCAGTAGTCCCTAGTGTCTATTATTCACATCTTTATATCCATGAGTACTCACTGTTTAGCTCCCACTTATAACTGAGAACATGTGGTATTTGGTTTCCTGTTCCTACATTAATTTGCTTATGATAATGGCCTCTAGCTGCATCCATGGTGCTGCAAAAGACATGGTTTTATTCTTTTTTATGGCTATATAGTATTCCAGAGTGTATATGTACCACATTTCCTTTATCCAGTCTACCATTGATGGGCATCTAGGTTGATTCCATGTCTTCGCTATTGTGAACAGTGGTGTGATGAACATACAAGTGCATGTATCTTTTTGGTAGAGCGATTTATTTTCCTTTAGGTATCTACCCCGTAATGGGATTGCTGGGTCAAATGGTGTTTCTATTTTAAGTTCTTTGAGAAATCTCCAACTTGCTTTCCACAGTGGCTGAACTAATTTACATTCCCACAAGCTGTGTATAAGTATTCCCTTTTCTCTGCAACCATGCCAGCATTTGTTATTTTTTAAAGTTTTTGTTAATGGTCATTCTGACTTGTGTGAGATGATATTTCATTGTGGTTTTGATCAGCATTTCTCTGACGTTTAGTGATGATGAGTATTTTTTCATGTGTTTCTTGGCCACTTGTATGTCTTCTTTTGAGAAGAGTCTGTTCATATCCTTTGCCCATTTTTAAGGGATTTGTTGTTGTTGTTGCTGTTGTTGAATTGTTTAAGTTCTTATAGATTCTGGATATTAGACCTTTGTTGGATGCATAATTTGTGAATATTTTCTCCCATTCTATAGGTTATCTGTTTACTCTGTTGATAGTTTCTTTTACTGTCAAGAGGCTTTTTAGTTTAATTAGATCCCACTTGTCAGTTTTTACTGTTGCTATCACTTTTGGGGACTTAGCCATAAATTCTTTGCCAAGGAAAATCAACGTTATTTTTCACAGAATTAGAAAAAACTATTCTAAAGTTCATATGGAACTGAAAAACAAAAAAAGAGCCAAAATAGACAAAGCAATCCTAAGCCAAAGAACAAAGCCAGAGGCTTTACATTATCCAACTTCGAACTATACTATAAGGCCACAGTAACCTAAACATCATAGTATTGGTACAAAACAGACACATAGACTAATGGAACAGAATAGAGAACCCAGAAATAAAGCCACACACCTGCAATTAATTATCTGATCTTTGACAAAGTTGACAAAAATTAGCAATGGGGAAAGGACACCCTATTCAATAAACGGTGCTGGGATAGCTGGCTAGCTACATGCAGAGCATGAAACTGGACCTCTGCCTTTCACCAAATACAAAAATTAATCCAAGATTGATTAAAGATTTAAATGTAAGACCTCAAGCTATTAGAATTCTGCAAGAAAACCTAGGAGATACCCTTCTTGACAGAATAAAGATCTGTTCTAATTATTCCACATTGTGACACCAAACCATGACCACTGCTATATCTTCCACCTGACATTTCCCACAGTCTCAGCTCTGCATGGACCTGCCCAGAATGGAGATAGCAATGGGCTTACCATGTTGACACAGCCTCTGTCACTCCCTATTTTCTCTCTGACTCAGGAAGGAGTCACTTCACTCATGTAATTCTTCTGCCAGAACCCCGGAGGTATCTTAACTTACAACCCCCAGTCTATAAACTCTCCACTAAAGCCACACTGATTGACTCACCATCTTCCAAATAAACTTTATTGATTATTTGCTACTAATATGAGTTACTGATGACTAATAACAGATTATCTTAAAATTGTGTTCTTAACACAATAATAGATTTTCCTTTTTAAATCTTGTAGTTTCCGTGGGGCAGAGTTTGGGGAGTGGCATATTTTGGTAGTTCTTGCTTTAGGGTGTTTCATGAAGTTGCACTTACAATGCTGATCTGGATTATTCATCTGAAGGCTCGACTGGGTCTACAGGATCCTCATACAGTGAATGCACCGTTGAGCTGGCAAATTGGTGCTGGTATTGCTTTGGACCTCACCTCATGCCATGGAGGCTACTCCTCACAGAGCAAGTGAGGCAAGAAAACAAAACATAAGCCACAATGTCTTATTTTGTAAATTTTTAAAATTTACTTTACAGTGTCTTTTAAGATATAGCCCCAGAAATCACACTCTATTATTTCAGCAATATTATATTTTTGACACAGATCAGTCTTAATTAAAGTGGTAATGACACAGGAGCATGAATACCAGGGGGTGAGAATGACTGACGCCATCTTGGAGCCACACTATCCTAACCCCTCCTACTCTAGTCAGGGCTTTTGCCTTTGCTATTGTTTTCCTATTTGAAATGTTTATTTATTTATTTATTTAATTTCCTAAATCTAACCACCTTTTAATGCTCATTTCTGTTCCATCTTCCCCGTGACACCTTCTCTGAATCCTTTAGCCTGAAGAAATTGCATCTTCCATTGTTCTCCTGTGGTCTCATTATCAATATCACACATTTTAGCAGTTACTCACAGATAGGAAATAATTCCTGTTCACAAATAAAACATTCTGAGGAACTCAGTTCTTCCTATTCGAGGAAATCCTCCACTACTACTACAAAAACCTGCATAAGGCATTGAAAAAAAAACCCTCCGTTAGAGATTGAGCTGTATTGTAGTACATAATATAGTATGAGTAATATTAATATGGTGTATTTGATAGATGTTAGAGATCAGTGTCTACCAGAGCAGTACTACTCAAACTTAAATATTTATATGAATCATGTAGGGACCTAGTTAAATGCAGATTGAGATTCTGTGGGTATAAGGTGGGGTTGAGATGCTGCCGTTCTAACAAGCTCCCAGGTGATGCTGAGGCTGCTGGTCCATGGAACACCTTTGAGTAGCAAGGTGCTAGAAGATGGACATAAAATAGACATAAAATAGAATAGGAGTTGAAAGTAGATGGAAAATAAAAGTACTGAAGAGAATCATGGCTGTGTTCAATCAGTAGAACTGGCAAGGCATAAATATTTGAAGTCACAAATCACTCAAGTATTTCTTTATTGCTTTTTGGTACTGCCAATTATCTTTATACATGCATGTATGTTTTACCTCTTCCAGCCTTGATTATAGGCCCCTTTAGGATTGAAGGTGTTCTGGTCACCCATAGAGGTGAAATATAGTTCCCTTTCTGGAGTAGTTGCTCAATAAATGTGTACTGCTTGATTACTCTGCTGCTAATTCTCACGGTCATTTATTAATTTCTATTATTACTTCCCCAAGTTTTCTCCTCTCAAAATATTATAGGAAATTCAAAATACCTTTCTATTATAAATTGATGTGTTTTATTTACAGTTCCTTATGATATATAATACAATTCCTCATAAAAAAATAAAATTTTAGTTTGTCTAAATACCAGGTAAATTAACATGATCAAATTAATAGAAAAAGTATCATGCTCAGGTCACATGTCAGACCAATTAAATCAGTCTTTGAGAGAGGATTCAGGTATTGGTATTTTTTAAAGCCCCATGGGTGATTCCAGAGTGAAGCAAAAGTTGAGGATCACCAGTTTAATTATCATCCTACTATATTTTAAGATAGAATAATTATACTTTATTTTTTATTGTGCCCCAAAGCATTTTTTTTTAATGGAGTCTCACTCTGTCACCCAGGCTGGAGTGCAATGGTGCAATCTCAGCTCACTGGAACCTCGGCCTCCTGGGTTCAAGCAATTCTCCTGCCTCAGCCTCCCCAGTAGCTGGGATTATAGTCACCCTCCACCATGTCTGGCTAATTTTTGTATTTTTAGTAGAGACGGGTTTCACCATGTTGGCCAGGCTGGTCTTGAACTCCTAGCCTCAAGTCTCAGCCTCCCAAAGTGCTGAGATTACAGGCATGAGCCATGGCACCCAGATCCAAAGCATCTTTTACAACATGTAATTTGGAAATATCAATGAAGACCAATTCAGAGAAAAATGTTTACCTTCCTTTTTTTTTCTTACAGGATGTAGCTGCTTCAATTTATAAATAAGTATAGATATGCTATAGTAATTTTTGAAATTCTATAGCAAACTAACTTTTCCTTAAATGAATATGGTTTCTTAATTATCCCAAGCTTGTTAATGTAGGTTGTACTTTTTTTCTTTTAGCAAACACATCAGATCATTTTGCCAAATTATCCCAGTCATTTTAAAAACATAAAGATATTTTGCAAATATTTTATATCTGCCAGTCAAAGTCAGTCTTGGTCCTAAATAGGATGTTGTTACATGCCTGCCTTATAAATGTTAGCATCACGGAAAGCATTTTTGTTTAATTTAGAAATGTTTGAGCTCAGAGGAAATAAGGATACTTATCTCGTTTACTCAGCTTTAGTAACTGCAAAAGGCAGAATAAAGGTAGCTTGCTGGAGTTGCTAGAACCCACATACAGTCAGAATATATGACCTCTCCTTTAAGCTCTGCCTCTTACTAGCTGGGTGACCTTTGGCAAGTCTCTTAACTTCTGTTAGTCTCCATTGCTTCATTTGTAAAGTGAAAGGGTTGAAGTAGAAGGCACATAAGATTCTTATACCTGGAAAGTGATGGGGTGAGGGACTAAGGTCCTTTGAGTGCTTCTTGGTTATGCACTGTGAGAAGTGATGTAAAATAATTCACACTCTCAAAAATTCCATGACTCTATAGGAGAATTTTCAAGTGAACAGGCACAAAGTCTCTAGATTGTTAAATTAAGCCTATGAAAAATGAAGGAACATAAAATAAAAAGAGATTAATTGCATTGGTTCTGATTCTCTCATAGAAAAGGAATTTTACACATTGTTAATTCCAATGCTTTGTATTACAGATGAGGAAACCGAATCCCAAAAAGCTCAAGTAACTTTCTATTACTAACACATAAAATAGCACACTAATAGGGGATGAAAATTTATCCAGTTTAACAATCCAGTCCTTCGTGTCAACCAAAAGCTTCTTTATCACCATCATAATTCAACATTTCATTCTGTATTGAGAAGGAGGTGGATCTAAGATTTATATTTATGATATTCATGATAATTCAGAGTTTCTGAAACTGACATCACAGGAAGATTTTCACAAGTGGCCCAGGATGTGATTCATGGGCCCTGATGTTTCAAGTCCAGATTGGCAAACCAAGGGCTGCTGTCAAAGGGACTAACTTGGATGGCTTTCTGGATAAATATTTCTTGGTAGCTGGATTTACAAAGGTTATCAACCCTCCAGATAAAAAGTCATGGTTCTTCTATTGCCCTAAGAGTCATAGATAGTAAGTTACACAGTAACATATTCATTTTATGTATATACATACATACATATAGTCATGTATAGTAAATTACATGAAAACATCAGTGGTGCCATACACTCACCTGATCCTGGGTGACGGAAACGAGTATGAGGAATTTAAGTAGTCATTCTCAAAGTCTTCCCCAGAGATCAATTAGCTCATCACCATTTTACCATGAGGGTATGCTCAGGGGAGATATGTAACTAAAGTCCTGATAACTTGTACCAGGTGACTGTAAATCATTCAGTATTCAGTTAGTCAACAAAATCAACAAATAATTATCATGCCTCTATAGTATACCAGGCACTTGCTGGGCATTGGGAATATGGTGATTAATAAATAAGACTGTCCATGCCCCCAGCTTCATATTCTAGTGGAAAGGGAAAGATATCAAAACATGTTTGCAAGGCTGGGCAAGGTGGCTCAGGCCTGTAATTCCACCACTTTGGGAGGCCAAGTCGGGCGGATTACTTGAGTTCAGGAATTTGAGACCAGCCTGGCCAACATGGGGAAACCCCGTCTCTACAAAAATACAAAAATTAGCTGAGCGTGGTGGCGGGTGCCTGTAATCCGAGCTGTTTGGGAGGCTGAGGCAGGAGAATCACTTCAACCTGGGAGGCACAGAGTTTGCAGTGAGCAGAGATTACGCCACTGCACTCCAGCCTGGGCAACAGAGTGAGACTCTGTCTCAACAACAACAAAAACAACAAATACTTACAAAACGTAAAAAAAAATCCCTTTAGATATTTATTAGTGTGATAAGAAAGATGAGAAGGCAAATGCCATAGAGAATAGAGGGTGAAGAGCAAAGGCTGCATGGTGTGAGTGGTCACTGAGTTCTTCTCTTAAAGGCAGTGATGCTTAAACTCAGATGTGGAGAGGGACGCAGTGTCACCAAGTTCTGAGGGAAAAGGGTTTCAAGCAGAGGAAGCAGAAAACGCAGTGGTCCTGAGATGAGAATGAGGAGCTCTGCACTTCTGCCAGAAGAGGCATTGTAATAGTATTGGAGATTTGAAATCGTTATTTACTCAGGCATTTATTAATTAATATATTATTTATTCATCAAAATACATATTGAGACTACTGTATATCATGGCCTATTCAAGACCCAGTTCCCCTGCCCTTGTGAAGCTTAGGTCCTGGTGGGAGACACAGACAATAAATAATACCCATAGTAAAAAGCAAATTATATAATTTGTAGGAAAATAAGGACTATGGAAGGAAGAAAAATTTGGGTAAGGAGGACCAGGAGCCTGGGGATAGGGAGGTCAGGGAGGGCTTGGCTGAGAAGGTGACATGTGATGCAACTGAGGGATGTGAGGGAATTAGCCATGCAGGTAGGGGAAAGAGCATCCTGGGAAGTGGGGACACAGCACAGACATGCTGGAGAAACAGCAAGGAAGTCAGGGAGGCAGAAACAGAGCAAGTGAGGAGAAGATAGTGGGAGGTCTCACCAGAGAGGGAGCCAGACCCTGTTCAATAATGCCTCGACTTGAGCCCAGCATGCTGGCTCACATCTGTGATTTCAGCACTTTGGGAGCAAGGCAGTAGGATTGCTTAAGGCCAGGAGTTCAAGACCAGTCTGGGCACAATATCAAAACCCCATCTCTACAAATAAAAAATAAATAAATTAGCTGGGCATGGTAGACTGGACTTGGTGGCTCACACCTGTGATCCCAGCACTTTGGGAGCTGAGGCAGGAGGATTGTTTAAGGCCAGGAGTTCAAGACCAGCCTGGGCAAAATAGCAAGACCTCATCTCTACAAATAAATAAATAAATTAGCTGGGCATAGTAGCACATACTTGTAGTCTAAGCAACTCAGGAGGCTAAGATGGGAGGATCTTTTGAGCCTGGGAGTTTGAAGCTGCAGTGAGCTATGACAGCACTCCAACCCGGGCAACAGAGTGACACCCTATCTCTAAAAATAATAATAATAAAAAATTCGTTGAATAATGCCAGGAGTTTTTCTCTGAGAGGAGTGGATAGGTATTACAGGGTTCTTTGATGGCAAAGAACCGAGGAATCTTATCCCCCACCTACAGGAAAAGCACCTAGGGAGGCTGGCTTTCCATGCAGAGGAGGAACCACCAGGGGGCGGTGCACCGCAAAGTCGGGCTGTGGTGGCCCTGCAGATGGTGGTGAACGGGAGGAGCAGGCTGGCTTTTCCAGGCTCCCGCTATCTAATAAGTGAATAGCATTGCTTCTCTGGGAAAATCTTTTTAAATGTTTTTTAATATAGAAGACTTTTAAAACCATTGAAATAATAACTGTACCTATAGGCCAGGTGTGGTGGCTCATGTCTGTAATCCCAGCACTTTGGGAGGCTGAAGTAGGAGGATTGCTTGAGACTAGGAGTTTGAGACCAGCCTGGGCAACATACTGAGACCCTGCCTCTACAAAAAATAAAAATAAATAAATTAGCTGGGCATGATGGCACAAGCCTGTAGTCCCAGCTACTCGGGAAGCTGAGGTGGGAAGATTGCTTGAGCCCAGAAGTTGGAGGCTGCAGTGAGCTATAATTGCACCACTGCACTCCCGCCTAGGTGACAGAGGGAGACCTCATTTCCAAAAGAAAAAACAAAATATATTGTACATATTTATGAGGTATGTAGAGAGTTTTAATACATACAATGTATTAAAGATCAAATGTGGATAATTAGCATATTTATCACCTCAAATATTTGTTTGTGTAGAGAGCATAAATCCTCTCTTCTAGCTATTTGAAAATATATAATTGTTTACTGTAGCCACCCTATAATACTATAGAACACTAGAACTTATTTGTCCTATCAGGCTCTAATTTTGTATTCTTTAGCAAGTCTCTCACTAACCCTCCAACCCTACTACCTAATTCTCAGCCTCTAGTAACCACTGTTCTATTCTCTACTTCTGTAAGGTCAACTTTTTTAGCTTCTACAGACTGATTTAAAAACGGGCTAATGATCTGTACAGACACTTCTCAAAAGAAGACATACAGAAATGGTCAAGAAATATATTAAAAATGTTCAACATTGTTAATCACCAAGGAAATGCAACTCAAAACCACAATGAGGTATCATTTCACCACAGTTAGAATGGCTATTATCAAAAAGACAAAAAAAAAAAAAAAACAATTGTGGGTAAGGATGCAAAAAAAGTGAACCCTTATACACTGTGAACTAGTACAGCCATTATAAAGAATAATATTGAGGTTCCCCAAAAAACTACAAGTCTAGACGGCTCTTTGACTTCCTAAAATGACAACAGCAAGCTATACACAGAATTAAAATGTAAACATACTCCCAAAGCCATATATAAAGTACCTGAGGCAGTCCATAAAATTTTAAATTTCAACAGAGTACTAATTTAATCAGGGAAACTTTATCTACAGCATTTTTTGCTGTCTCCATTAAGCATGTTATATGGGCTCTCAGAACCCTGAATATCTTCATCCAAAAGGGAAGTTATACTCTCATTTTATCTCTAACAGATGTGGGCATCAAATGTTTATGGGCGTGAAAAAGTCTTTCCATTAAAGGAAACCCTGTCAAGTAGCAGGATTTTCTTTTATTATGTTGTTTTACACACAAAACATTTTTTTTGAAATCACCAAGTCTGCATAAACCTGAAAAAAAGCAAAGTAGTATTTTCATAACACATATTTGTCTGTCACTGCTGTTTTTGGCAGAAATTGTCCCAACGAGATCTTTGAGTTACCGGTTTCTAAGTAGCCTCCAGTCTTGACCTTCCAGAGGCCTCAAGGACAATGATGTATTGGCCCCCAGAGACTACTTTTGGGGCTCCAGCATTTTGCAAACACATGAGCAAAGTTTTCTTTTCCTGAAGTCATTTTATTTATCTTTGCTGTTTCCTTCCGCAGCCCTTTATAGAAACAGAATTAAATTGTATTGGGAATAACAAGGAGGAAAAATAATTCACTCATATTTTATTGCTTTAATATTTTGTATTAGCATTGCCAGTGATTTATGTTTCCTGCTCCGGTGTCCCCGTTTTGAATTCTCCAAGTCTGTGAAGGGTGTTGAAGACAGGTAATCGGTAAATAGGCTTTCAAGGGAGAATGTGTATAGGTGTGGGTGAGGTGAATTAAGGCTTATTTTCTCACTGATCTTGCGCTTTGCTTTCCAAAGCAGCGGACACTGGGTTGCACATCTCTGTTCAGTTACAGGGAGGGGAGGGAATGCCCAGTAATTTCTTATCTCGTGGTATGTTAATTGCTCAAATATAAACAAAGGTAAGAAAGGTGCTTTGTGCAGGTGTAAGTCTCTGGGCATTTGTCCGTGACTCACTTCTCGGTATATCAAGAATGATCTCTTTCCTCCACAGACTAACCAAGCCTTGACTGTCAGGTTAGCCATTCTCATTTCTCCCTGCTTGGCCTCGATCAGCTGCTGGCCTTCCCCCAGAGAAAGAGCCTCCATTTGCTATGAGCTCCTGGCTGGATGGAGTGATTGCCAGCACATCCCAGTAAGACTGCAGCAGGTGCTGCAGCTTGGGGAAATGGCGTGTGTTTTCCTTACCAGTACATGTGGCTTTTGAGCTTTGATTTCACAGAAATTTAAAAAACAGGTCGATGCTAGTATATACTACATTCCTACCAGCATACACTTTCAATCCACTTTCTGACAACTGGCTTGTATCACTCCCTGCTTTAGAGCAATAGCACCTTTGCTTGAAGTTTCTTAGGTGAAAATCATGAAGGTTCCCATTTTGCGGAATGTCTTTACTGATTAAGAGAGAGTAACTGTGACAGGGGTGGGCACCTGACAACATTTTCTAAATAACATTAGCATATTTTTTCCTCTTCAGCCCCCTGGGTTTCAAGCATTTGATTTGAATTTTTTTCCCTACTCCCTTTCTTAAAATGCATGACTAAGAAACTGTTTCTTTCTTCACTGATCCTTGGTTATTCGCTTTGAAAAAAGACGGCAGAACAAGAGTATTTCCAAGAATACACCAGTCCTATTCTTTGGTGATGCCACTTTCTAATTTAATGTGATCCAGCAGCCAAAATGTTGTTCTAACTAACATATCTCCTTGCTAAAAGGTATAAAACAGGCATCTTCAAACTTTTTCTTAAGGCCAGAGTCAATATTTTAAGCTTTGTGGGTTGTACTGCGTCTTTCTCAACTGCTCAACTCTGTGTTGTGCATAAAAAAGCAGAGCTGTGTTCCAATAAAACTTTATTCACAAAAACAGATGGTGAACTGGAGTTGGCCCACAGGCCGAATGACCCTGGGTTTGGAAGATGCTTCTTGGAACTTCTGGCCCAGCTGGTTTCCATCTGCCTTTAGCTGATTAAGAAGATGTGGCCAAGGGTTCCACTGCCACCTCCCCCACCACTACTCATTTTTACTGATCAGATTACACATCTTATTTTTCACTCTGTTTGTTCTAGACCTATCACTAACAGGGTAGGCAAGAGCCAGGGAAGTTGCTCTTAAAAAAAAATAGAAGACCTGGAAACCCAAACTCTCTATACTGTGGCTTTATTTTGTCATCCAAGCTTGGAAGGGCAGCTCTCATTTTGGCTTCCAGTGGCTGTCTCCATTGCCATTTCTCCCTCTTTCAGTCCTGGCAGGCTGAGAGCTTTATAGTCTCCTAACCTTGCCTTTGCAGCATCACTAGCCCTGGTAATAAGAACACCATCCATATACCAGACCTTTGACAATGAAGAAAGCTGTCCACATGTCTTACCTGATATGGTCCTGGTCCAATCATTTAAGTAATTTTTAAAAATTATTTTCCGTTTTGACAATAAGAAAACAGCCCTGGAGAGGCTGAATGACTTGCTTAAGATTCTGCATCTCATATGCAGTGCAACTAGGCTTCACCTCCAGTATTCTCACTCTAAATCCTGGTATCTGGCCTCTACCTGGTACTGTTTCTCAGTCCTGAGTCATTAGGGGTCTGGCTTCAGGCACTCCTCTGTCACATTTTTTCTTGGATAGATTATTAATACCCTGAGATGCCAGATACCATTCTGCAGAGAGAAGAAGAAAGCCACAGAAAACCGTTCAGGCTGAGAATGTTTAAAAATATATGGTGCTGACCACCAATACCAATGGCAGAAGAGGAGGATCTTTAGTAAAGGATTTTCAAAGATATAGAGTCTGTATCTCAGAGTTTAAAAAAGACCATTGCTATACAAGATGCTCCGATCAGCTCTGGTTCTCAATACTTATAAAGCAGCAGAATCTCCTGCTTTATGAACTTTAGTTCTGGGCTTCAGCTCTGTATTAGCCTGTTCTCACACTGATGTAAACAAGTAGCTGAGACTGGGTAATTTATAAGAAAAAGAAGTTTAATTTGCTCATGGTTCTGAAGGCTATACAGGCTTCTGCTTCTGAGAAAGCCTCAGGAAACTTACAATCATGGCAGAATGCAAAAGGGAAGCAGGCATGTCTTCACCTCGATGGCAGGAGAGAGAGAGAGAGAGAGAGAGAGAGAGAAAGAGGAGGTGCTACACACTTTCAAACAACCAGATCTCGTGAGAACTCTATCATGAGATGGCACAAGGAGGATAGTGCTAAACCACTAGAAACCACCTCCTTGATCCAATCACCTCCCACCAGGCTCCACTTCCAACATTGGGAATTAAAATTCAGCATGAGATTTGGGTGGGGACACAGAGCCACAACATATCAGGGTCTGGTCTGGTCAGGGGTAGGTTGCAGGAGACTAGGGACCAAAATGATCTTACCAAAGGGTGAAAAGGTAAACACAGAAGTTAAACAGCAACACTGAAAACTCATAGTCCATGAAATCCAAGGGGCCAGGAGGGAAGGCTGAAGGTTATTAAGATTAAGAAGATCAAAGCAGAAGACAAAGTTGGGATATGGAGCCAGCAGTAGATGTGTTCTAGTAAACACACACACATATGCACACATGCACACACACTCACACACACACACAGTATAAATGATGGAAAAAGAGGCAGTGGTTTATAACCATGCCCCACCAGAAATTCTACCTGGCCCTAAATTAGTGTGTTTAACTATGCACATTAAAAATAACCAACCAAACAAGCAAACAAAAACCAGTCAACCCAGGCCTGCTGATATATCTGCTTATCTCCTTGGCAAGGGCCAACCACAGAACTAAGATGATTTAAGTAGATCTGTAAGGATTCTCTTCCCCTGTTTTCTGAGTAGAGAAATTCACTGGAAATGGGATTCTTTGCTCCACTAAGAAGTCCACAGCTCCTGCCACTATCCCTTTCCTGCATAATTATCTTAAATCCTCTGGTAAAGGACATTTTAGCCACCTTCTTCCAGAAGCTACTTTTAAAAATATTTGAAGTAGAGATTTGAAGAAAAGTGAAATATGTAGCCAGATGCCAAAGATACTTAAGAAACCAAACAGAGGCTCTTTCCTGCTAAGAAGAAAAGCTGGGGGATGGAAAGACAGAGAAGCTGGGTAGTTGCTTAACGAGATATAGAGCTTTTAGGCTTGATTAGGGTCTTAACACCCTCCTCACAGGGAAGCACTCACTCTGAATCTAATGACATTGTATTCCTATGACACATCAATAAAATGCCTATAGGAGAAGCATCTTTGTACAAACTTGTGCCATATGCTTTTTAAAAATTTTTACTAATAAATATGTGTCATATATTTTACTAATATGTGCCACATACTTTACTAATATGTACCATATACTTTTTTACTCCTACTAATAAATATGCATATATAAACATGATATAGATATATGTGATCTATATATGTATAAATATATACTGTGTGTGTACAAGTATACAAATTGTGTATGTGTATCTTAAGTTCCCCAATTTTTTCAATTAAATACTCATGAATTTTAAAGAGATCAAGAAGTCTTCTGGCACTTAGAATTGCATTCCACTCAATGATGTATTGTAATTGGAACTACATACACATTGTTACATTGTTACAGGAAAATGCCAGTTAAGATGTTGTTTAGGAAGCAATACCAAGGGTTTACAGGTTTACATTAGAAATTAGTGTCTTTAGCTCCTTTCTGTTGGGATTTAATTTTATGTATAAAATGCCATTATGTCCAAGTATTTTATAGTGATGAGAAAACCAGTTCACTTTGGATTATCTTCATTTTTTAGTGTGATTAAAAAAAAAATCTGGCTGCGATTCTTGTGCATTAGTTAAGAATGTGATGGTGTGCAGTCTTTTAAGTCACGTCAGCAAACGTGTACTTCCAAGGTCAGCTCTACCAAAGAGAATAGTATTTCTTTTGCAACCCTGATCTTACTTGGGGATTAAAACAATTATTGCCTAAGTTAGAAATGTAAACACATTAATGCAAAAGAAAAATCAACAAAAACTTATAGTATTAAAATGCACATCATTTTATGTGTGTATGTAAATGTATACAAATT